>NC_067195.1:81074401-81407318 GCF_000699445.3 Schistosoma haematobium | reverse complement strand
AAACAGGAGATTAATGTTGATGTTGCTACTTTGTGTGCTGAGATGTGTGGTGTTTCTAACCTATCACAATCTGCAGCTAATCTTCTTCAGAAACACCTAAATCAAATAGCTCGACTTTTAATTCATGAAGTCCTTCGAGTAATGGAACAAAGTCGTCGAGGTGTCCCTCAAGCGTCCGATATTGATTTGGCTTCAGTTTTGATCGGACTTGAAGCAAGTTTTCACAATAACTATTTCATAATGAAATTTGTATGGTAATTTATTCTTACGAACCTGTACAAGTGTAAGGTTAACCGATTTAAATGTGACTGCTCATAGTTATTGTCGAGTAAATATTCTGTGCCTCTGTAATTGTAATACTAATTTGGATAGATTTTCTACTGTCATATAAATTTTGTAACTGATGCATTGGTTCATGCCCTAGATTTTTTTTGGGCCGTATGCTGTGTCTTGTAGATACTACTTGCATGTCAAACCGCATTAAGTAATGAGTATTCCAAACAAACACGCTCATTTTCTTTGAATACATGGTTTTTAACTTCACACTTGTGGTATGACTGATTTGAAGACTAAAGAGAATATTATGATGTTATTTGAAAAGGACTGAACTATATTACCCACGACTTTCAGAAAGCATAGTTTTTCTCTTCTCTAGAGTTATCACTCAAATCATTTAGATTGAAAACCAAATCCCACGAAAAGTACATCACACTGCTGTAGTTCTGAGTGTGCAATATTTTTATAATCCTGTTATTCCAGTCTAGTAGTGGTAAATCAGATGACTGAAATTGTCAGCCACATTGTATTTTCTCCATGCTGATATAGTCTCGATCCACCAACTTCAGACTTATTTTCTTTTAACAAAACGTAAAGATTATAGTAACATCTGGTAGTAAACTCAGTATTTACTTGGACATAAAAACTGGTGCTAAACGTATCAGTATTCTGTTTATTATTATTATTATTATTATTATTATTATTATTATGAGCTATAGTTATTAGAGAGGAAACGTATTTATTTTCACTGTTTTCAAAATATCAGTAACCAGTGCCTAAGTTAGTTATTTTAAATTAGGACTAATTGTTGATTGACATAACCAAACGAATGTACGCAGACTTTTTTACCCTGTCTTTGTACACATCTACTTGCTTCAAGTTTATTTTCAAAAAGTCCATCAAAGGATCAAATAAATCAATACATTTCCGTGACTGGAATCCCTCAAGTTTGGAAGTCTTTTTTGAAATACAGGTTGCCACCAATTTGTGGTGTTGTGGCTGGTTCTACGTCAGGCCCATATAATTTATCCTAGCTTCTGGACAAACCAACTTATCCATTCTCCTCAATCTACATTTTGACCTTGTTAATTATTCGCTTGTCAACCTTGACTTTTTATATGAGAGTGTGTGTGTGTATTTCCTCTTACTCACCACGTCTGTAACTTATTTTTATCTGAATATAAATATTGATTCACCCTTAAGTAAGTGGAATTGGCTCACATGCTTTTCCTACCGCGCGTCATTTCGCTCTGCTCTCTTCCCTTCGCTTCCTTCGACTAGTTTCTCTAATTGTCTGTCTAGATCAATGAGTGTACAGAATATACGTATTCAAAAACCTATTCTCGTATTTATCTTAATTCCGTTATTCACGAACGCGATTCAAGTCGATCATTATATACGAGTATTAGCGACATGTATATTCCAATAACAGTCATTCACACGATACAATTAATGTCAGGTCTCCGGCCACAAAAGTTGTTCTTCAGATGGTTGAAAGTTTTGTTTATATTTATTCAGTGATGGCATCATGGAATGTTAAATTTCATCCAGTATACAATACGTTCACTTTTATTTATTCTTTAGATATCATTTATTGTCATCTAGAATCATGAAACATAAAATCATGGACTCTTATTAATATAAGCCTACATCCTTGTTATTTATTGTTTATTTTATTTGAACACATAAATATTGGTACAAGAGGGTACCAAATATATATGTGCCACACAAAACAATGAAAATTCGAAGAGAAAAAAACAATAACGAAGAGATTGATGTAAGGTGGTGTAATGATAATAATAATAATGGTAAAAATGGGGGAACGGAAAGGTACAATCAGAAGAAATCTTCCAGTTAAAGAAGACACAACCACTTTTTATGAAGAAAGTAAAAGAAGGTTACAGCAAGATCGCCATTGGCTTCTATTCTGAGCCATATCTGATAACGTCTCTAGCCACTGTATTGTACCATCTCTAGGACCCCAGCCAGGGAGTCGTGAAGGACCAACACAGGCTAGCCCTTTGCAGCTTTCTTTCATGCTACGACACCATGTCATATACTGACCACCTCTCCGCTTTTTCCAACCAGTCCCAGAGACGGCAAACAATGCACGACGTGGAATTCTCAGGGACGACATTCGTAGAACATGTCCAAGCCACTGAAGTCGTTGTTTCAAAATGGTCCTTAACTCGGAGACGCCAGGTTTCACAAGCATAGAGCAAAACTGCTCTCACCGACGCGTTGTAGATCCGACCTTTTACAGCCAGACTAACATCACGAAGGCGCCAAAGATGACCCAGATTGGCATAAGCCGCTCTGGTTCTCACTATACGTGCATTGATCTCATCACTCACACTCCCACCAGCACTTATGCAGCTACCCAGATACACGAACTTCTCGACTACTTCTATCTGCTCACCGTCCAGGGTGAGTACAGGATTAGGATCCTGACAGTCTTGTAGAAGTACTTTGCACTTGGAAGGTGCAAAGCACATACCATACCTACGGACACTGATTGTCAACTGATTAAGTGCGGATTGCATGCCTTGGGCATTATCGCACAGTAAGACAATATCGTCCACATACTCAAGGTCGAGAAGTCTTTCTCCAGGCAACAGATCCACACCACCATTACTTACATTCATCAGAGCTGTTTCCAGAATGTCATCGATGGCAAAGTTGAAGAGGAATGGTGAGATTGGGCAACCCTGTCTAACCCCACTGCTCGAATGGAACAATGGAGAGAGGTGGTTGTATGCCCTCACTCTGCCTGAGGTGTTTGTATATAGGGCCTTCAGGATGTCAATAAAGTTCTCAGGCACATCCTTCTTCAATAGACAATCCCAGAGAACAGTCCTATCCAACGAATCGAAGCCAGCCCTGATGTCAAGAAACACTACGATTGTTGGCCTTTGATAAGTATGGCGATGTTCTAACATTTGGCGGAGGGCGAAGATATGATCAATACATCCTCGACCGGAACGAAACCCAGCCTGCTCCTCGCGAGTCAATCTTTCTGGGATTTTGAACAACCTACGAAGTATGACGGAAGCCAATAGATTGGACGCAATCGGAAGTAGACTTATCCCTCGATAGTTGTTACAGGAACGGGGTGAACCCTTTTTAAAGATAGGGACAACTATCGACTCATTCCACGACGTTGGTACACTCTCGAGCTCCCAGACCTTTGTAAACAACGTCGTCAGTTGCCTAGTCAGAAAGTCACCACCATCTTTAAAAAGAGTCGGAGGTAAGTCATTTGGGCCAAGTGATTTGTAGCGCTTCAAGAGTTGGCGTTCCTTGCGGACTTCCGCCTCATTTGGTGGATCAGTCGTCACCGGCCATGGAGGGCAGGACAGTCTGACCGATGTTGCCGGAGCAGCAGGCCAGTTGAACTGTCCTTCGAAAAATTCTGCCCATCGTCCAAGACGTCAATGGATGTTAGTGATTGGCATCCCATCATCCTCGTAGATTGTTTCGCTCACACTAGACTTCTTGCTGCCAGTGGTTCGGATGGATTGGAAGAGCTTCCGGTAATTACCGGATGCAGCTGCTGCTTCCAGCTCATTAGCACGCTCCGACCACCAGGCTTCTCGGTCCTTACGCAAGCTTTGCCCAATTTCCTTACGTAACATCCTTCGTTTATGGTCAAACTCACGGTCACCCGGAGTAGACCGACGGGCTTCAATGAGTTGTAAGGAACCTGAAGAAACTCAGTGCTTATATGCGGGACATTTCGCGAACCCACAACTGACTGTACCCGCCATTTTCATGGCGTCATGCAATTGCAACCAATGCTCATCTATACTTTTCGGTGGAATGGTAGCTAGCCTAGAAGCTAGCTCGATTGGATACTTACTTGCAACAGAAGTTGCAACCAGCTTGCTGATATCAATCCGTTGATGGCGGTCACTTCGTTGGCCACTGAAAAGTAAGGTAAGATTGGCGCAGACCAAAGCATGGTCAGAGTCCAGATAGGTACTCCAAAAGGAGCGGCAGTCTTGTACACAACCACGCCAGCGGTAGCTGATCGCGATGTGATCAATCTGAGTTCAGGCTTGAGATGCAGAGGGAGGACGCCAGGTGGCACATCGGCAATGACTGTGCCGAAAGTTAGTACCAGCCAGAAACATGTTGTGGTCTGTGCACAGTTGCGGTAGGCGGTCCCTGTTATCTATCCTGTGACCAACAAGTCCCCATCGGTCACTTAAACGACTCTTTTCTGTGCCTAGACGCCCGACCTGAGCATTCAAGTCTCCGGTTAGTACTACAATATCTGTCGAACGCACTTTCTGGAGAAGAACAGATAACTGGTGGTAAAACTCATCCTTGATTGCATCCGGGCTGCAATCTGCCGGGGCATAGGCGGAGATGACGAAAAGACATCGTTTCTCACACCGATTTCTTCTCACTTTGATGGAACTCTCTAATCTAACAGCACATAACCGACTGTTAATGAGGATCCAATCGATTAGTGCCGCCTCAGCTCTAGCGGTTAGTGCGACACCAACGCCAGCAAGACCAGACGAAAATGCCACAGGGTCCCCGGATAAGCGCACGTAAAACAAGCTTTTCGAAGCGACAGGTGAAGAGCGAATTTGTAGTACTTCACCAGAGTCTTGAATACGGGTCTCGGATAGATAACAAACGTTGATATTAAGACTTTCTAAAGACATAGCCATCCCTATCTGTTGTTCGAGCTGCATTAGTGTGTGAACGTTGAAGGCAGACAGCTTGAATGGCGCACGTGGTTTCAGAAAAGCTGTTTTAGTATTCGTATTTGGTGGTAGCATTCAATTTTCAACCAGGCAGTGACTCGAGAATGTTTAGATACAGTCGAGTTTCCACCATAGGAGAGCTGCTGTATAAATCGAAAAATAAGGATACATAAAGTGGGAATAAAAGTGAGTGAATAAGTGACGTCGTAAATAAAGACAATAATAATGTGAATTGTTTGACTGTTAATCGAAGCGTGAATAGAATTTTCAGTAAATACGATCCTTATCATTATATTTTGTGTGGGCTGTGATACTGCCCGGGTGCCCAGACCGAAGCAGGTGGTTATCTTAGGGGGCCACACCCCGAGCCTTTGACCTAAAGGTATGACCCACAAGGCAGTGGAGCATCGTGAGGAGATGCAGTCCTATATGGGCTACCATATGGTAGCCGGTGACCAACGATTGGTTCATACTTCATTTGTTCCCGCAGGATACTGGAGCCCATGTGCATCATTGGTTTGGGATCCGGTTAAAGCACCGGACATTCGCTTTTCGTCCTCTCATTTTCATGAACAACAGTTATGCCACGTGAAGGCAGTTAGTAGGAATTCCCAGGCAGAGGCTGTATACGCGTGGCCATATGAAAGCATTTCGAGAGGGAGGGCGGACCCACCCCACTCTCGTCCATACCAGGGCATTTGGGGGCATACATCCTTGTTCTTCTCTACCAGTATAAGTAGTCTAGTTGGTGGAAAGCTGTAACGACTATTCATTGAATATGTATCAGTTTAATGTACAGGTTTACTAAATTTTTATTTTATACCAATACTGTTATAATATTCCCTTTAAATACCCCAGGCAATTTGGTTATTCGTATTAATTCCTTCCAACCTAGTCGTTTCATAATTAGTTTCATTTCAGTCCTCGTTTTTACCAAATTTTCTTAATCAGAAATAGGTATTTCTGAGTAATATTATTATTTCCCCAACAGAGTCCTTTCGGAACAACTACCGCAAATTTTCTCCCAATTCGTACGGGTGGTCGTACCGCAAGTTCAGGTCCTGGTGGCAAAGTTTTTTTCATTCGACCAGATAAAGAAATCGATGTCAAAGCTTTATTACTTCGTGAACCAGCAGGTGTTGTCTACGATGTTAGTTTAGTTGGTAAGCAGAATTTATGCGATCTGAGACACGTGAATAGATTGACTGGTTTTTTGTTAATGTAGACCAACTAGTATGTGTAGTCGGTTGGAATGGTTGCGTTTGAGTTAGTTTTACTTTTAGGCGATTTTTATACTTGTTTCTAAAAATTGCGCAAATCTGAAAAGTACTTAAGCTATCTTCAATCAATCAATGTTTTTAGAAAGTCGACAAAGGAGTTTAGACATCTATTAATTTGTCCTTACCAAGCTAGATCAGTCAACTTATTACTCATATTGCACCTTTTTCAAAGAGTTCAAGGATTTCAGGTTGACTGGTATCCATGCATATACCATTTAGTTTCAGTAATCAAACTAACCTCAAAAGTGGATTCGTCACATTTCCGTCTTCTGGTTCCATTCAAAACTTTAGTGGTCTTGAACTATAAGGATCTAAAACCTTGTTAAAAGGTTAATGTAGTAGGGATCCGCCGTACCAGTTATTTTGTTTTTTATGTTCTTTCCCTCAATTTATAATTCGTCACAACAAACAACCAGTCATTGTATATCAAGCAATGTGGTCCTTTCTATTACATTGATGATCGAAGTTTTTGTATCAAATTATGCTGATTTTGATCAGTTTCAGTTGTGTTAGTTTTTGGTGGAGTTTTGTTCTTCGAGCTGGGTGGTTTAATCGCGAAGCTTTCTTGATCCTTCTGAAAAACATCGGTAATACAAACTCCAGATAGAACTGAGCTATTTGAATTTCCCCATAGGCATTTCTCGTGAGTCAGACCGAAGGTCCTGGGTCCGACCCCTCGTGGTGGGGTCTTGGCTACTCACTGCTGAGGAGCCCCATGCTAGGAAAAAACAGCTATCCGTTGCTATCAGGTTTTAAAGAGTTATCTAGCTTAGACCGATTTTTAATCTTAATGACGCTCAGCAATCTCCACAAACTTTCACGCAGATCGAATTGTTCTTATCAATCACTATATAAAACATGTTTATATACTGTAGATCTGATTTAGTCATATGAAGTAAAACATATTCTTACATTGTGATTCACTAAATATATAGATATATATTTGTATTACTTCATTTCAGCTCATTGGTTGTCGGTAAATGGAAAACAGCCTACATCACCACAGAATCCGCCACCGGATTTTTTAGCAAGGATGGCTTTGTTAAATAATTCATTTGGATCTCACAATAAACAAAATAAACGACCGATTAGTCACAAAAAAGATGATGATATAAATTCATCAGTTGAAAAACATCCTAAAATTGGTATACATAGTAGTAACCGAGATAAATTAGATTTATTATCAGGATCTCATCCAAGAAAAGTTTTAGCAGTGTCTGTCGAAGTAAATTCTGATTTAAGTCATTTATTTTTATGTTAATGTATTCTAAATAAATATATATGCATTATACTGAACTAAAAATTTAAAATAATGGTGTCGTTATTAGTTCTGATAATTTAATGCTAATTTTTGGGATAATTTTCATCATAATTTTTATCAACTAACCAAAAGGTACTATCGTACTGTCGTGTTTAGTGCCGTTTTCAAAGTTTCCTAGAAGTTGTGTAGTTGTTATTTGTTTAAGGATAGTATGTCAGTTTTTAAAATATTGCGCAAAGTCCCTAACGTTTGGTAATCTAAAAATATCTAGTTGTTGGTTTGATAGGACTGTACCATTAGTCAGCTCCCGATAGGTTAGTAATTAGACGACACTTATCTTTTAACCAAATATGTCACGAGTTCGAAACCACTCTAATTGGTATAAAGTGAAACAGTAATAATGTTGCTAACCCTGAAAGAGTAGTCGTAACTCAAAGCCTTGAGTACATAATCCTGTGCTTGGTAAATGATGATTCATTTATTGTATTCAGTTAGTTTAACATCGATGATCAGTGGTGCGAGAACGTAGTAAAAAAAATTATACGGTAACGATTGTATCGTGTCTCAATAGTAGGTTTTTCTAATAACAGATTTTTAGTTTAATTCGCTTGAAATCTCTGAAATCACTTCATACTCACTCTCAGTAGATCATAATGGACATAAAATTGATCAAAGTTTGAAGTCGAATCCATTAAATGTTCAACAATGATTCTTGTTATGCCGAGGAGAACGTGACTAGTCACACGATGTTTCAAAGCTGCACGGTAGATTAAATACAAATCTGGGTGATCTTTTTTAAACAATTTGGTTATTCACCTAACCAACGTCATTACTTACATGTTGTTACTTAGGTTATGGTACAAATATGACTTGACTTAAGTTGTCGGACATCATATCAGCACAAAGAAAAAATATTAACAGGTGTAAAGTCATAAGAGTTGAAATATCAATGACACTGATAATATAAAAATATTCCGAACCGAAGTAATAGGAAATGATTGGAATAAATACGATTGAGGAGTGAGAAGTAAAGGGTAATTCCAGGCTCACGATCTCGAAACAAATGAAGACTTAACATATTTGTGCTACTGATACCGCTCTTAATTCATATCATCTATGATATTTGACCACAAATTGTGGTTATCTTGAGGACCCAAATTAAAAGGTTTCTACTTTCCGATATATCTCAAACCAACTGTCCTTGACTTCATGAATAAACACCATGTCTTGGTTTTTTTAAATAGTTTTATATCAGCTATCATTACGCGTTTAGGTAGGTGGTGACTAGGAATGCTTGATACGTTTTCCGACTACCTTGATCGATGAAGATTCACAGTTTCACCAACCGGTTTATTGTCGTTACCTAGTACCCCACACCTAACATCAGGATTATTCGATTATTCTGATATATGCAAACGAGGCCCTAGAGTACCAACAAACTGTATACCGTGTTAAACATTTTCTGCCAGCTTCATATGTATATTTGTGAGTGGAGTACTGACAAACACCTAACATTAATGGTTGATTCTGTATCTACTATCTATGTTTTATTTTTTCCCCCACTTTTTTTGCTAGCGTCGTTCTCATGAAATCAGTCAAGAGGTGATGATTTACTTTCGTGAATTAACTGAGGCATGTGTTGGTGCTAATGAAACTCGACGACATGAGGCTTTGGACAATGCTACATTAGATCCAGGACTTCAGCCAATATTACCTCATCTTATGACATTCATTACAGAGGGTGTATGTTTTTGCTTGTTATTTTTAAAAAGTAACTTTAATAAACATTTTATATACTCAATTCATTGAAACAGTCCTTTAGTTTTCAAAACACTAAGGTATTAACACTAAGTAATCTACCACTATCAGCGAAAATGATGCGATAATGAGGACTGGTTTTCTATTGACTAAAAGTTGGACTTGAAAGAATTGTGATTCTTATCCAGTGAGTGAATTATACGTTCTCTTGATTCCACTGCATATTTTCATCACCTACCGTTGTTCTAGGTTTCAGCTCCTCTGTTGGTTTGGATGTAAAGTTATTTAGCAGATATATCAAGACATTGTAGATAGCTAAATGGGGCGACACGTTCTCGATTATTACTGATAAATCATCACCTTGTTTCCCCATTCTTACCCCATTAATTTCCACGGTAATGTTGTAAGTGTTAGTTTTTGCCTGTCTGTTTTTGTATAATTTACTCCATACCTTCGCTAATCACATCTTCTATGGCTGGTCTTTCCTATTGTCTCTAATACTGTTTCTACTTTAATTACTCTGGGACTTGCCTTGACAATTTCGTATCTCTGTGCTAATGAAGTGTTCCAACTCAAACCAATGTATGGATGTGCCAGGTTCTACGCTGCGTATGACTGACGATTGATGAAGCACAACTATTGAATTTATGGTTTTCTGTTTATATGAAGTTAGGGGTCAATGGGCAATAATCAGCTGTTAAACGCTACTTGATTAGTTTCTTATATATAAAATAGGTACAACTTGTAGCTTAATAACTAAAGCTATACGTTGGGACTTAGTTGCAGTATCTTGTTACTCACTTATGTTTTGGCATTTGGGTTATGTAGAATAATAGTTTGAGACCGAACAACTCCGTATTTATTATATAATTTAGCAATGCAATCATCCAATCTCACTAGTGATAAGTATCTTACTTTTGACATATTTGTCAACTAAACTCACCAAACGGAGATTTATATGCTTGGCTTGCCACACTCAAAATGTAAGCGCTGTACATCTATCCGGATCGAAAAAGATACAATGGTGTTTAAACCCACAAGTTGGTGGTTAAAAGTCGAATTTCAACCAATGAGTCATCGCTCCATCTGTTCTATAAGATGTATGTTTCATTGTTAATTTATAGTTAATAGTTGAATGGTTTCCTTTTTAAAACTTATTTTTTAACTAGTTAACAGTCAACCCAATTCTCTCTTATTGCTATAAACCGACCTAAGTTAAAAAACCATTAAAAACCTGGGGGCTCCAAATGAGTGGTTTATCCTAGTGTGGGACTCCTCAGCAGCGCCAATCCATGACCCAACAACCAGGAGTCAATCTCAAGACCGATCTCACGCTCAAACGCCTAACTTCTAGACTACTGAGCTGGTATTTAATAGTGTACATGTCTAACTTCAATCAATATCTTTGTTCAATTTTATTTTTTGTCTTGGGAATATACATTTACATTTGTTCATCTGTCTATCTATTTATTTTTATTCTACAGGTAAGAATCAATGTAACTAATCATAATCTTGCTATATTAATTTATTTAATGCGATTAGTTAAAGCATTAATTGATAATCCGCATATTTCACTGGAACCATATTTACATTTACTTGTGCCTACAGTGATCACATGTGTACTTAATCGTCAATTATGCGCTAAGCCAATTACAGATAATCATTGGGCATTAAGAGATTTTGCTGCTAAACAATTAGTAACTTTATGTAATAGGTAAGTTATATGTATATGCGCACATTTTACTGCTTCTTTTGCACGTATCTGTGTTGCGTAGGTGTTTTATTCATTAGATAGATGGTTTTTCCGATTGAGAAGAATGGACAGCATAACTTACAGCCAATGGTTAATATGATTGCTTAATTCAATAGGATTGAATCTTCATTTTTTAGAAGGGATTTTGCATTTTAATTTATCAGTCCGATATGATCTATAAAAATGAATTCTATGTAAGAAAACTTATCTTAAGGTGTAATTTGTTGTCGTAGAGTAGATTCCTTATTATGGTTCGGGTCTAACTACATAAAATGAACTCTAACGCAATAGGGAAGTAAGGACAGTAATAATTGTTGACCTACTACCCAAAATTATTCAGAAGATAGAATAAAGTCGAAGGTTTATTCTCGCTCAAACCAACAATGGTACAGGGGAGAATGCGCAGGTATTTATACATTTCTTTATGTGTCCTTGGGAATCATTCATTTAGGGTGCAAATTTCACGGCTCCTGATTAAACAGTATGTACTCAATTTCAAAACTCGAAATGAGAGTTTATCAAAAACATTTTTTTTTTGGAATCCAATCGAATTATAGTGAAATAATACATTTTCGTAGCACGTCCACACATTTTAAATATTCTATAATGATATATTTCCAGATCCACTCACTCATTAGACTATTGATAATTAAAATTCTATTTTGAATTCTTCACCAACACATCGAAGCGGTCACTTCAAATTTGATTATCTCAAATTATTGTATGGTTTTGTAAGTATCATAACCAATGTTGATTTAATAATTTTTAGTAAATTGCACATTTGGGTAGATTGTCAGTAATAGAAATTGTGATGTATTTGTTAGGTCCCAATGAGTTGAAAATTAGATTCCTGACGTTTCATGAATTAGTGTAAACCATTTCTTCAGAGAACTCCGCCTGTAGCTCTTCTACGGCTAATGCCGGCCCAAGCCCACACAAAGGAGGAGGTTTGGGCGTGGCATCGGCAACTCCATTCCGTAGAAAGCAACCTTGCTAAAAAAACGCTAATCAGAATAAGCAGTTTAAACTGTGCCCTTCAAGTTGAAGAATCTTCTTTCAGAAGAATTACGATGCCTCATGGTGAAAGCCGTGATTATTCGAAAGTCATGAGGTCGATGTCCCTTCTAACAGCCAGAGCAACAATTAGTATAAGTCCATGGAATGTTCGGAAAATGTGGGGGACCGACAGGATCAGTCAAATAGCTACGGAAATGAGTAGATACAACTTGACAGTGCTTAGGATCAGATAAACCCATTGTGCCTAAGCTGGACAGCAAAGGTAAGATACGGAAGAGATGCTACTGCACCCCGGTCACGAAGAGAAAAATGCTCCACACACTCAGGGAATTGCTCTGATGCTGTCCAAAGAAGCGCAAAATACACTTATAGTATTTGGAATCTCATGGGTCGAGGATCATCAAAACATCATTAAAAACAAAGGAGGGAATTACAATGAATATTGTCTAAAGTTATGTAGCCACCAGTGGAGCTACTCCATGTTGGGTAGAGACAAGTATCTACCTCAGTACAATGGAAGTTGGTCGCGCAATTTCGTGGATCGGTTGATGTTAGACACTATCACCATTGGATGCCGGCTCGGTGGTCCAGTAGGTTAAGCGTTCGCGCGCGAGACCGAAGGCCTTGGGTTCGAAGCCCGCGAACGGGATCGTGGATGCGCACTGCTGAGGAGTCCCACGATAGGACGAAACGGCCGTCCAGTGCTTCCAGGTTTCCAAAGGTGGTCTAACATCAATCGGTTCATGAGGGCAAGCCAATCACTGAAATTCAAGGATAGAGGGACAGATGGGTGGAACACTTTGAGGAACTCTTGAATAGACCAGCTCCATCGAAGCAATATCTGCAGACCTTCCTATAGATGTCACTCCAACGACCGAAGAAATTAGGATGGTCAGCAGACAAATCAAGAATGGGAAAGCAGCAGGACCTGACAATATACTAGCCGAAGCATTGAATTCAGACATAGAAGTAACTACTGGCATGTTCCATGTTCTATTCAGGAAGATTTGAGAGAAACAACAAGTACTGAAAGACTGAAAAGAAGGATACCTCATCAATATACAGAAGAAAGGAATTCTGAGAGAATGTGAAAACTATGGAGGCATCACACTACTGTCAATACTAGGAAAAGTTTTCAATAGTGTTGCTGAACCGGATGAAAGACTCAGTAGACGCCCAACTTCGAGATCAACAGGGTGGATTCCGTAAGGGTCGGTCGTGTGCAGAGCAAATCGCGGCACTACGGATCATCGTTGAACAAATCAGTTGAGTGGAACTCGTCACTATACATCAACTTCATTGACCATGAGAAGGCGTTTGACACTGTAGATCGGAGGGCATTATAGAAACCTTTTCAACTCTAAGGAGTAACTGAGAAGATCTCCAAGATAATCCGGAATTCATACGATGGACTAAAGTGCAAAGTGGTGCATGGAGGATAGCTGACAGATTCATTCCAAGTGAGGACCGGAGTCAGAAAAGGTTGCTCACTCTCTCTGTTTCTTCTGGTGGTTGATTGGATTATGAAGACTTCGATTTCTAGGGGGAAACACGAAATACAGTTGACAGCTTGCATGCAACTAGACGATTTGGACTTCGTACATGACCTAGCCCTCCTATCCCATACACACGAACAAATGCAGATGAAGATAACTAGTGTAGTAGCAGCCTCTGCAGTAGTATGCCTCAACATACACAAGGGAGAAAGCTTACTTAAAAGGTTTGAATAATTTTTTCTGGTTAGCGTTTTTTTAGCGAGTTAGTTTTCTACGGGATGGGAACGCTAACCCCATGTCCAACCCTCCTCCTTTATCCGGGCTTGGGACCGGCAGTAGCCCCCGGAGGGACTTCCGGCGGAGTTAAGGGAGAAAGCAACACACTCAAATACAACACGGCGAACACCAACCTAATCACACTTGATGGAGAATCTCTGGAAGAAGTGGGAAGTTTCACGTGTCTGGTTGGCGGCATCATCGATGGAGAATGAGGATGTGATGCAGAAGTGAAGGCGAGGATTGGCAAAGCTAGGACAGTATTCCTACAGTGAGTAACAACCCACTATGGAACAGAACAATCCAACTTCCAGCTAGCTGTGGAGGAAATGAGGAAGAGATGTTTGAAGTGGATAGAACATAGATTGTAGAAATCACCAGACTTCATCACGAAGCAAGTGCTAATATGGAATCGTGAAAGGCAATGGAAACGTGTAAGACGAGATAGCACACCGAGTGGAGAATTGGAAGGAGATATGAAATGGATGAATAGCAACTGGAACTGGAAAGAGCTGGAAAGGATTGTGCAGTACAGAGTTGGGTGTAGAATGCTGGTGAGTGGTCTATGCTCTTCCATGATGGGTAGCAGGCGTATGCAAGTATGTAAGTAATTTCTTCAGAGAATAAAATTAAATAACAAATTCAATAAACAAAAGTTTACAAAGTACAAAAGATATAAAGCATAAATATTTTCAGTACAATCAAAATTAACATCGACTTGATCAAGTCAATGACCTGTTATTTCAGTCAAACTGATTCTGTGTGAGACTTATTTGTGTGTGTGTGTGTGTGTTAGTGGATGTGGGAAATGTGATATCTGTAATTTTGAAGAGTAAGGTTAAGAATATTTGTATATTTATTAGTGGTATGGAATGTGAACAGGATTGAATATATGGATATTTGTTAAAATGGTTCATGTTGGATGAATCTCTAGTGACTCACGTGCAATCGAGTTTAGTTCAATCAAGGTCTTTTGTTGACCTATTTAATGGACAAAGTCATCCATGATATAACAACTTGTTGTACTATCTTTATTATTATGCTTGTATGAAATACATATGCCTGAACATTGTTTAGCGCCTACGCATGTATTCATTCTGCTAGCTTCATTATTAACTGCTTAATCTATTCGCTGACTCATCCATTTTCCTATACATATATATATGTGTACATTTGCACCCATTCACTACTACTACTACAACTACAACTACAACTACAACTACAACTACTTGCTACTGCTACAATCGTAGTTCGCTTGCTCATTCATTTTGCCTCTCTGCTGTCTGGTCCGAATTATCTACTAAATAAACTGTAGTAGCTGCTTCTTTTTGCCTTCTGATTTCAAACATCGTTGAAGATTATACGATAACGGTTCGAGGGTGATTAATTAACGAAGCACAGCCACTACAGAATTGGTAATCCCGACGTGAGAACGGGAAGCGAATTTTGACGAAATAATGAAATTCCAAAAATTCGACTACCTTCATCTCAATTTGGATTATCAAATGAAATATAATTACAACTGTGGATTTATATTATTATTTTAATTACACTTACATTATTTCGCAAACATTAATAAACGTGACAATTATAATCATAATAAATAACAATTATTCATAAACTATTGATATATTGGTGCAATTTAGTAAGTCTGTTCCATTTTATAAATTGTGCCATTTTTTTACTATCATTGTTTTCGCCCGTCTATTTTTCCTTGTGATTGTTAAATTATTTTCGTGTGCTACTTAATTTTTATAAGCATGTCTTATGAAAACACAGTTTCAAGCGTACAGCAAGCCTCGTCCGTGAGGTCTCTTAACCTCCCTGAACCTTCTTTTAAAATCGCAGACCCAAAACTTTGGTTTATAAGACTTGAAAATTATTTTCTCGCTAACCGCATTCTTTTGCAAAAGGATAAGTTCGGCCTGACAAGCACACTACTCCCAGACGAAGTAGCTGACAGCGTCCGAGAGGCACTAGCAAAACCAGACACAGAAAAACCATACGACGTGCTAAAAGAGGTTGTAATTAAAACTCTCTCAGTGACCAACAAGCCGTCGAACAACTTCTTAACCAAGTACAAATTGGAGATAGAACCCCATCACAACTAAAAAATTATATGAAAAGTCTACTTGGCGATAGACACATTGACAATAATCTCTTTTATCAACTGTGGCTCCGCCGACTCCCTGCAAATATACAGCAGATCCTAGCTGTGGGAGATACGGATGCTGATTTAGATAATATAGCAAAGATAGCCGATAGAATATACGAAAGAAGCAAGCAAGCAAGCCCTCCACTACACAATGTGACGGTAGACGATAGACTTGATACTCTACAGAAGGAAATAAATGTTTTGTGCCGAAAACTCTCAGAGTTAACGCAGAGAGAAAAGCCACGAAGGTCATCGCGAGATCGTTCGCGTGAAGGGACCCGGTCAACTTCTAGACGACGCACAACTCCCGCGATATGTTGGTATCATCAAATGTTCGGCTACAGGGCTAGAAAGTGCCTACAACCTTGTAGATTTAACAGGGATAGTAACCGATACCCACGAGTATCAATGGCAACAGCATCAACACACATAATGCCTGAAAATAGTCGCCTCTTTTATATACAAGACCGGACCACTGGCGCACAATTCTTAGTTGACACTGGAGCGGAAATTAGCGTAGTACCTCCATTTAACGAGGAAAGAAAAAACATTAACCCGTCGTTAGTGCTAAGAGCAGCAAATAAATCAGATATTAAGACATATGGTAAACGGAAATTGTCCCTAGATTTTGGACGTGGCGCTTCATACCGTTGGAACTTTGTCATAGCAGACGTATCGATGCCCATAATAGGCATAGATTTCTTATGTAACTTTGACCTGCTAGTAGACTCTAGACGACACAGACTTATAAACGGCAGTCAAACCACTTCGATAAGAGGAATACTTACGGAAGCCGTTTCAATGAACCTTGTGATAGATAAAAGTTGTGGTGATCCATATAAATTGTTGTTAAGGGAGTTCCCTGAACTCGTAAAAGTAACATACAATAAAGCGGATCTCAAACATTCTATTCAGCATCACATCGTAACGAATGGTCCACCAATCAATGCAAGACCAAGAAGGTTAGATCCCAAAAGACTAGCCATCGCAAAACAGGAATTCGACAAGCTAATGAGGCTAGGCATTATAAGGCCATCGAACAGCCCGTGGGCATCCCCGCTACATATGGCCCCGAAAAAGAATGGAGAGATTAGGCCATGTGGGGATTACAGAGCACTAAACAAACAAACGGTAGCTGACAGATATCCTATACCGCACATTCATGATTTCACCTACAGTATAGAGGGCACTACTATCTTCTCGAAGATCGACTTAGTCAGAGCATACTACCACATCCCTGTTGCCCCACAAGACATACCGAAGACAGCAGTAACAACCCCATTTGGGCTATATGAATTCCTGCGTATGCCTTTTGGACTGTCTAACGCGGCACAAACCTTTCAGCGGTTTATCGACCAGGTCATTAGAGGTTTACCTGGGGTATACGCGTATATCGACGACTTATTAGTAGCTAGCACCACTAAGGATGAGCATATGCAACAACTACGGCAATTATTTATGCGACTCAGAGAACGCGGCATTTCTATAAATATTGAGAAGTGTGAATTCGGAAAAGAATCTTTACAGTTCCTAGGTCACAATATAACTTCTCAAGGCATCACACCAATAACAACAGAAGTCGACGCCATTAGGAATTATCCCCTACCCGACTCATGGAGAAAGTTACGCCGATTTCTCGGGTTAATAAATTATTACAGACGATTTATCCCGAATTGCGCGTCAATATTGCAACCACTAACAGATGCATTACGCGGAAACGCACGGACATTCCAATTATCACCAGACGCGATCCAAGCATTCGAGAACGCTAAAAAAGCACTAAATAAAGAAGTGACACTAACTAGACGAAAGAGCGAAACACCGTTAGCTATCATGACGGATGCATCAGATGTAGCGGTAGGAGCCGTTTTACAACAATTAGTAAATGGCATATGGGAACCGCTCTCATTTTTTTCGAAAAGACTGAATCTGACACAAACAAGATATAGTACTTTCGGAAGAGAACTCCTAGCGATTTACTTGGCAATAAAACATTTCCGACATATGATTGAGGGTACCATTTTCACAGTATATACAGACCATAAACCTCTCACAAAAGCATTGAATGCCAAACAGGACAACTACTCGCCGAGGGAAATCCGACAATTAGAATTTATTTCCCAATTCACGTCTAACATACAGTATGTCAAAGGCAATAGTAACGAAGTGGCAGACGCGCTATCCAGAACGATGGTCAACGCTCTCGTCCAGTCCGAAATCGATTATCACAAGTTAGCAGCATTACAAAATATCGACGTCGAGTTAAACAGACTAAAGTCTGCCAATACAACCTCGTTAGTTCTCAAAGAAACTCCATTGGAAGAAGTAAGCATCATCTGCGATATTTCTACAGGTCAACCAAGACCATTTATTCCAAAGCCGCTAAGGCGAAACATTTTCGAAGCCATGCACAATATTTCGCATCCCGGAATAAAGGCCACCATCAAACTAATCAGCGAACGTTTTGTATGGCCAAGTATGAATCGGGATATTCGTAATTGGACGCAAGCGTGTATAAAATGCCAGAGAGTTAAGATACATCGCCACACCAGTTCCGCAGTAGGTCATTTCCGTCATCCCGATAACAGATTCGAGCACGTACATATCGACATTATAGGACCACTGCCGGTTTCGAATGGCTTCAGTTACATTTTCACTTGCATTGATAGATTCACGCGATGGCCTGTAGCTGTGCCCATAAAAGATATTACAGCCGAAACTATCGCAAAAACCCTAGTAGAGCATTGGATTTCCCATTATGGCGTACCTACTAATATCACAACCGATAGAGGAGCTCAATTCGAGAGCCGCCTCTTCCAACAACTCACAGAATTACTCGGAATCAAACGAATTCGCACAACATCCTACCATCCGATGTCGAATGGTATGGTAGAGAGATTGCATCGGCAACTTAAAGCTTCTCTTACAGCTGTCATCAGCAATAATGATTGGGCCAGCAAGCTACCGTTAGTCATGTTGAGCTTAAGATCAACAATCAAACAAGATATAGAATGCTGCCCAGCAGAATTGGTTTATGGAACCACACTACGTCTGCCAGGAGAGTTTTTCACTGCAGGTAAAAGCGTTCCAACTGATATAGCGGACTATGTACAGCGTCTTAAGCAGCATATGAGTAGTCTAAGGATAACGCTTCCGAGACAACATCAACGCCGTGTGTACATACCCAAACAACTAAGTGACAGTACCCATGTGTTTATCAGAAGGGATAATGTGCAACGTCCCTTACAACCGGCCTACGATGGTCCATTTAAGGTGATTAAAAGAGACGGCAAAACTATCACGGTAGAAAAAGCTGGAAAAACGGATGTAATTAGCATCGACCGAGTCAAACCAGCTTTCATCGAAGCCTACGATCAGCCAGTACATACAGATACTGCGAAAACCGTTGAATCATCGAAGCGTCAGTTCCAATCATCAACGACATAGACGAACACAAGCGAAGAGAATCCAGTAACGACAAGGTCTGGCCGAAGAGTAAGATGGCCCCAACATTATGTCGCTGCAATCTTCTATTAATAATTTTCTACTATTTAAAATATTAATTATAACTTCCACTTCATTGTGCACACATGCATTACTAATTTCATGTTATACGCTATAAAACTCAACATATCTTATGTACCCCTACACTTACACGTATAATTTTTATTTAAAATGTAAAGCAATACCGCATTCCTTCTATTTATTGCTATTATTTTTTAAAACCTCACGGACGGGCGCAAACCAAATGTACAGCACACACTAACTTCATCTTAATTTTGTACAAACCATTTTTTTTTCAAACGATTGTAACTACCCTACTCAGTTTACTATTTTTTTGTGCAAACACAGGCATTTTTCCATATATCTTTGCAGGGGGGAGCTATTATAGTGACTCACGTGCAATCGAGTTTAGTTCAATCAAGGTCTTTTGTTGACCTATTTAATGGACAAAGTCATCCATGATATAACAACTTGTTGTACTATCTTTATTATTATGCTTGTATGAAATACATATGCCTGAACATTGTTTAGCGCCTACGCATGTATTCATTCTGCTAGCTTCATTATTAACTGCTTAATCTATTCGCTGACTCATCCATTTTCCTATACATATATATATGTGTACATTTGCACCCATTCACTACTACTACTACAACTACAACTACAACTACAACTACTTGCTACTGCTACAATCGTAGTTCGCTTGCTCATTCATTTTGCCTCTCTGCTGTCTGGTCCGAATTATCTACTAAATAAACTGTAGTAGCTGCTTCTTTTTGCCTTCTGATTTCAAACATCGTTGAAGATTATACGATAACGGTTCGAGGGTGATTAATTAACGAAGCACAGCCACTACAAATCATTAGGCTTTTCTTTCTATTATGCTCAGGATGGTTTAGGAATATTTGATTGTTATAATATGACTTATTTGTTTTCGTAATTCATGTTTTAAATGAGTATTATAATAATAATAATAATAATAATAATAATAATAATAATAATAATAAACGTTTACAATTTGCCATATATTGTTTTTTCTATCTATTTAATATAATAATTATTCAGGCATAATACATCTAGTAATGAATTATATGGTCGTGTTACCCGTGAACTTTCGCGTGCTTTATGCAATTGGATTGATGGCGGTAGTGCCTCTAATAGTTCTACAGAAACTTGTATGAAATTATCAAATCCTAATGTACCAATAATTGTTAAAAGTGAGCTATCAAAATATACGGATGATGAAAAGTCGGATGAAACGAAACTATGTAAATATGAAAATGATCATTTAACCAATTCACTTACAAATACAACATTGACTACAATTACCACTACTACTAGTCATAATAATAGTAGTAGTATTAATAGTACAACTGGTAATTCCAATACTAATAATAATAACAATGGACCTAGTTTAGGCAGTGCTATACATTCAATGAATACATTATATGGTATAATTGTTGCATTAGCTGAATTCGGTGCACAATGTTTACGAATGATGGTATTTCCATTATTGTCTTCTTTATGTCACCGTTTAACTAAATTAACAGAATCAAATCTTACGTTAAATGAATTAAATGAATTGAATACTTCAGGAAGTAATGATTTAAAGCCTACACAACAACATCCAGTGCTTTCGTTAAGTTTAGGCGTAAAACTTTTACCAGTTGATCAACGTTCATTTGATTTTCTTAAAGTTATGATGACGGTTAGTTTGTTCTTATACATTTATTCGTTTATGTCTTAAATTGTTATTATATACCAAATTCAACCAATTTTTAAATATAATGATTTTGAGGTACATTTGGCAAACATGATAAATTGGTTGTTGAGACTGCGACTTATTGTCGAATAAGGTGGATAAGATGTATGTTACTTGTGCCTAATTATCATTTACCTCGATGAATGATGTCAAGTGGTACAGGAGTAAGTTAAAAGGAAGTTAAGAGCGGCTTAACCAAAGCATGGCATCAGTTCATGAAGTTGTGGACTATTGATATGAGCCATGTTGATAGATAACTCCGCCTGTAGCTCTTCTAGAGTTACTGCCGGTCCCAAGCCCGGGTAAAGGAGGAGGGTTGGGCATGGGGTTAGCGTCCCCATCCCGTAGAAAACTAACTCGCTAAAAAAACGCTTACCAGAAAAAATAATTCAAACCATTTTAACTCTGCCCTGAGAGTTAGAAGGTCTTCATTTAGAAGAATTATGACGCTTCATGGTGAAAGCCGAATTCCTTCGGAAGCCACGAGGCCGATGCCCCTTCTAACAACCAGAGCAAAAATTTTTATAGGTACATGGAACGTTAGAACAATGTGGGAAACCGGGAAGACCAGCCAAATAGCAACGGAAATGAGGAGATACAACTTGGCAGTACTGGGAATCAGTGAAACCCACTGGACTCAAGCTGGACAGAAAAGGCTAGCTACGGGAGAGATGCTGCTATACTCCGGTCACGAAGAGGAAAATGCTCCACACACACAGGGAGTTGCTCTAATGCTGTCCAAAGTAGCACGAAATGCACTTATAGGATGGGAATCCCACGGATCCAGAATCATCAAAGCACCATTCAAAACAAAGAAGGAGGGGATCTTAATGAATATTATCCAATGTTATGCACCCACCAATGATAGCAACGACGACATTAAAGATCAATTCTACGAGCGGCTGCAGTCAATCATAGAGAAATGCTCAAGAAAGGACCTCACCATTCTGATGGGAGATCTAAATGCCAAGGTCGGAATAGACAACACTGGATATGAAGATATTATGGGACGACATGGACTGGGAGAGAGGAACGAAAATGGAGAAAGATTTGCAAATTTGTGTGCATTCAACAAATTAGTCATAGGAGGCACAATATTTCCACACAAACGTATACACAAGGCTACATGGATCTCACCGGACCACACTACAGAGAACCAAATAGACCATATTTGCATCAAAAAAAAATTCCGAAGGACAATGGAAGATGTGAGAACCAGGAGAGGAGCTGACGTAGCTTCAGATCACCACCTAGTTGTAGCCAATTTAAAACTGAAGCTAAAAAAGAACTGGACAAGTGGACAAACAGCAATACAAAGGTTCAATACAGCCTTCCTTCGAGATACTGACAAACTCAATGAATTCAAGATAGCTCTCAACAACAGATTCCAAGCCTTTCAAGATCTACTGAAGGAAGAAGAAACCACCATGGAGGACAACTGGAAAGGCATCAAAGAAACATTGACTTCAACGTGTCAAGAGGTTCTGGGCCTAAAGAAACACCATCATAAGGAATGGATCTCTATAGAAACACTGGACAAGATCAAAGAAAGGAATTACGAGAAGACAGCAATTAACAACAGCCGAACACGAGCAGAGAAAGTCCAAGCACAAGCTGAATACATAGAAGCAAACAAGCAAGTGAAGAGGAGCATTAGAGCCGACAGGAAGAAATACGTGGAAGAATTAGCAACGACGGCAGAAAAAGCTGCTAGAGAAGGAAATATGAAACAGCTCTACGATACAACGAAGAAACTATCAGGGAAATACAGTAAACCAGAGAGGCCGGTCAAAGACAAAGAAGGCAAGCCAATCACTGAAATTCAACAACAGCGAAACAGATGGGTAGAATACTTCGAGGAACTCCTGAATAGGCCGGCTCCAATGAATCCACCGAACATCGAAGCAGCACACACAGATCTTCCTATAGATGTCAACCCACCAACGACGGAAGAAATTAGAATGGCCGTCAGACAAATCAAGAACGGGAAAGCAGCAGGACCCGACAACATACCAGCTGAAGCACTGAAATCAGACGTCGAAGTAACCACAAGCATGCTTTACCCTCTATTCAAAAAGATTTGGGAGGAGGAACAAGTGCCAATGGACTGGAAAGAAGGACACCTCATCAAGATTCCAAAGAAAGGAGATCTGAGCAAATGTGAAAACTACAGAGGCATTACACTACTGTCAATACCAGGGAAAGTCTTCAACAGGGTGTTGCTGAACCGGATGAAAGATGCAGTAGATGCCCAACTTCGAGATCAACAAGCTGGATTCCGTAAGGATCGGTCGTGCACAGACCAAATTGCAACACTACAGATCATCGTCGAACAATCAGTTGAGTGGAACTCGTCACTATACATCAACTTCATTGATTATGAAAAGTCATTCGACAGTGTAGATAGGAGGACATTATGGAAACTTCTTCGACACTACGGAGTTCCTGAGAAGATTGTCAATATTATCCGGAACTCATACGACGGACTACAGTGCAAAGTAGTGCATGGAGGACAGCTGACAGATGCATTCCAAGTAAGGACCGGAGTCAGACAAGGCTGTTTACTCTCTCCCTTCCTCTTTCTTCTGGTGGTCGACTGGATTATGAAGACCTCGACATCTGAAGGAAAACACGGAATACAATGGACAGCTCAGAACCAATTAGACGATCTGGACTTCGCAGATGACCTAGCCCTCCTATCACGTACACGTGAACAGATTCAGATAAAGACAGCCAATGTAGCAGCAGTCTCTGCATCAGTAGGCCTCAGCATACACAAAGGGAAAACCAAGGTCCTCAAATTCAAAGCGGAGAACAGCAATCCAATCACCCTTGATGGCGAAACTCTGGAAGATGTAGAATCCTTCACATATCTGGGAAGCATCGTCGATAGACATGGAGGTTCAGATGCAGACGTAAAGGCGAGGATTGGCAAAGCAAGGGCCGCATTCCTACAATTGAAGAACATATGGAACTCAAAACAACTTTCAACCAATATCAAAGTGAGAATCTTCAATACGAACGTCAAGGCAATTCTACTGTATGGAGCTGAAACTTGGAGAACTACAACAACCACAATCAAGAAAGTACAAGTATTTATAAATAGCTGTCTACGCAAGATACTCAACATCGATTGGCCGGATACCATCAGCAATAGCCTTGTGTGGGAGAGAACAAACCAACTTCCAGCTGAAGAGGAAATTAGGAAAAGACGATGGAAATGGATAGGACATACATTACGCAAATCGTCAAACTGCATCACGAGGCAAGCTCTAACTTGGAATCCTGAAGGGAAGCGGAAAAGAGGAAGGCCAAAGAACACATTACGTCGGATAATAGAAGCAGATATGAAAAGGATGAATTACAACTGGAAGGAGCTGGAAAGGATTGCCCAGGACAGGGTTGGATGGAGAATGCTGGTGAGTGGCCTATGCTCCTTCACGAGGAGTAACAGGTGTAAGTAAGTAAGTAAGTAAGCATGTTGATAGATATAGTTTACCTTGTTGGGGTCCACGCGATAGCAGCAATCAGTAGTTGAAGACTTTAGGTGATGTTACTTAGAATTGATCACAGTAGTTCAAATACATGAACTATTTATCTTCCTCTTGACCTTCGGTTTCAGTTTTCCTTCATAAATATCCTTCCATTTTGTTTTTTTCGAACCATCTTCTTGGTATTCTTGCTACTACATTATTTCGATTCCTTTGCTATTAATCTTGTTGATTTCGTTTTGTCGGACTAATATGGTGTGACAGCTTCGGTCAACGCAAATTTGTGCTGGTCTTTATGTTGACTATGACTGAATGACAACCATTAAAGTAAAATAAGACTTAAGATTCAGTTAAAATTTGAGCTATTAAATTCTGAATGACTTAAATTTTAAGCGTTAAATATCCGAGGATACTCTGTTTCATTAATAAAATTACAAACTTTACAACATAATGATTGTGGAAATTCATCATAATATCTGTGATTAACAATTCATTATTATATAGATTGAGTTTAATTCCAATTATATAAAGAGATATTTGTGTAAATTAGAAAGGGTTTTGTGGAGATTTCTTTTTGGAAATTTCAATGGTTGGAATCATGAGTCAATTTGAAGCTAGACCACTATGGAAAACTTGGAAGTACTGGACGGCCGTTTCGAGACTGATAGGTTCTGGGTTCGAATCTCGCGGGGAGCGGGATCGTGGGTGCGCATTGCTGAGGAGTCCCATACTAGGACGAAACGGCCTTCCAGTGCTCCCAGGTATTTTCTGTTGATCTAGCTTTAACTGACTCATGATTTCAACCGTTGAAATTTCTAAAAAACTCTCCACAAAACCCCTTCTAATAATAATAATCATCTGCTCACTAGTGACTGACTTCAAGAGGCATTTCGTGGAGTTCTAGTGAGAAGCCGTTACTAGTGGAGTTCAACCAGGTCTGCTGTGAGTTATCAACTCACTGAAGACAATGGTGTACGGTGGCGCAACTTCGTGGATTGGTTGGAGTTAGATATTAACACCGCTGGATGCCGGCTCAGTGGTCTAATGGTTAAGCGTTCGCGCGCGAGACTGATAGATCCTGGGTTTGAATCTTGCGAGACGGGATTGTGAATGCTTACTGCTGAGGAGTCACGTACTCGGACGAAACGGCCGTCCAGTGCTTCCAGGTATATCATGATGATGTAGCTTCAATTTACTCATGATTTCAACCATTGAAATTTGCGTAAATGTTAGTAAACAAGAGCGAAGTATGCTCATAGGTTATGGGCTTATTTTGGAAGTTGCAATTGTATCATTAAATGGTGGAAAACATGGAAAATTTACAGACTAAGATTAACTGAAAAGCCGTTTATGACCTAGAGTAATTGAACTGCTCAAGTTATCCGCAACGTTTTCAATATTCAATAAGTTTCTTTGAACTCAACACTTAGTCATTTTTCCGTTCATTTAATAGTTAAATACTGCATATATTAGTGTCTTTTTCAATAGAGATTTTATTTCAAACACAAACGTATGTTTGTCATCCAAAATTTCATCTGTGCTATACTGGCATGTTAATTTCTTGATGTGAGGGCAACGTTTTCTTTATAATTTTCTTCGTAATTTAACATTTAAATTAATTCATTCATCAGGTACTTGAGTATGGAACACTAAGTCTGAGGAATAATAGTACTACTCCCACCCACAGTTGTCCAAATCAAAGTAGGTCGGGTGTGGTTTGGACCTGGGACTTAGGTGTTGAAAGTCGAACACCTTAGCCAATAAACCATCACTAGTTTCAAATTAAATGTATCAATAAGATAACCTAAGGTAGATTGGGCATTGACGATTCCAATGTTCGTGTCCTTCATTTCTCACATCATGAACTCCCCTAAAGATAACACCCGAAATCTAGACAGAATCCCACTGTCAAAAGTTGCTTATAGTACTAGACAGTTATGGATAATTACAAATACTTGAGATAAAGTCTTTAGTAAAAACTGCACTCTAATATGCATCACTTATATTATTAAGTAGATTTAAAAGTAACTAAAAGCGCAGGGCATACGAGACTTATTGGTTATTAAAAAGGTTACGGATAAGTAGCCTATTGGATAAGGATTTTGTTCTAGCCTGAAACTCAACAATGTACCCTCACGACCTCACTAGGGATTGGATTCTCCTTAGCATCTTAAGGTTTAACGGCATGAGCGCTATCTTTCGACCACTTAATTGAAATCAAACAGTCCACACTTTCAATTCTAGTCGATTCTCCGTATAGCGATATAAATATTCAATGCTATCAATGATACTGTTAATCTCGCTCTTCATATAGTTCAACTTCATCAGTTGTAACTTTTCATTAGAACACTGAGAATCGATTTCAAAATCACTCGCTTGATTCCATTAAATTTTTCTCGTTAAAAATTCTCCCTTTGTTAAAGTTTTCTCTCCATTTTGGTTTCTATCCATAGAATCGTATTGCTCCCTTACTTCATGATTGGCGTATACGTCAAGGATTTGGTGTTACATTGGAAGATTATCGCGCCTCCTATGAATGTATGGCTGAATGCCTCTTTGTTATGAATCAAAGCAATACTAATACTATTACCAATACTAATACTACTACTAATATTAATAGTAATAGTTTAAATACTAATATAATATCAACTACCAGTACTACTACTAATACTACTGCCACCACTACTAATACTAATACTAATACTTCATCTACTCAACTTGTTGTCAGCAATCCAGTTCACAATCCAACAACTAGTAATGGGACTGTCATGATCAGTAGTATTAGTAGTAGTGCTCCAGTGAATAATCCTACTGTTTCAACTATTACCAGTAATAATAATAATAATAATGTTGACCTTTCTACATCAACCAGTATTATTGTTACCAGTAATATAACAACTTCCAATGTGAATATTTCTAATAATTAACAAAATTATACAAACTAAACATGTAATTATCACTATAGACAATGTTTATATTTTTCCTACATTTTGTTATTGTTGTTGTCGATGGCATTTCAAAAAAAAAAGAGAAATAGAAATAGTTAAATAAAACTCATACATGTAAACATGTATGAATAGTTATATTATTTGTGAACAATTTACTGTTTGTCAAACAAGATCAATGACACTAGTCATCGATTTAATATGTGAGCTTGTATTTTTCTAATTTCTCATTGTTTCCACGTAACAATCTTCAATTGTATCTGTTCATATGTAATATATATATATATATATATATATATATATATATATATATATATATATATATATGAAGTTACAGAGATATATCACATATGTATCTGCTCAATAATGTATATTTTTTCTTTGAATGGAAATTTCGAAAAGATTTTCTCTTTGATCAGACTGCGTACTTTTCAATTTAAAAGAAAAAGATTTGTGATAACTAGGCTCCTGACCCTAATTATGATTCCTTCATTTGTAGGTAAACATCTTGGGTTTAGATACTATTTATTGAAAATAAGAAAGATTAAGTCCAGACATGTTGTATACCATTGGATTCCAGATCAGCGATCAAGAGATTAAGCGTTAGCTCATGAAACTGAAGTTTGTAGTTTCGACTCTTTAGTGTTAGGGTTGTGGGTGTATATTTCTAAGGGGGTCTATATTAGGATGAAACAACTATCCAATGGTTCTAGGTTGTCTAACTAAGATCATTATGTGAAGTAAAATATGAAAATTTAGCAATCTCGATGAAACCTTATCTATTTCAGTGGTCAGAAGTGCATGAGTTTTGTAAAGAAATGATTGATTCAGAATGATTATAATGATGAAAACAAGAATATCAAAGAGTACAGTAAAATTAAGAACGGAATTAGGTAGATTTGTTTCCTCTCGCTAACACGGCTCATTCATGAAGAATATACGAAGAAATTAAGATGTCATTAATCACTTTGATTTCTTCCACTCTGTCCTGTACATCTAGAACCATTAGGTTTTTATATCACTGACAAGAAACAATACTAAATGGGACAGACAAGTTAGCTACACATCATGAAATGATAATGTTATAAACAATTTGGATAGGGTAGATCACACAGGCGGTGTCGTGAAGTGACCGTTTGTCCTCTTTTCCACAGTGTCGAAAATAGTCTGAGATATGAGATCCACTGGATTAATATTCGTGAAATACGACTGATCTGGTACTTCAGGTCGATTACACAAATATAATAATCACTATGCGTAGTCGGATCATGAGACTGTTACACGGTGTTGCTACCGGATGTGGGAAATCCTTTGAAACAACAAAGACCTAACATAAAGAGTAATTAAGCATCCTCCAATTAAAGTTAAGTTTCACAAGGGAAGACCAGGAGTGTTCTTAAATCCAACACTTTGGATCCAAACTAACGTTATATAGTCAAATATCGATATAGTTTACCTTGGTTTTCATCATTCGTTAGACGAGACCGTTATGGTTATCAGTCGGAGTCTAGATTTGAAAGGTTCCTTAACACTTTATAAGATTTCCTACAAGAGCACCTCAGCTCAAGCATACAGTCAAATTTGTCTACTACCATTAACTCGATAGACATTGGACAACGAATGGATTTATATGAGGCATTTTAAGTGATTTATTTTAGTTTTCTCAATAGTTTACGTAAGCGTCTATTGAGCATGGCTGAAGTTATCGTTCTCTATAGTAAAGTACTGGATGTTTTCGTTCAGTCGAAATATGTACAACCACCCTCATTAACTCTGTCCTCGATATCACCTATAATATTATGTAACTGTTTATTCTGGTTAGCGTTCTGAGCTGTCCATTGTATTCCTTTTTTAAAATGGACAGCTCAGAACTAATTAGACGATTTGGACTTCTCATATGACCTAGCCCTCCTATCCCATACACACGAACAAATGCAGATGAAGATAACTAGTGTAGTAGCAGCCTCTGCAGTAGTATGCCTCAACATACACAAGGGAGGAAGCAACACACTCAAATACAACACGGCGAACACCAACCTAATCACACTTGATGGAGAATCTCTGGAAGAGGTGAGAAGATTCACGTGTCTGGTCGGCGACATTATCGATGGAGAATGAGGATGTGATGCAGAAGTGAAGGCGAGGATTGGCAAAGCTAGGACAGTATTCCTACAGTTGAAGAACATATGCGACTCAAAACAACTGTCAACCAATATCAAAGTCATAATGTTCAATACTTACGTCAAGACAGTCAGTTCTACTGTCCGGAGTTGAAACTTCGAGAACTACCACAACCATCATCAAGAAGGTGCAATTATTTATAAATAGTTGTCTACTCGAGATACTCAATGTCGATTGGCCAGATACCATGAGTAACAACCTACTATGGGACAGAACAATCCAACTTTCAGCTAGCTGTGGAGGAAATGAGGAAGAGATGTTTGAAGTGGATAGAACATAGATTGTAGAAATCACCAGACTTCATCACGAAGCAAGTGCTAATATGGAATCGTGAAAGGCAATGGAAACGTGTAAGACGAGATAGCACACCGAGTGGAGAATTGGAAGGAGATATGAAATGGATGAATAGCAACTGGAACTGGAAAGGATTGTGCAGTACAGAGTTGGGTGTAGAATGCTGGTGGGTGGCCTATGCTACTCCACAATGAGGAACAGGCGTAGATAAGTGATTAAGTAACAGTCTATTCAATTGACCAAAAGAACTTGCAAATGAACTGTCATCCTTTATATTAAACAACACTTATTATTTCTTGTTTCCATACATTACTATTGTTGATATTTGGATTTCAAATTATATTACTTAGTTAACCAATCATAATTTGATTGATATTTATTCCATGATAATTTGTAAAACATAAATAAAATCTGAATGTAGTAACATGACATTCAAAAACAAATCAATAATAGAAATGTTTTCGCCCATATCACTTTTTTTCGTTTGTTTGTTTACCAAATAGATAAGTTAAAAACAACTAGAACTAAAATGTTTAGTAAAATGTATTGCTCATATGTAGTTTTTTTTAAAAAAATATTTTTCTTTTGATATTTTCCATGAAACCCTCGATAAACAGCATGAAATTAATAGTTGAAATCACGAATTAATTGAAGCTAGACCACCATGGAAAAGCTGGAAACAGAGGACGACCATTTTGTCCTAGTATGGGATTCCCCAGCAATGTGCATCCTCGATTCCGCCGTTGGATGCCGGCCCGCTCAATGGTTAAGCGCTCGCGTGCAAGACTGATAGGTCCTGGATTCGAATCGCGCGGGGGGTGGACGTGATCGCGGATGCGCATTGCTGAGGAGTCCCATACTAGGACGAAACGGCCATCCAGTGCTACCAGGTATTTATTGTTTGTCTAGCTTCAACTGACTCATGAGCTCAACCATTGAAATTACTAAAAAAAGTCTCCACAAAACCCCCTTCTGATAACATGAAATGAAATCTCTTTTTTTATTATTTAATGTTATGATAATGAATATGACATTAAAAATATTAAAATCTATGTAATTATTATGTAAAATAGGGTATATGGTGTATATTTATGCCAAAATTATTATGACAAAGTAAACTGTTTTATAATAATAAGTAATTTGATAATATAAATATCTATTTGTGCAAATGTTCAATTACAGTATTTGTGCGCTATATGAATGTTTTATAATAAAAAAAATCACTAATATATATATATTTATATGTATGACAATGAATGATTGCATAATATTTAAACAAATTCACATTACATAATCAATTTTTATTTTGATTTGTAGCCATGGCAATATTGAAAAATCTAATTTGGTTTAAAATAAAACAAAAAATCAATATTTTTTTTCAATATTTGGTGTTTAGATATGGATTCGTAAAAGATTCAAGAGTTCAATGAATTATTTGTAACACTGAAATTTTGAGCAACAACAACAACCACAACAACAAAAATGGATAGATGAAGATTAAAATGAAACAACAAAAAAAACAACGAATAACATAAGCAACAATAGATAATCATCATTGAACTAAAGAGACAGAGAGAGAAAGAGGGGGGAGGAAAGAGAAAAATAGAAGGAAAGTATTGATTATTTTCTTGAGGATATCAATAAAATATCATAAGTTGGCATTTTACCTAAGTATCATAGTTTATTAAAATAAATAAATAATTGATGTGTTTATTTATTGATTTATTTATTTATACAACACAAAGGATTCTTTTTAGTTTTTGTAGGTTCATTTTCATTTACAAATAAATAATTCATTATCTAAGTTTTAATAATTTTTCCTATTCAACTCATCCAATAGAATATGCTAGTTTATATTATTTATTTATTTCATGGTGTTTTACATCTTTCAATAGGACCGTGTATTTCTGTTGCTTCTGATAAGATTGGTATAATTTTCTCTTGAATAAGCATATCAGCAATACAACCAGTGAAATTTTGTTGATAATCACTTGATAATCCAATAATATTAAATAATGTCCCACCTTTTGGAAGAAAATTAAAAAAAAAATAATGAGGATTTAAAATTAATGTTTATAATATTAAAGATTAAAGATTCCCAGGTTTTACTTTTCGCTTATATGTGTTTATAAGTATAATTGAATAATGGCTTGTATTAGAATATAGGATGAGAGTTTTGTCCTTTTTGGGAACCTTTAACTGAATGTACCTGAATTTTAGTGTAGATGATTATAGAGGAACTCGATTCTAGCATAATGTGTTCTCGACTAAGTTCAATGAGTTCAACTAGTTACTGGCTTATAAATTTCAATTCATAACATCAACGGGAAATTTCAAACAATCAGTACGAATGAATTCATCAATAATGACTATCAAGTCTTTTTGAAGTGAGATGAATTACTCGCATAAAATAGTAGGATCTGATCAAAAAAATAAAATGAAATAGTTGGAGAAAGAAGTTGACAATCAAAAAGTTGGAACTGGTTTGAAGTTGCTTGACGATATTTACTCTTAAACTATTTGTATTAAGTTTATTTTAGACGTAAATAAGATTGTCAATAGCTTGATCAGAAGTTCATAGCCTTAAGTCTAGATCATTGTGATAAGTTTTGAAACATATAACCTACATTTTCCAGTCACTTGTCATAATTTTCACATGGATTCCAGCTAAGAGGGTTTTTCGTTTCTCTTGGTTTTTGACAAGCGCTCAATTACTATCTAAACAGATGTGTTCTGGTTTCATTATCCTTTTTGTTTATCATACTTGATCTCAAACATTAGTTTGCCATTAATACATAATAACAACAGGCGACTACTTTTCCTTTACTTTGTATATTCTTTTTAAGATTGTATACCCGAGTATATGTAGGGACGTCGGTGTAAACTACTGATGAGTTCTAAACTAGAATGAATCAGTAGTCCAGAGTTGCCAAGTTTTCACAGTTTACATTTGTAGTTTGATTAGTTAGATTTTTGCTTATACCCTATTTAATGCTGTAGTTTACGAAATTTACTGAAATGTAGAAAGTGATTTTATTTTGTTCAGATGAGAAGTTTAGTAATCGATTGAAAAGTGAACTCAATTAGTCATTACTCTTAGATTTTTACTTACTGGTAGTTATTAAATACCGTGACATATTAAATACAGCAAGAAATTTAGTTACCATATGCTGAAATATCTGTTCATTTAGAAATAGTAGTTTAAGAGTTTTATGTTGATCATAGATACTCTCATAGCTACCTTCTCAAACTACACTACAGAATAGTATAGGATTGAATTCCATACATTAATTTACCACAAAAAATTAATTAGGAATGCTAGAGTGCAATGAATCTCTGGGATATAGTCTTTGACGTTAGTTACTACTCTTTGATGAAGTGATACCCGAAGAAATGTTCATATGAATGTATGATTTTTCTAAGAATAATACTTTTTTAAGCCCCTATGGCTAAGTGCCAGAAACTATATATCCAAATATCAACTTTCCCTAAGTGTAACCTGTGGTTATCGTAACTAAGAATTAGCAACTTATTTTTCAAGGAGGAGATTATTAGTGACTCACCGAGATAGACATCTCTCACCGGGGGAGTATCATAATCTGAAATACCTGTGAATTCACCAGAAACCATGTGATTGTCAACGAATAAGGTTGCTCGTTGTTTATTCCTGTAAAGAGAGGACAAAATTTTGAAATTTTATGACAAGTAATATAAATGACAGAGATGAAGTAATATTATGCGAACACATTGTTGACAATTAAATGTACTACTGTTACTATAGTTAGTAGCTTAAGTTTTTTGGATACATTTTAATACACTGCTTGTTACAGGGGGAACAACACATATCCTTAAATTTTATGAAAACGGTAGGTAATCTACTTCAAAGTTTCCCTAAATAGTAAATTTTCGTATCCGTTCAATTTACTTCACAGGAAATGGTTGGCGGTATTAAATTTTTTGATCTAAATGGGTTCAGATATTTTGTAGTTTGACTGCGTGTGACTAAGTTATTTATCAGAACCTTAACTTGAAATCTTTAAGCTGCAATAGAGAACTAAGTTTGACGTAAGCATTTATAAGTAGCTAATTTAATAGCATTTGAGATGCCGTAGAAAAAAGCAAATTTTAATTGATCTTGTAAAAACCATTATTTAAAGATTTTCCGTACAGTAGTTTAGAAAGTAGATTTAACGATCCTAAACAGTTAAATTTAATTCCATAAAACAGTTCTCGAACTTTATCAAAGACTTTCAACTATGTGTTATAAGCAGTACGAGACAGACATTAAAAACTTGTAATTTAAAGAATGGATCCCTTTGTAACGAATTTACCATTAAGCTTTACAATCGCGTATATATGAACATATAACTGAAGTGAACATTTGAATGTGATTGGGCAAGCACAGTATAGACTTGATTCAATTATTAAAAATTATATATTCTTTGATAATTTTGATTATTACTCTGAAGAAGTCCAGACAAGTTTGCTGGACGGAACGTTGGAATTATTTATGTTTCAATCGCTGAGATTATTTCAAATATAATTTTCATATATGATGTCTTCTTTATTCTCAGCGCTTGATTTCCAAAAAAACTATTCGTTCTAATATTGACGAATATTCGTATAAAATATATTTGTACAGCTTTATAGTGAATTCGCTGAAAAGTGATCCCTTCGCTGAACTTTGAGTTTTCAATATGCAATAAATGGTTCTCGGAGGTGTTTATTCAAGTTGGTTTTTGGTGATCAGATCATTATTATCGAGACTGATATGTACGTTCATATATTAGATCACTGTATTATCACAGATTATGATAGTTATGGGCGAAACAAAAAATTCAACTCATCAGTTCAGGGTGAAAAAAAGGTTTGTTCAATCATAAGAAAGTAATGAATTTAATCTCGAAGTTAAAAAAGCAACCAGCCGATGAAAATACAAGAAACCACGCTCAATTTAAAGTTGTATTGTCAGTTGGTAAGAGGTAGTCTGTAACATTCCACTAAAAAAATAAAGCTATCAAATCTATCGGAACTTATCTCTTATTCGATTGATAAACGTAAATTAACCAATCAGTATATATGTTAAGAAGCTTTGAAGTATCTTTAATGGATGTTATTCTTCAAATCTTGTTCTTCTAGCTTTATTTAATTTTATCAAGAGATCAAGATGCATGAAATATATTCTAAGTATTGAGAAGTATTAGGCAATTTTGTTAAATCATTTCCTATTCGGTGAACTTGGACAAACGAAATCATGTACGTAAAAATGAATTTTTAATTCCAAACACCTACAATATTGATTCTATAGTTTTAGCATGGTCTATGTTGATGCTGAAACATTGGTCAGAGATAACTCGGAATACAGTTTCAATTTACATATATACTTTGTCATTTTTGTAGGGTGATGTTAATGGTAACTACAATACCTGAAATCTAACTCCAAATTTATTGAAATCTTTGCTGAAAACTCATGCAAAATACTGCACAATACCCAATAACACTCTTGAAATGAGGGAAGATAACACAAAAATGGTCGGTTTATGTAGGTCAATCATATAGAAGACACTGTTTCAGCTGTTGTTTATCTTTACAGTAATTATGTACCTGTAAATATATCAGTCCTAATGGAGGTCAAACACTACATGAAGAGTTCATTGGTAACATCATTGACAGTGATTATAATTATTAGTTTTGTTCAGTAGTATATTTTTGGTACAATATAGAATTCTCGATGCAAAGTATTTCAACAAGTTTCCGTTTCTTATTTCTTGATCGATCCTGACGATAAATAATGAATAATCGCCAATTAGATGTTAGCGGTTCAGGAATCGACATCTGAATAATTTACATTCTTTTCGATGTATATTGCCAGCAACCACAATGTCTCTGATTGTGCTCTTTCCTAACTTGTAAATTGGAAGGTTGGAAAAGTTTCATAAACGTACTTTAATAGATTGTGCGTTTAACAAACAGTGATGTAGATGGTGGTTGGAGGTAATCAACAGGAAACCCTGGACCCTGCACTAATAAGGACTAGACAAGTATGACATTGATCGCCACCCAGTGATCAATCAATTGTGAAACAATGATGTGTTAAAACAAGCAAAACCAGATAATTTATTGAAATATCTAGATGGTAGAAACAGGTAACCCAGATGTTCAAGCAGGCCTCCTGTATATATGAAATTATATTGTCAATAAGTAAGAGGTAGCCTGTAACATTCCACTTAAAAAATATATAAAGCTACTTAGTGACATGAGTTTACACAGTAAAGGGATAACCAGTTCCGATAAGATTAAAAATAGGCCTTGCTGATAAGTATGATGTATTGTGAAATGTTGCTTCAACCACCTAACAGATCAAAATACAATTTACAAAATCACTTTATAAAATATAAATAACACGATTTAAAATAGCAATATTATATTTTATTTTCTAACCCCATAGCTTGTATCATATGCCATTCACCATCGTTTACTTTATGTCTTGCTTGAATAGGCATAAGACGATTAAATATTGGATTATCATTTTGATTATTATTTATATTCCAAGATTGATCTTTCGTTTTTCTTGAAGTAACTAAATTCAATAATAATTCAACACGACCATTACGTAATACGATTGATACAAATTCTGAATTAGTTGTAATTTGTGTTACTGGTTGATTTAAAATTGATGATGATGATGACGATGATAGATCATGTTGAGGATTCAATGAATCTTGTTCAACCATTAATAAAATTAAACCATTCATTTTATTTGTCCGTAGACGGAGACGAATATTAAAATCTGACCTTGTTTTTTTTTAGTACAATATATACAAAACAAATAAAAAAATATAAAAAAATTGAAAAACATAAAATGAAATTCATTATTAATAGAAGTTTGTGGAGATTTTAGAAATTTCACAGATTGAAATCATGAGTCAATTGAAGCTAGACCACCATGGAAAACTTGGAAGCACTGGACAGCTGACCGTTTCGTTCTAGTATGGGACTCCTCAGCAGTACGCACCCACTATTCCACCTCTCGAGATTCAAACCCAGGACCTATCAATCTCGCGCGCGAGTGCTTAACTTGTAGACCACTGAACCGATGTTAAAGTCTAATAAATGTCTAACTAATCCACAAAGTTGCGCCACCGTCCACCATTGTCATCAGTGAGTTACCATCTCTTTGACCTATCGTCATTCAGTGCAAATACCTTTGTCAAAGTAATAATAAACATGAATTTATAAAAATCTTAGCACATATGTGGTAAATTGGTCAAGGTTTATCTCGTCGAATAATCCTATGTTATTGAGGAAATAGATTAATATAGATAGCAAACACATGTAGATTGTTAAAGTACTAGTTCAGTGAGGAAATGTGAACAAGCGATAACCAAGGTGATGCATATACGAAGATTATAATACTAGATTACCTAATACTACTAATAATAATGGCCTTATTAAGTTAATGACGAATTATAACGCGAATGTTGTATGATTAAAATGTCTTTGTTACAATAATTAAATAAAGTGATATTATGAGCAATTATGAATAAAATAATGAGAATATGAGACATAAGTTAAGGAAGAAATGCAGTAACAATAATAATAATAATAAAGACCAAGGTAACAATAACGATAGGACGTACTTCTTTTGTACGTATAGTTCTGGCTTGACCTCATGAATAGTAAGAGCTTCGGCTATTTTTTGGAGTTGTATACAAAGAACTCTATGTAGGTTTGAACGAATCGTATATACAACCTTAAAATCAAACTGTGGATCAGTAGAATGATTACAGTCGATTAGATGTTCAAGTATCGAACTCCTAACTGCTTTCCTCTCACCATTGTAGAATCACACTGAGACATATTCTCGTATCCGAGTTGAAAGCGAGAGCTGGCTACATTGTCTGATTCAATAGGCGTATAAGTTCTCAAGTCAGAATATATTTATGTGATGAGAAATTCTTCTCACATTTATGTTCACAGTGTCGATCTGTGAGAACATCGTGCTGAAGTCACGTTGAATTTCATTTTATCCTCTCATTCCTTTTCAGAAGATTCAAATTCCATACTGTTCATGAGCTATTCTCTATGTCTTTTAAAATTTTGCTGAACGATTTTAATATTTTTAAAGTCAATCTTATGGCCTAGTAGTACAGCCTGTAGACCTATGGCCGAACATTTCCTAAGTTCTACTGAGTTTCTCGATGAACAAAAAACATATTGATCCCTGGAGAAGCTTTTCTGATAAATATTGAGTCACAATTTGAAAATTTTATTTTATAGACACAATTAGACAGTAAATCCATTGGTATTTTATTTTTTATATCTTCGATCTTGCCCTCAAACGTTTAACGTTCAGATCACTGGTCATGGATTCCCACCGATCTCCGGAGACTTCTCCCTGAAGCTAGTTTATAGTGAACAGATCACATATTGTCTAACTTAGGTCGGTTCGTGGTATTAATAAATTTGTCCAATTCTTTCTTCCATATATCTCGTCAAATAACCGAAAATTACCTACTTGGGTGTCGAGTTATAATAAATGACTATGGGTAAAATAGATACTTACGTGAATCTTATGAGTCCACGATATTTATAAACTGTTAAACCACCGAAGTTGATTAAAATCTCTTTTGCTGGATCAACTGGTGGCAGTTCTTCATCTGGTTCATTGTATATTTCTCTTGAAGGTGCACGATTTGGACCATCGTATTGTAACTGACCGTCATTTTTGGACGATAATGCCGAATTTAACCTAGATAGTTCCATCTGGTATTGACAAAAAAGGTAAGATACACTTACATTATGGAAAAGCGACCCAACATTTTAGGAATTTGAACGTTTTAATCCGATTAAGTAACAGTGATCACGATCTAGAAACCAGTATGCTCACACAATCATATATTACACTAGGATCCTACTAAGTGTATTCTCTGGATGATTCAAGCAGAGGATCTTAATAAGACATTATTTATTCTAAAGGTTTCAGTGTACAGTAACGTCCAGTTAATAAATCAAAGATAAGGCGACAAATTCGTGCTGGATTTCATTACTGATCATTAGTTAAAATACAGTCAATTTAACAGTCGATAGATTCACTTGTAGACAATAAGGAGTTTTATGTTCTGGATGTATCGTTTTGTTTGAGTTTAATGGAACTCCAATGAGATAATCGATATCTAAATTTATTGCATAAACATTAAAAGGAAAGGTGGAAGCTCCAACCGTACTTATGATCAAACCAAACAATTGGATGTGCTATTTAGACGACACGTTCGTTGTCATCAAGAAGGTTTAGCTGAAATATACTTACAATTTGATCAATAGTAACTTCAATGAAATAAAGTTCGTATAAAAATTGAAACCAGGCAACAAACCACAGTTCTTGGATGTATTCATCACCGGAACCGATACAGAAAAAATTATTCCGACTAAATACTCAATCACAATAGCATTGACTTATATTGTTAAACTACATACAAACTCTGTTCAAAAGAGTGAAGACACATTGAAACACCGCTATTACACGTAGAAAGATAACTAAATCATCCAGCTCAATCGGCATAACATTATAGTTCTCATCTTAAGCTAAAAAGTATCCACAAACTAGTATACGAAGATCGTGATGCATTCTATATTGGAGAGTCTTCTCGTAAAATCACGACTTGTGCCAAAAAACATTTAAGCTACACATAAAGATGTGCAAACAGTTTCGTGGAACTAGAAAATCTGCAAATCAAACCAGAAATACCAGCACATGTTATTTTTAATAACCATCAAATCAAGACTAATCATAACTAGATAATTCAATAAAGGATTTTCTGATTACAAAGAAAGACGACTATATGTAGACTTTTATATCTTGCTAGACTCTACTATGCTCCATATAAAGAAAAGCCTAATGATTCATCCAACATGAACCATTTTAACAAATATCCATATATTCAATCCTGTTCACATTCCATACCACTAATAAATATACAAATATTCTTAACCTTACTCTTCAAAATTACAGATATCACATTTCCCACATCCACTAACACACACACACAAAATAAGTCTCACACAGAATCAGTTTGACTGAAATAACAGGACATTGACTTGATCAAGTCGATGTTAATTTTGATTGTACTGAAAATATTTATGCTTTATATCTTTTGTACTTTGTAAACTTGTGTTTATTGAATTTGTTATTTCATTTTATTATCAGAAGGGGTTTGTGGAGATTTTAGAAGTTTCACAGATTAAAATCATGAGTCAATTGAAGCTAGATCACCATGGAGAACCTAGTATGGGACTCCTCAGCAGTGCGCATCCACGATCCGGCACCCCACGATATTCGAACCCAGGACCTATCAGTCCAGAGCTTCCAAGTTTTCCATGGTGGTCTAGCTTCAATTGACTCATGATTTCAAACTGTGAAATTTAATTTTATTCACTGAAGAAACTACTTACATTAATTCGTAAAACATCAAAGATCTAATTTTCTACTCATGGGAACTTAGCAAATACACTCTTTTCTATTATTATCATCCTGTTCAGTTAATTATTCTAAATTTTATATAAATCTCTCTATGAAAATAGAATCAAATCAATTGTTAAAACCCCTTTAAACGAACATCATGGAATTAAAAAGATATATTTCACAAAGAATATATACTTTTGAGGGAGATCCTGAGAATCTAAATGATTTACTCGTGAATTATGCTTATCAAATACAAAGTGAAAAAAAAGCAGAAGAGTCTAACTAATCAAAGGACTTTATGAAAAAAATACTTGAAACGAAATTTCCAGTGGGTTGTGATTTTTCGTACTGCCATCCTAGACAGTACTCAATGAGAACTATTATCTATAGGCCTAAAATTTTGTAACATGATTAGGCATTTAAATCATTTAGGAATAGATATGCAATACCAACGTAAGATTTAGAAAAGTTCTTTACTATGAGCCATGAAAATTTAAAACTACACCAGTTGACTATTATAACCAGTTTGAATTCAACAGATATCCCACAGCTGTAAAATTTAGGACACATGTTTCTCCCTGGATATACCAGCATCTCAGAATTGATAATCTTCCTGGGATTTTTTCCCGTTGCTTACGAAGCTTACGAGTATACATAGACTATTGAAAAGTTGGAAATCTTTTCGTTCACTGAATACTATATAAGGTATATATGATCTACGATATTTTGTCTCACATTTCAAAGGACAATTGTCACACTTTATTCTTACAAAGGATATATTATAAGTAAAGATAGATGGTCATTGAATCTATGATAAAACAGTAGTGATAGACGATTGTTTTGAAAATTCAAATGTTTGTCCTTTAATCATAGTTTATATTAACAACAATAGGATAAAGCAACTATTCTAAAGACCGTTTTCTACATTTTACAAAGTATTGGATAAATAAATTCACTTGATGCTGTTTACATGTATCTTCCCATTGTTATTTAGGACTGCGATTGATCAGTCACCTGTTAGCATATGTGCATCCTGTGTGGACTGCCTCGATATGCCTTAGGTCACAAGCATTTTTTAAGCAAAATGGATAGTGGCTATCAATGGAATCCAGGAAGCGCACTTCGTCCTATTCGGGACTCGTAGCTAAGTGGAAAATGTTATAGCGTTTGAAGCAAACGGTATTGTGTTCGAGTCCCACAGTGAACATCAACTCTGAGATGCAAACACATCCAGCTGACGAGTCCCAAATAGGACGAAACACGCGTTCTGAATTCCACTGCTAGACACTATCCATCTTTGCTTATATTCGATAAATATTTCTAAGAAGTAGGAAACAGAACAAAACAATACAATGAAGAAAAATTAATGAAGTAAAAATAGTTTCCACCAATCACTTTTCCTGTAAAACACATCTATAAGCTAGTGAGCGGAGAATTACTAATTTATTACTCTATAATTCTTATTAGTAAGTATATTGAATTCATTTGTCGTAAGGTATTCATTGTCCTGTTTTCCAACTAAGAAAATGTCTCCAGTACATAGTATGGTGTTTTAGAGGTTGGGAATTAGTGGAGATAACAAATCTTGAAATCAATGCTGATTATCTACAGATATCAGAAAATCCAAATATGAAGTGTACCAATGCTGTTAAAATTTATGAGAGTACTTATCAATTCAGTAGTTCCAAGCATACAACATGTGTTATAACAATAAACTTTATTTAAATCTCTAACATTCTGATAAGTTCTTTTATATTATAAAATAATTACCAAACAAACAACTTACTTTTCGTTGCAAACAAGCTTGTTGTTCAACTTCATTAGTTTCTTCATCTAATCGTCCTTTCATAAGATGCATCAATTGTAATGGTGTTGTACAAGCACATGTAGCATGCTCAATATTTGGACGACATACACTATCTGGTCGATCCAATTGGCATGGTGAATATTGTGGACCACATGGTAAACCTTGCCATTGAGATACATTTGCCCATTTTTCGAATAAATGTGGTAATTTACCTTGTTCCTCTGGTGTATTCATCATATCTGCAGGAGATGGACCTGCTAGTACAACTTCTGCTTCATTTATGTTAATCTATGATTCATTAAAAAAAAGAAAAGAAAAAACATTGAAGACAGTCCACGAGAATAATTCTAGTAAACTGATGTAACAGGTTCATATCGCTTGCCTGGAACATAATCAGCATAAAACTTTGTAAGTTTAAGTTATTTTGAACAGGTTCAAATGGGATTCTCATTTAACAGTTAAATGAGTCATTTTAATCCTATTAATTATTCTATGCTTGTTTACAAGTTTTTATACACGTACAGTTTGTATACCTGTGATTACTTGCAAGTTTGTTTCCCATCTCATTAATTTTTTGGTCTAATATAAACCCACTCAACGATTTACGACAAGACTGATCACCACACTAATTCACTCATTACAATGACTGATAGCCACATAAGTCTATACAGTACACAAATCAGTACTTTTTCAGTATGGGGTTGTGAAGATTGTTGAACGTGGAATCAGTGGACGGCCATTTCATTCTAGTATGGAACTCCTTGGCAGAGTTCGAGTGAAATAGAAGGCTCTGGGTTCGAGCTACATGTGTGGTATCGTGGATGAGCACTGCCAAGGAGTTCCATACTAGAATGAAACGGCCATCCAGTGATTTCACATTCTTACCAGTGGTCTAACATTAGTTGATTCATGATTTCAACAAAATTCGACATATTTCCCATACCTTTTGGACTTAAAAGAATACTAAATTTCCTTTGCATTTTAAAATAACTACAAATATTAAAAGAAACAAGATATGAGACAGGTTCAACAACAACTTTATCCTTAAAATATGCTGGATTAAGCTTCATCAGAATGACTACCTTAAAGAATGACCTTGGATATTTTAATTGCATTTTAAGCCAATAATTATACAGGCTTTAAAATCTGGAATCTATCACTTTAATTTGATTTAATCTAAATGTACATGATGTTTATAAGTAGAGATCCTAGTTACAAGAAGAAAATTGTATGTATTTGGATCTGTTTCTAGTTGTACGGAAACTCCTGTAAAGAATGCATCATAGTTTGTAGAATATTTATTTGAAGACCAACTAGAAGTTGGTCAAATATCAGTAAAAGTACTACTTATATGAGTGCTGTATGACTAGAAATCCCAATGTTTTCAGGAATTTGTATGGCATAAGAATGGTTATTACTCTCACTGTCGGTAATGTGATTCATTTGAGAGAATACTTTAAATAAAAAGGAAGGAAAAACTTCTTATTAGAGTTATATTTTAGATGGAATATGAATTGAAAGTAATAAGATCCTCATATAATTTTTCCTCACTATTATTTTTCCTAGATGAGCGGTTACCAGTCTTTTGTTTACCAATCCAAAGCTATTAACGCACTGAATAAGCGTACCTTCTATAGAGCATTCAGTATGGTGATTACTAAAATCGATCAGTTTTTTTTAGTGTTACCCAAACAGTCAACAGGGATTGTCTTATTTTCGATTTATTCGTCTCTATATCCCGGTCAGTTGACTGTCTGAAGAAATTCTTTGATTATTCCTTAATAAATAATTAGATAAAATACTTTACTGTATACAACCTATTAAAACCTAATTTCATAAAATTCAAATATTCAGTAATACCTTGTTGGTATTTATCGCTTTTAAACTCTAATGACTGCTAGGAATAAATTCATTATCTATTAGAAGATAAAACGATAACAGTAGTATCGTCATTAGTAAGTTATCTGAACCATATATTTGAATTGTGAATCTTTAATTGCTTTCTGGATAGTATGTTCAGTAAAAACATAAGCATGTATAACCTATTTACTTGTTATAATGATAACTGTTTTAGTGAAATGAAATGATTTACCTTTAAACAGTCTGTTTTTATCAAAAGATAGAAAATAGGAGATTTTAATGGTGATACAATCGATATGAGGAGACAGCGTTATGCTTGAGATAGTATTTAAGTTACTACTGAAAATTTCGCCCAGTAAAATTTAACTTCTGGTAATATGTCAATTAGCATTTGAAGAAAACTAATCACTTTAATAAAATTTTTCACTTTACTCCTTAAAGAGATTTTAGTAGTGGGAATATAATATCGATTAAAATTCGAAAGTTTGGTACACACATGATTTTCTTCTCTTTGATGTAATTTTATTCATAGTTATTAAATTTTCAGAATAGTTCGAGTCACCTAAATCCTCTTTTTTGATTGAAATCATGAGTCGATCAATATTAGATCATCATTGAAAACCTGGAAGCACTGGACAGCTGTTTCGTTTTAGTATGTTGTTCCTCAACCGTGTTCATTCACAACCTTGCATGTGAGATTCAAACCCATTGCCTTTGGTCTCGCGTTCGAACGCCTAAACTCTAGTCCACTGAGCCGGTATCCGACGGTGTTAATGTCTAACTTCAGCTAATCCACGATATTACGCAATCATCTTCCATTGTCTTCTGTGGGTAACTGTTTCATACCTGGCACAGATTTGCACCACTGATCACAGCTTTTCACTAGAACTCTAAAAATCACCTCTCGATGCTATTCATCAGTTAGAACATGATAATTATCAGTATAGAGTTGTGGAGATTCTTAAGGACTCATGATATTCTTAAGGATTAGATGAAATGCCCTCCAATGCTTCCAGATGTTTCAATAGTGATCTAACATTGATCAATTCATGATCTCAATCAAATCTCAACAATCTCCACAATCTTATACTGATATATCCTCTTTATTTAATACTGAATAGATCTGATGTGTTTACATCTTGAAAATAGAAAAAAAAGAACAAAGTACATATTCTGAATTTCAAAAGAGGTTATTCCTCGATGATCTTGATTTGATCATAATCATGTACAGTCGATTAATTAAATTAAACTAACTCTTTGAATTGTTCCATGTAAACCATTTCTAATCGGTATATAATTTAAAGTTGTTTGATCATAAAAATTATATCCACCAAGATAGATTGGACTTGAAGATAAATCGAAATTAGTTAACTAACGATGACAACAAAACAAAAAAAAGAAAAAAGAGGACAAAATGAAAAAAAACTGATCATTAATTTTATAATGAACTGGAATTCGAATCAAATTAAAACGAAAGAGAATCTTATTTTGAAAGAAAAGAAGATAAGAAAAAAACGATTTAGAACAAATAAACTATGAGTTCATTCCATAAACAAAAGAATGAACTTAAGGACAATTTTAGTACTGATTATCATATAAAATAGAATAAATATTAATGTATATTTAAAAGATGAAAGAATTTAATCGTTGGAAAATTCCCATTCACTTAAAACACAATTGTATGAACGAAGAATATTCTTTTCAGGTTAAGCAAAGGTGTAGTCAAAACTGTTAACAGCTCCATCTTAGACCAGCTAGTTCAAACAGGACATATAACCAACATGGAGTAATCATTTGCAATAATCTATCGTGTTAACAGCAGTCTACCTAATTCCGTCAGACTGCGAATCCTATAGATGGCTGAAGCAATTGCTATTCGGATCAAAAAACCAGAGTTTTGCATCCAAAAGAAGTATGTTCAGCCACTCCTTTTACCGTGGTCAACTTTGGGGCCAACTAGTTAATAATCAATTTTATAATATGGTGACGTAATCTGGTTAATGTTCATTTTATGTTGAGATTAGATGGTGGTTGGAGGTAGTCAACAGGAAACCCTGGACCCTGCACTAATAAGGACTAGACACGCATGACATTGATCACCACCCAGTGAGCAATCAATTGTGATTACATCTCATTCCTACAGGAGGTCAGTCGAGGCTGGGATAGCTCAGTGGTAACGTCTCTGACTGAAGCTGGGTGACACGAGATCGAATCCACCAGAGAGCACCAGTTCCCTCAAAATCACAGGTACACCTTGCTGACGAGTGCCAAGTGGCACGAGACCCGGGTCCAGGGTTTCCTGTTGACTACCTCCAACCACCATCTGATCTCAATATATAGTGCCCGCAGTGTCGAGTCACCTAGACTAGCGGCCACATTGCAACATGATCGATAGCATTCGATCTGCACTAATAAGGACTAGACACGCATGACATTGATCGCCACCCAGTGATCAATCAGTTGTGGCTCATTTTATGTCCCAAACTTATTATTATTATTATCTTTACACTTGATAACCTTTTTTCGAGGAATTTATTTAATATCCCCCCCTAAATCTACTATAGCTGACCTAATTCATATTATTCTACATATTACGTAATTTCCGATTTTTATTCCATTATTTTCTCTCTCGCCCCTTGTTGACCATATTTATCCCGATCATTTATCTCACAATTTCATTTCACTTATAAACTGATTCAAGTTAGCACTTCATATTAGTCACTCTCACCATTAACGATCTGATTTGATTTTATAATGACAAACAATTCTTAATTCACATATTACAATTTCCAAATGATGTACTCTGCCTTAAATTTGGCCAATTTTATGGATTATTAATTTGGATTTATAGTTGTAGAACCTGATGAAAGAATTATTTAAACATTAAATAGGTTATCACTGCTGTCGAATTTTTTTTTGGTAAAGAAATTGAAGATAATAATTAAATGAAGTGATTGTTTGAATCTTCTCATTGATGTTTAAGACTGTGATTGATTAATCTCTTATTGATATATGTATCCTGTGTGGATTTAAAGCAGACAGCACTAGGTTCGAGTCCTAGAGTGAATAACTCTGGGATGCAGATACATTCAACTGACAAGTCTCAGAATAAGATGAAACGTGCGTCCTGGATTCCATTGTTAGTCATCATGCATTTCTGCCTATATTAAACAGAATAGTTACATGAACTCATTTCCTCATTAATATAAAGTTTTTATTGTAACTAAATAGATTAAGTTAAAAAAAGAATAATATTAATAATGGGATATGATTATGGTTGGTACGGAAATTTATAACATAACTTCGCTTATATTGGGTAGTGCTCTATAGCACTTACATCAGTCCTACCGTAATTGTGACCAGTAATAAGATGTTAAAATATTCATTACAGTGTAATTCACAAGACTATAAATATTTACAAGTGTATTGTTTTGTAAAGTAAGCATTATTTGTCGTTCCATTCTGATATTCATTTATAAACCTGGCTAATATGTAAACAAATGTTAATCGATTTATGCTTTTCGAAATCAATGATATTTGGTATCAATCTAATATTTAGAAATATAAATGACAATATTCTAGTATGTGGCTTAAGAGAACTAATGCAACATGGAGCAACAACGTCTGTATTCATTATTGAGATAAAAATATTAACCAACTACTTTGAGGATAGCCTTCTAATGATGAAGAAGAATTTCATAGTTTAAATATATTCTTTTAGTGATTCTACACTTTCTAAACTGGAAGTTGTTCAGAGAAAGAATAAACGTTTCGTAATTTAAATCAACTAATTTAGAAATTTCAATACTAGAAGAAGTAAATTCTTAACTTCTACGAAAACATAGTCTACACAATTCCAGAAGTCTTATTGAGAAAAAAGTCAGTGAAGGGAGTGTTCACGAAAATGGGTTTAGGTTTCATAGCCAATATACCCAATCTTGTTATATATATATAGCCTAATTAATACAAAGCATTTATCGAAAGATAAACTACATGTACCCATTACAACATACTGTCAGGATAAAAAAAATTCATATGAGAATAATTTAGTTTGATAATATAAAATGCAGTGAGTTTAGTAACATACCTCTTTTAGAAGCTGATTTTGTATATGAATGAATTGTGATGGGATCTAAATTATACAAACCAGATAAATAAAAAAATGGTGATTTATTATTTTTTTCTAAAAGTTAGTGTGGTGGTTTCTGATTTTCAAAAAAAAAGAAGTTTGATAGCAGTTGACACTTTGGATTTTTAAACTGCACACGTATCTTTGGAATCTGATCTCCCTAACTTGGAATCTGAAAAGTGAATTTTCAAAGTCATGTTAAAAAAGGTATACATGTGCATTGTCTCACTTATTATTATTGGCTGGAACGGGCAATAAATGAATGACTTTCTTTTGTTTTCTGAATAGTTCGAGACTGAGTCAAGAGATATATACAGAGGGGAATGACAAAAGTTTGATTGTAAGAAATTTATTTGTGTTCACCATTGAATTAAGTTTCAGTTAGATAGCTACATAGGATTTATAATACGCTTTCTTTTGGGAAAATAGATATTGACTTTTAATGAAAATTCTTTATTAAAGTATCAAACTTCGATCTTCGTGGAAGCGAGAAAATTAATTTCTTATTTAATTCAATCCACAATAGCCAATGTGTGGAAAAATTACATATTCAATTAGATTTTTCCGAGGGGTACATTCAATCAGATGATAAGTGCAGAGTTTAGCTTTTATTCAAGGTCGTCTTTCATAATGAGATGTCATCTTGTCTGGATTTATAAAATAATGGTAATCTTTAGGTGAGGGCCCTTTTGTGAACACGGTTCCAAAATCGTCTCTGTTAAGGGAATGAATTAATGCAATACCTTCTTTATCTTAATCTCAGATGTGATTTTAATTTGTGTTCATTTTATGTTTGACACTGCGTAATTTTGACCATTTCTCTATATGCATTCAGTTTTCTATCGTATTCGATGTTTGTGTTTTCATTTCTTTGCTTATCGCTCCATGAATTTCGTCCAACAGTACTGATGTGATTGATATGCTCAGGAGTATGCACAACTGTGCAAAGTTTACTGACATTATTAAAATTACTCGTCAGTTCGTTATAAAATTAAAAACAAGGAGTTCAGCGAAGAGATCTCTTTTCAAAGAATTTATTATGAAGCTGAACAATTGTTAAAGTACTAATTCCGTGAGGAAATGTGAACACAAATAACCAAGATGACGTAATAGAATGATTATAACACTAGATTACGTAATACGAACAATAACATTAGATTTAGTGAATATAAGAAGATGATTAAAATGATTGTTGTTGTGGTGTATGCTGCTTATATCGACAGACATAAGTAGTATATAACACCAATCGGAATTGGAAACCCTGACAGCATAAGGCTAAGGAGATCAAGTTGAAGAGGAAACAGAAGCGAAAATAGAAATAAATTTTGACTTGGAAGAATCATATATAATGTAAAGCACAAATGAAATTTTACGAATGAAGTGTTCAGTGATTGGTTCTCATAGGTTTACCAAGAGATCCTGTAATTTTATGCAGAAATCATTTCGATCGTCCCTGCATATGTATTCGTTCACTACACTGTAACAACAGTGTAACTAAACAGTAATATACAAAAAATAAAACGATTCAATAAAATATCAATATTATTTTCTAAGATAAAGAAAAAGTACTCACAAGTGATACACGTTGTCTTCTATTCCTATTCATTTCAACACGTAGCACTTTTTGCAGTTTATCAATAATTAAAGTATTCCATTGATTTAATGATACTGGTTTATTATATCTTAATCGGATAATATTTTCATTGACTAATTTCCCTTTACCAGTTCGACAGACAACATTTAAATAATTCTGTTCATCTAAATAAACTGCTATAAATGGACCATGTTGAGGAGATTTAGGTGGAATTAAAAGTAGTAAACCTTGGGAAAATTTTTAAAAAAAAATCACAGTTGACTAGAAGAACTAGATAGCACATAAAATAATAACAATTCTGTTTTAAAATTAATTGGGATAAAACGATCTGTAAGTGACTTGTGGGGCTCAGGATCTGACTTCAATTAGATCGTATAAATGATTGCTGTGGTATATAATTATCGACTTAGTCAAATACAAGAATGTATTTCTGAATACACGTATTTTGTACAATCGTTGATCGGAACAGATAATCAGAGAGATGTAGCAAAGGAAGCAAAGAAGAGAGAGCAAAACGAGGCGGTGCGCAGCGTAGAAGGCATGTGAACTAACTCCATTTAGTCAAGCGCTAATCAATATTTATAGTCACACAAAGATAAACTACAGACATGTGATGAATAGGATAAAAAGTGTACACACATACGCTTACTTTAAAAGTCATGGTTGATAAGTGAATAATGAACAAGGTCAAAATGTGACTCAAGGAGAATGGATGAATTATTCTGTTCAGAAGCTAGAATAAGTTATATAGGCTTAACATAGAAACCGACACTACGGATCGAATCATTTATAAGAATTACTATAAGGACACAATAAAACTTTTGTTTACAAGTTACTTTTCGTGCAAAGCTTGGTGTAATACTGAAGAGCTGCTAAAAATTAAAGTAAACAAATCAGTAAGTAATTTGTGGTTTGAAATTACTTAATCTCACAACTTTTTCCAAGATGAAATTCATGAATCGAGGTTTCATAATGAGTAAAAATTCAGTGATCAAAATTATCCGACTTTATTCAGTCCATGTAGAATTATGGTTGGTCTTCGATACTAGCTGTAAGTATTTGTGTTTATTGAGAACTAGGTTTATAATAGAAATTTTTCTCATCACAACACTTAAGGAATCTCTTTTAAAACTTATCTCAAATGATTTGGTTAGTTGGTTGGTTTGAAGGCCTTAAAAAGTAGGGATTATTTTAAACTGTAAAGTCAAATTGGTTGTCTAAGTAAACATAGTCGGTTCGGCATGCGTTTGATATTTAACAAAAAGATTTTTTCCCTTGTGCTCCATTTAGTTTCTGATAAGGATAATTGCTATAGAAGGCTTGGTTAGCTGAATGGCAACAATTATACAAACAACCTGCTTCGGTTCGGGCATCCAGGAAGTATCACAGCCCTCACACATATCAAATGAGATTTGTGTGGCGTATATGTATTTGGTGCCTCCTTGTACCAAAATCTATGTGTTAAAATAACTAAATAAATAATACAAACCTTATTAAGGTAAGTAGTTAAGGTAGATGCTAGTTAATACTTAAATTTTCTGAGTATTGACTTCTGTTAAGGTACCGGTGAACAAACCAAGTAGCATTGACTGTCTGATTGTTCTGGTATGGAATTTCTTGGCAGTACGCAATGATGATTTCATCAGTGATCGAATATAGAACAATCATTGTAAACAGGGAAAAATGGATATTCATGTCGTCTTGATATACCACTTACTCATTATCCCACCAGAAATGCACCATACTTCAATCTTCATAGAAGAATGTCTCATTATTAGAACATCAAGTGGATAATCAAGCTCCTAAGTTACATTTTGTCATGACAACTGCCTATAATTATGAAATCATTCAATTAAGAAAATACTAGAACGAACACTGACTAAAATAGAGATGGCTAATATCATTGTAATGGTAGTAAATTTGACTTCAAAATAATGATACAACTGAAGTTACTTCATGTTTTTTCTATAGGTAATTTACAATGAATTATGTATATATTTTCTCACCTGATGGTTGTGTTACTAAGAAAATTAATTCAATATGTAACTTTCTGCGTTTTATTGCATGTTTTCCCGTTGGACCAGCTAAACGAATAAATCCATTTCCAGAAAACTGTGGTATAATAGTTACCGCTAAAAGTGTAAAAAATTATTATATTTATCTAGATTAAGACAAAAAGATAAGTAGCATCTATTAAATTTCAAAAAAAGATTAAAGGATTAATAAAGAAATAGGTCATGACTAATACCAATATTAGTAACTGAAGTAATGAACAGAATTAAAAAAAACTGTTAAAATAGGCAGTAGAACTGGTGGGCGGCCTATACTACTCCACGAGGGGTAATAGGCGTAAGTAAGTACCAATCTCAAAACAGTCTTTGTAGTGTTGTGTAGCACATGTCTAAGACGAATACTTAGATTAATCAAAGCCTTAATTATATGTATATTCAATCCCAGCTTATGTATTCTAGGTCAGTTCTCACTTCTGTCATTCTCTGATTTGAATTTTTTTATCTCAAGAATAGTGTGAATGAAGTTATTTTTCTGTAATATTCTAATTGCTAAGAAGTTTCTATTCATGTAGTCCAAATTTTAAATTTCTCATATTAATATGTTAATATGTTAGTGTGTAGTCAATTTCTTCCGAATGAATTGCTCTAACATATCACATTGTTCTTATAGTTTTCATCTCATTATATAATCTAAGCTTTTACTCTTTGTGTTTGACTAACACTATTACCGGTCATTTGTTTCTGCTCGCAACTCGTTAATCAAATATATATATTCCCATCGAAAACCAAATCCATAACAAATCGCTTCAAACTTCAAAAAGTTATTCGTTAGATTGCCTTCATCTCTTGTTCACTTGAATACGATAGTATGTATTTACCCATTAGTTACAGTGTTTGAGTTTTAGAGGTGACATTTATCAAGGTACGTGCTTTTTCAGATCTTAACGCTGACTTTAATAAAAGCATTCGATCAAAGAGCTTATAGATTAACGGACTGACTGATTTCTCTTGGAGAAGAATACTTGATTTTCACATCTGAAAATGGTTTTTTTTACCTTGAGACAGCCTAGTCGGAATGCAATTATTCACATTCCATACTTATGTTAAATAACAGTTCCAGCGAAAAAGATACCTACCTTGTTCACAGACATCACCTTGCCATCCAGGCTGACAGATACACGTGTATTTTCCATCCGATCCAATTGATCCAATTCCATAATTTTCACATTTTTTAGTTTGAATGCGACTAGATAATGTATGAACGTTTTGATTAATTACATTATCATGTCTTTGAACTTGATCTGATTGTAGTAAAGGTGGAATATTTTCAATAGTATCACTATTAGATATATCATTTGTAAGTGATGATAATGCTTTAATTGATAATGAACATAATGGTGCTTCACTGTGACCTGTTGATGGGTTAGGTTCAATTCCTAACCAAGCTAATTTTGTATTTATAGCTTCCAAAAGATCTAAACTAAATTGTTTCATTGGTGAACCAGCATTAATAATCATTTTATTTAAGCATCCAGAAAATCCATAATCTTTATGAATATCAGTATGTTCTTTCACATCTGAAATACTGTCATACAAAATTAATAACAGATATTATATAACTGAAATATGTACATATATTGATAAGAATAGAACTAAGGAAAGTGTACGCGTATAAAACTAAGTTTTAAATATATAAATAGTTTCGTCATAGAAACAGGAGCATTCATTTAAGTTTTTTTCCAATATAAATTCAACTTTATCGTTTGTGACGGTTTCACTCACTCACTCACTCACTCACTCACTCACTCACTCACTCACTCACTCACTCACTCACTCACTCACTCACTCACTCACTCACTCACTCACTCACTCACGCATTCATTCATTCATTCATTCATTCACTAAGTTACTTAGTATGTGTTATTTTATATTTCCACTCATTTAGCTTGCCTCAAATAAATCAAGTGTAGATAATATAGTTTGAAATGCATTTTCTTGATTATTTCAACCGAGATTACAGGAAAAAAGATGGTACTACTTAATGGTTTATTGGAGTCCTTAGTACAAATACAGTTTAGTAAAAAATTCAGCCTGCAGCTCTTCTAGGGTTACTGTGGGTCCCACATAAAGGAGGAGGGTTAGGCATGGGATCTGTAACTCTATTCCGTAGTAGACAATTTTGCTAAAGAAAAAGAGTTAATCAGAATGAACAATTTAAACCATTTAAACGCTGCCCTACAAGTTGAAGGATCTTCTTTCGGAAGCATTATGATGCCTCATGATGAAAGTCGAGATTCTTCGAAATTCATAAGGACAATGCCCCTTCTAACAACCAGAGCAAAAATTGATATAGTTAGGTGAAATATCCAGACAATGTAGCAGACTAGGAGGACTAATCAAATAGTTACGGAAATGAGGAGATACAATTCTGCGATGCTTGGAATAAGCGAAACACGTTGGACCTAACTAGACAGAAAAGGATAATTTCGGAAGAGATGCTTCCGTACTCTGATCACAAAGAAGGAAATGCTGCGCACGCACATGGGGTTACACTGATGCTGTCCAAAGAAGCATGAAAAGCACTCACAGAATGGGAGTCTCACGGGTCCATAATCGTCAAAGCATCATTTAAAACAAAGAAGGACCGGATCATAATGAATGTTATCTAGTGTTATTGTTGAGCAACCAATTGAACACAATTCATCACTATACATAAACTTCCTTGACTATAAGAAAGCGTTTGACAGTGTAATTAGGAGAATATTATGGAGCCTTCCTCAAAACTGTGATGTACGTGAGGTCATAATCATCACACGCAATATATACGATGGGATAAACTGCAGGGTCATGAATGGAGGACAGATAACTGACGAATTCCAAGTGAGAACCGTTGTCAGACAGGGCTACCCACTCTTTCTCTCTTCCTTCTGGTGGTTGAATGAATCATGAAGACTTCAATATCTGAAGGGGAGCACGCAATACAATGGACAACTCGGAATCAACTAGATGATTTAGACTTCACAGGTGACCTAGCCCTCCTATCCCATACACACGAACAAATGCAGATGAAGATAACTAGTGTAGTAGCAGCCTCTGCAGTAGTATGCCTCAACATACACAAGGGAGGAAGCAACACACTCAAATACAACACGGCGAACACCAACCTAATCACACTTGATGGAGAATCTCTGGAAGAGGTGAGAAGATTCACGTGTCTGGTCGGCGACATTATCGATGGAGAATGAGGATGTGATGCAGAAGTGAAGGCGAGGATTGGCAAAGCTAGGACAGTATTCCTACAGTTGAAGAACATATGCGACTCAAAACAACTGTCAACCAATATCAAGGTCACAATCTACAATACTTACGTCAAGATAGTCAGTTCTACTGTCCGGAGTTGAAACTTCGAGAACTACAACAATCATCGTCAAAAGAGTACAACTGAAGAGGAAATTAGGAAAAGACGCCAGAAGTGTATAGGGCATACATTATGGAAATCATCAGACTACATCACGAGGTAAGTGCTAACATGGAATCGTGAAGGGAAATAAGACCGAAGGACACATTGAGTCGAGAATTGGAAGCAGACATGAAAATGATGAATAGTAACTGGAAAGGATTACCTAGGACATAGTAGGATGTTGAATGCTGGTGAGCGGTTTATGCTCTTCCATGACGGCTAACAGGTATAAGTATGTCAGTGATGTTTACGAATCGAATGATGATGAAATAAAGTTTACATAGTTATTTTCTCTTAATCATCTGCATGTATTTTAACAAGGTTATTTATCTAGTTTCTTTGTCTTTGTACGGGTAGCGTAAATGTACTTATAACTCATTTCTCACTGACTGATTCTAGACTGACATAACGTTTATCATTCAAATGACTCAACTAATTAATTTTCCTTTAGGTATTATGCTTGAAACTACATAAAAATAAGAGTAGGATATTATTAACAGATTGAAAAAAATGTATGTATTACTCCATTCCTTTACATGCATATATACAACAACAAATTAGGTTCACTTATTTATAAATGAGTGACTGATTTTTATCTATGAAAATATTAAAATAGACTTTTATTGAAACGAAGGTATAAATCGGTCATTAACAAGACGCATTAGGCAGCAAAGGTCATTATCAAGGAAAGAACAAGGTTCGTGTTTCATCGAAAACTAGGGTGTGTGAACATGTTCCTAAATGGTTGCAGAAACAAATAAAATCAAATGACCCAATAAGAGTAGAGGATAAAACCCATCTTCCTCTATTGACAAACATATATTATAAAATGTATACATAATATTAGAATTGAAATAGGTCATAACAGTGATCTTAACTGGGCTTTTGTGTTATACAAAAGCGTAAAAGGGCGTATATTATGGTTTATTGAAGCCTTAGCCACATGAAAATTCAAACCCCATTGTGTATTCAAAAACAGTTTGTTCCCACCCTTGACCTACCGTGGTAATTTTGACTTATTAGTCAGAGTGATTAAGTTTTAAATTGTTTTCACACCATTCCTCTTTTTACCTTTCATTTCTAGTCTAGTTGACCTTTTATATTAAATATAAAGGTTCTTAACAAGTATATGTGTGATCAGATTGTTCGAAATGTATTGCACTAATATATGTCATCACATAGTTCTTATTACAATATCAAAAGTAAAATTACATAGTTCCAAATTAAAGTTAACACACATTTTTATGTACATTTTTAGAAACACTAAGTTGGATGAATTGAGTTGGAAAGAACCGTTCACTTGAGAAAAAAACATATATAAACACCGTTTCTTTCTTCTCATGATCAATTTTTAATTATTGAGCAACATACTTATTGCAACAGATACGTTTGAAAAGAACTGATAACTACATTTGTCTATCCTATACGATAGAAGTATATGCATAGTAGGAAATAGTTCTTTGCATTGGACTGAATTGTGAACAGTAAATAAACTCCTAATTCTTCCAATATGGAACGTCTTAGCTTTGAACCATCAGTACTTCTTGTTTATTTCTTATACTCAGATCATAATTAATATAAAGTGAGAATAAGATAAGTATTTATATAAACAAATCGTACTATTTCAAACCAATTATATATATATATATATATATACCATCAGTGACCGTGGCAACCAAATAAAGATGAATAGCGCAATAGAAATGTAAATATTTTTAGGAAATTAGAAAGAATAACGAAAATGATTGAAGTACGACATACAACTAGATGGCGGAATAAACACAATTTTAATTTTTACAAAAAGGAAATATTTGAGTTGAAATAGAAAAAAAATTCTGACATTTCCGACTATTCTTAACCTTGATATTTTTAAAGAAATTTTAATTATTTAGATAAGTGTATAATCTTAAAAGATTATTTATCCCGAATAGAACACTTTGTTAATAACATAACATATTGAAGTTACGTAATAGATAGAGTAAATTAATAGATATCATTCATATAAAACGGAAAGTAGCTTTTTAAGGATAATCGCACTTGAATTTGAACCAAACAGATCAATAGTTGAAAGGCTGAATTACTTACCACAGTTAGAACAGCTAAGTAGTTTCTCCAACCCAGGATGACTCAAAGGATATAGCTAAACTGTGGTTCAAAGGCAACAACAATAAGGAAATGATCTTATGATTTTGGGTTCACTTTTCAGCCAATAAAAGGGAAAGAATTTTTATGGGTCAAGAGTATTTTGTTGCAGAACTAGTGAAACTTGTAAGAGTATAGAGAATTTAGAAAGCCTATTGAATTTATAAAGACTTAATATCAGTTTTCTAATCTTAACATTAAAGAAATATCTAAACGGAATATCATTTATTTGAATATGAACAAGATTGTTTTGATAGGTACAAATAACTTAGCAGGAAATTCTTGATGGCTCACAAAATCTTTATTATCAACTTCTTTAAACAATTAAAGAGATAGAAAGTCGAAGCAACGATCTAGAATAGTCTTGACCAGTAATCAGGATCTATTTAAGCACTGCTACACCAATAGCTTCTCTACTATTTTATCATAAACAAAAGTTATTAAAATAAAAACTCATTGATTTATGTGTTATTTACAGTCTTCATAGTAAACAGTAATCATTTCACTTTTTCTTAAAAATTATTATCTCCAATCAATGATGGGAAAATAACATTCTTTCCCCCCCCCGCCAATTATACAAAAGTATTTCTATAATGCTTTTCTATATGATGTCGGAAAGAAGTCAGTCTGTTTTTTTCTTCTTAATACGACTAAAACTACTAAAAACAAATTTAATTTTCTACATTTTGTTTAAATCACTCCTATAGATTAGTTACATCTATTCATAGTCATTTACATTAACCAGATATTTATAAAATAAGATATACTATTATGTAACTTCTATTCGTATCAGAAGAGGTTTTGTGGAGATTGTTGCAATTTCAATAGTTGAGATCATGATTCAGTTGAAGCTAGATCACCATGGAAAACCTGGAACCACTTGACGGCTGTTTCGTCCTATTGTGGGACTTCTCAGTAGTGAGCATTCACGACCACGCCTCGAGAGATTCAAACCCACGACCTATCAATCACGTGCCCGAGCACTTAACCACTAAACCACTGAGCTATCCGGCATCCAACAGTGTTAATGTCCAACTTCAACTAATCCACGAAATTGAGTGACACATCCACCATTGTCATCAGTGAGTTACTATCTCATAACAGACCTGGTTGAACTCCACTAGTCACTCCTTCTCACTAGAACTCCAGAATATACCTCTTGACGCCAGTCACTAGTGAGCACAGGACGAAATGGCCGTCCAGTGCTTCCAGGTTTTCCATAATAGTCTAGCTTCAATTAATTCATGATTTCAACTATTGTAATTTTTATTCCTTAAAAAGGACAAAAAACAAACCATATTTCACCTAAAACAAGCAACTATTAAATGTTAGAAAACATTGGAAAGCTATTTTGTTTTAGTATAGAGTTTCATAACATTGAGTACAACGAATACAATTATAATTAGAAATTTTTCTACTTTAGAAGATTATGAGTAGAATAATTTAGTTCTAGTTGTGTTATTTTTTTACACTGTTTATATTGCCTTGATGAGGATTGTTTTTCTTTTGTTTGTTATTAAAACAAAGGAACTTATCTATTTAAGCCGATAGGTGAAGGGTTCGAACCTCATTTAAACTGTATTAATTTAGATAGCTAAATAGTACAACCAGATCTTAAATAAAACTTTTAACCCATAAGTAAGTAGACAAAGCTGGAATTAAGAAAAGATTGACTTAATAGAAAATCTTGTTACTATAAACGATAAATTTATGTTACATGAATAATGATTCTCATAACGCATAATACATCAGAACTAAAGACGCATTTTTAAAAAAACGAAACTAAAATTTCCTATTCTTTTATATTCTATAAATGGATGGACAATTTTAATTCGTCCCATAAATACTGAATTAATAAGTAAGTAATCTTAACTTTGCAAATGTAGTCTGGACAAAGTATATTCTTGTTACCAATTAACATTTCTAAACTGTGTAGAAATAGTTATATTGTGGTGTAGATTACCTATATCCACACAAGTAGTATATAACGGTGGTCGGGTATAGAATGTATTTCAGAAGATTGATAAGAAAAGAACGGAGACGGGACGTAATCGGTATGAAAATGCATGAGCAATGAAATCTGAGACAACGGACTGATAGTTCCAAGAGGAACAGTGAAGTTTGAGACAATGGATTGATATTTTACAAATGAACTATTTACTATATGGATCTCGGATTTTATTGAGACGCTCTGTAGTTACGTATCAAATAAATTCGATTGTCCCCACTAGCGTTCTTGTTTACTACAATATATGTAAACCTATCATCGTCATGCTGTTTGTTATTATCGATTGTGTGTGAGACAATAAGTTTAATCTTTTTTAACCAGATCTTTTCCATCTGTTTGTTGTTATATTAGAACTTTTGTGATACAATGCAATTCGAAGTAGCTTTGTATCTTGTGTGTATGAAAAAATAACTTGAGATTTCAAAGTTTAAACCGAAGACTGGTTTCGGTTAGACAATCATCTTAAACTAGGAAATAATAGACAGCTATCTGGCCCTGTTGTGGGAATTTACGGAATCGTTAATCCACAACTTCACCATGTTTAGACATATAAACCATAGGTTTATGGTTTAGTAGTATAAATGTTAAGCACTCGTCTCGACAGCTGAATGTCCTGGATTCGATCCCCAGTGTATGGTGTTGTGCTTGTTTCGTTGTTTACAGATCTTAGGTAAGCTTGATTGTAGAACCAAGAATTTACACTATTGGTAAAATTTAAAGTACAACTTAACTACTGCTTCGTATTTTCTATCTCTCAGCACTTTTCTAGCGGGTTTGTAAGTGGGGATTTCCGAGGTGCTCCATACTAGGATGAAAAAATTGTTCAGTGCCCACTGTTCCTCATAGTTGTTGACTAGATTCGGTCCATGATGTAAACTATGAAATTTAACAATCTAGACAAATTCCCTATAGTATCATAAGATTTTCTCAATTTGAGTTTAGTTTTCATCTCAGATAGAGATCAGCTGAATAGCCATTGTTAACATTTTTAGTATTCATAACCTTATACTGGATAGAAGCAAGAACTACCCAGTTGCAAATAGAGTACGATAACCTTAGTTCACTAAGTTACAATCCAGCGGTTAATATCTTGATGGATTTTCTACTAAAAATACTACTTACATTCCACTTACATGTTTAAACTATATTAGGTAGGTCTTCTCACAAGGACATTTCCATTTGAATAATACTTTAGAATGAAATCCAGTGTGAAATGACTGAATTTTAACATTCAAACAATTGTGCTTCTTACTTTCGGCATGTTACTTTAAGCCTTAGTTAACTTTGGATAAGATTTTCGTCGAAGATTCTTTCATGATCAAATCATACAGTTTTAATTTTGAAAAAAAACGTTTATGAATAAAACTATCAAAGTGGGATGATAATGCCAGTGAGCATATAGAAAATAAGTTATTATTTCATATTTATTTAGTAATATTTATTACCTTCGACTACCTATTTTGATTTGTCGTCCAATTACTATAGTCTCAAGACTACCAACTGTAGGTTGATTATCTGATTGATGAGTATCAGCCCATTTTTCAATTACATCTTGATTAGTTGTTCTGCTGAACTTATCAATTTTTATCCATGGTCTACCTGATACAATACCTGCTTGAATGTTATGCTTGGTATTTCGTGTAAGATTATGTTTACTATAAACAAGTAGGATACGATTTGGAACACCACCATCAATATATCTAAAAAACGAATAGATAAAGAAAAAAAATTTATAACTGAAGTATAAAATATTTTTTAAACTTTAATGTTTAGAATTAGTATATTTGGTATATGGCTACCAATGGAAACTAGGACGTGGATTTCGTCCCATTTACAGAGAGTATCATACCTTCATACTTTAGTTGGACAAACAATGGAAAGAATGAACACTACACAGTCATTTCGTCCTTATATGAGAATCCTCACCAATACTCACCTTCTAAGGCATATTATAAGTTACATTAAATCAGTCTATAATCATCTAACTCATTAATATTGTTGTGAATTGAGTTTGGCTTTAGCATTTCTGAATTACGAACAATTAAAATGTAGTGAACAAGAACACCAGTGGGGACAATCGAATGTATTTAACACAAAATTACAGGACTTGTTTAATAAAATCTAACAATCAGAAAGTAAATGCTTAATTTTCAAAATTTCCACCAATTGTCTCAAAATGACCCAGACTTCATTGTTCTTGCATTTTCATACAAATTGCATCCTGTTTCCATTCTTTACTGTTCGATCCTCTTGTCTCTCTGCTGCCAGACCTTCTGTACACGACTAACATTACATACTACTTATGTCAATACAAGTAGCAGACACCAGAAAAAGACTAATACACAACATTCCACTGATAAAAGAGAGAGCAGTCTTGTAAAGAAATGTAATGACTATGATCCTCAAAAGAATTAGATTGAATTCAACTAAATTTAGTTCAAACATATATAAATTATTCAATAAATAATTATCACAAAATTTATCAAACTACATAATCATCCCTTTTCACAGAATTACACTGAATTATTGAATACAATAAATTGCCCTAAATTCACTTAACTGGTCTCATACTGAATAAATCGATACTAACGAGAACCCATTGATAATCAATAGTCAAAGTTAATCTTGAATCAAAATGTGAATTTGAAAATTGATTTCCTTCTAAATGTGGTATTTAGAAATTCATTCACAGCAGATAGGTTCATACGGTCAGTTTCATTATCCAGGAAGTAAGTTTTACCCTTACCTAAACTTGTCACCCTAATGTAATTGATAAACTAACCTAGGAATATCATATTATAATTCTAAACTAATGAATTAGGTATGAGAAATATCAGATAGTTCATGTGTAAGCATAAAATATAAATAAACCAGCTTACTTTAACACAACTCTCCAGTTAGAAATAGCCATACTGAATTGATGATCTTGTGTATCACGTAAAATCATTTGTTCCTGTTCACTTGGAGGTGCACGATAATGTAAAAGCATTCCATTACCTTTATCTAAACTTAAAATCATTTGTATTTCAGTTGGTTGATCGATATGAAATGGTATGCGAGCAAGAAGTGTAGTTGTTTCGGTAAATAATCGTCCATCCTCCTCGTTGTTATTTTCTGCGGTTAGTTTGTCGGGTAATTGGGAAATCAATGTGTTAGTCTGATTTAATTCAGTTGCCTTTAGTAAATGTTCTTTATCATTTTCAAACTTGATATCTGCTTGTAAGGGAAGCAGTAAAGGTTTAGGATTATTATTTTAACTGATAAATATTGAACCGATTCATATTTGAAAATCAATCAAAACCAAAAGTGTGCTGGACAATCCATCTTGTATTAGGTATTTAAATCTTCCCATTGACGGATAGGACTGTAATTGATCAGCCTCTTATTGGCGTATGTGCGTCCTGTACGGATTGCCTCAATATTTCCTTAAGTCATAAGCATTGTAAGCAAAGATGTATGGTGGCTATCAAGCAAAATAGACGAATCGCACATTATGGATTCCACTGTTAAATACCATACATCCCTGCTTACAAAGTGCTGGATAATTGTTTCGTCCCGGTATCGGACGCCTCAGCAACCCTTACATACAATCCCGACATAGGGGATCGAATTGATTATGGAGTAAATGTCTAAATTCAGTCAATCAACGATTTATTGAAGTGGTATGCATAGCAGGACCAGTAAAAAGGAATTGATAAAACTAGTATTACCTTAATGTCATGAAGCAACTACAGTTAAAAAAGATTATATCTCTGTTGTCAAATGAAAATAATTTTATCATTCTAAATTTAAAGTCTACTGAAAGTAGAAAGTCAGTAATAAATGAAAACATTTAAACAGTCATCTTTAAATTTCATGAGTAACAGCAGTTTGAATAATCAGTTTTTTTGTTACCTTCACTTTGTCCTTTAACACTACAACCATTTTCTGTCACTTGACTACCATCTGGACACATTGAACATTGTCGTCCAACAACACCAGTACGACAGTTACATTGACCAGTTGCTTGATTACATGTTGTCTCAGTTGAACCAAGTGGATGACATGAACATGCTTTAGAAATCAAAATAATAGACAAGCACACACACATGTAAAAAAGTAAATTTCAGTGAAGAGTTTTATACACAATTAACAATTTCGTACTCTTCAAATCTAGTTAATATAAACTGAGATAAATTTAATAGTTAATTTTGACTGGCGAAATAATTAGGAAGACATCATGTGAATCGCTCATATTTGTTTTGACATAATTTTGGGATTAAAAGTAGGAACGTTATATTTCATATTTTTCAGAATAACTGGGATGTATATAATTATGAATTTCAATGGTTAAGACCATGAGTCATTTGAAGCTAGATCACCATGGAAAACCTGGAACCACTGGACGGTCGTTTCATCCTATTGTGGGACTCCTCAGCAGTGCGCATACACGACCTCGCCCCCCTGCGAGATTCAAACCCAGGACCAACTGGTTTCGCGCGCGAGCAGTTAACCATTAGACCACTGAGCTAGCCGGCATCCAACAGTGTTAATGTCTAACTTCAACGAATCCACGAAATTGAGCGACACATCCACCATTGTCTTCAGTGAGTTATTATCTCACAACAGACCATGTTGAACTCCACTGGTCACTACTTCTCACTAGAACTCCAGAATATTCCTCTTGAAGCCAGTCACTAGTAAGCATATGTTGATTAGTATCAGATGGGTTTTGTGGATATTATAGTAATTTCAATGGTTGAGATCATGAGTCAGTTTATAAACAAAATGCATGTGTGTATGTGTTTGTATTCTTACATTGTTAGACTGCAAGTGGTCAGTCTGTATGTATGCAAAGTAGGCTTTGACATGAACAATGGGAAAATACTAACTATTACAAATAAATGCATACCCGTTGAACAAGTTAGTGGCTGTATAAACTCCGGAGTTCAGTAGGTAACAAGTTCGTATTTGAAAGTAAGGCCACTGAACTCCAGTTTCAGTGTGAAAATCAACAATATGTTAGAGATGCATCAAATTGATTAGACCTACATTGCATTCGACTGCTAACTACAATTCAGCTTTACTCAAGCAGGACTGAATGTTTATTTGATCAATTAAATAATTTACTAAGTCTGGTCAAATAACCAAGAACACAGTTCACTTAGATGTATGCCCATCCAATTGTTTGGTCAAAACCATTCATTAAAATAAATGAAATGAATAAATCAATAGGTTTATATACAATTCAGCGGCGAGTTATTAAGATTGAAAACAAATTCGATTCACTGTATTATGGTCTATTGTTAATGTATCTTAACATGACTGAGAATAGTTACTTTGAGGCATATTCTTCAGTCGATTACTGTATAACAATTAACCATGAGTTAGATTTCCTAATGCAATGATAAAAAGAGTTGCACGTTACTAAGTACTTACAACCACTAGAAATTATTTACATTGTTACTGTCTAACAAATCTATCTGAGTTTCTAAAGAATCTATGAATATTTGAACTGATCACTTAAGTCACCTTCAAAAGAACGATGTAATACCATTTTATCCAACTTATGACCTGAGAAAACATACTAAATTACTTCAGTGATTTTCACATTTTCTCAATTCATATATTTATTCTTTATTAAATTTGGACTTAAACCTGGTTTTTATGTGTTTCCTTCTTTAAAGTAACATTTAAAAGTTTTGATTAATTTAGACTGTCTACTAAATGTTACAAACAAGTTCGAATTTAATTTGTTTGCCACTATACAAATTACTTGATACTCTTCAGCAAGGTGTACCTGTAATCTTGAGAGAACTGATGCTCCCTCAAGAATACAGGTACACCTTGCTGATGAGTGCCAAATAGCAAGAAACCTGGATTAAGGGTTTCCTATTGACTATCTCCTTGACTATCATCTTACAAATAATAGAATCTTAACTAGTTTTGAAATTACATGAATTATGTTTAATTTTAAACTTACGAATACATTCATGATTATTTTGTATACCCCAATAATTTGCAAGGCATTGATCACATTTTAAACCGCCAACACCCCATTTACATCTACAGTTACCTAAATAATCACATTCTTCAGAAAGTGCACCAAGTTTATTACATATACAACTGGATAATCTTACACCATCTGAATTATTAATATGAAAAGAAAAAATTTTTTTTGAAATACCCCTTTGAATTAAAATGTAAATGCTTTTATTGAAAAATAAAGATCCTTATAACAGTTCGTTATCGAGTAAATATAGATGAACATAGGTATGAATGCCAAGGTTGAACTTGATAGTTTCAAATAAATTGAGCATTGGATAGCAAGTTAATAATAAATATGCTATTTGTGATATCTCAATGATTAGAAAGATTGTATTTCTTATGTTTTGTGACTTCAAAGAAACATTGTTTCATTTTTACTATTTTAACTTGTGTTAATTTAACTCAGTCACTTATTTACTCTGAAGAAGGGACTTACATTAAGTTGCGAAACTTCAGAAATACAATTTTTCTATTCATTTGGATATAATGAAAAAATATATTTATTATAGACTACCAGTTAAAAGCATACTGAACAATCATTTTTTTTATATTATGAAATAGTATAACTGTTAGTTCTGGGAACCATTTTATATGGAAAGGGATTATTACTGAGTAAAATTTAGTATACTTTTACATGAATATTAAATATGAAAGACCAGAGCATATCCAACTAAGTTTGTTTGATTTAGTTCTATCAAAAATAAAGCTTCATGATTTCTTAGTAAATCTGAGGAGTTCAATGGATTTCTTGATAACACTTTTCCCTGTGTATTAATATACTTTTATCAGATTCTTCTAGATACTCCACTTAAAAGTAAACTGTGTTTACCTCTGTCATTATGTATGAAAACCATTAGATATTGAATGTTCTAGTTAGCAATCAATAATACACTCTTATCTTTTCAGCGAAAAGTGACTTTTGTATCACGAACTGAAGTCACTTTTAGAAACTACCGGAAACAAATGGACAATTGAAAACTGTTTCAATCTTGCTTGAGATTTTTAAGAAGTATTCGGTCACTATCTAGTACTGAATCGAACCCATATCCTAAGAGATCTCATCTAACTACTGAACCTAAATTTGGCGGTCAAGATTTGCTACTGCAATTTATTTGTGATTGAATGTGATGATCAACCAAAGTTTCCAGTGGGTTACAGTCTTGTTTTCGACTTGTTTACCTTCAAATTTCCAGGTTTCCATAAAAATCTAGGCAGACCTATCTTAAAGTCAGTTACAAGTGAACATCATACAATTATATTTATGGTTAGTTTTGTTAAGGATCATAGAAATTAACGACAGTATTATCTACAGACTAATTAGCTGCAGAATAAACTATCCCCAAAATTTGTAAGAAAGTAATTATTCATAAGAGATTCAAAGCTCCTTAGAGTTAGCTATTTAAATGACTGATCAACTGAAGTGATTTGAAAACAGTTTTACTGAATTTCGGTGAATATGTTGACAGCTCAAGATCACCTGTAATGAAGTTCATAAACATTGATTTGATTACTTTTGAGTAATGCTCCCATCGTCCTTTGGAGACCTTTTATATAGACATTAAAGTGAGTGAAATAAATTTCTAGTATCATTTATCAGCTACATACAAACACATATTCATATCTCACTGTTCTTTGGAAATCACCTATTATCTCTGCAATGATGTATCGATGTTAGTTTTTATCATGAAAACAGATAGGGTAAACTGAAAAATAAGGCGTTCAGCCATGTTTGTGATTTGAAAATGTAACAACATGCATTTTAACCTGACATATTTAGATGGGAAAAACATTATTTAAGAACACTATACGAACTTGACTAAGATATGAAAGAACATCAATATTGAGACCACATTATTCATAATACAATTTATCAAGCTATTGTTTACAATCTATGTATGTACATGCATTGAAATTTCTACAAACAACATAATTAGAATTTACACAGTATAACTGTAATATTTTCTGAGATAAGCCTATATATATGTAGCAATAGAAATAATTCAAACTAAAAATGTAATTAGATTCCATACCTGCTTGTATGTTACCTGACGTTTTCATATTTGTATCTTGTAGAGCAGTTGGATTTTTGCTTCGACATCTGACACCAGCTAGATCTACATCTATATTAGTTTGTTGAATACAAGCTTGACGTTTAAGTTCACATTCACTTGAATATAATTTTCCATCTGTACCGCATACATCAAGTTCAGTTGGATGCTTTGGTGGACATGTATCTCGACATACACATTGACCATTACGACACTGAAAACCTAGTGGACAACCAGCTGTACATGGACCTAGTTAATTGTTTTGAAATATAGAGGGAGTCTGATGAAGTCTTTTTGTACAAAACAACAATTAACAATTTCTGAACAGATGTAATAATCACAGATATTACATGAAAATGAATACATACCATTACGATTTAGTCGGATACTTAGTATACGTATGCTTATGGAAAAAGTTATTTCACTGAATAGTGAGAGTGTAATCCGTATACTCATATATTTACTTTAATCAATTCTAACTCAATCGCGTAACATTCACTGAGTAATAGACAAGTAGTCTCACACTGAGATGGGCTATGTGTTATGATGGGTTGGTTACTTCTTATTGGCTCACCATATCATTGTGCATCCTAAATCTCTAAACTTTTGAGTATTTATTTGATTGTATCATACATTCATAAGAGTATAAGAAGGGCAGTACATAGAAAATATTTATTCAGTCTAATATAATAAATTGTTCTGTTACTGTTAGATAAACATGAGACATGTACACTTGTACCGAGAACACATTTTCTATGACACTCATATAGAGAGAAGCTATTTGGATGAGTTTCATTCTAGGCTGATCTCACTCGAATATTATAAAATCAGAGTATACCGTATGATTATGTCATGTTTATCTGGGCAAATTGAGAAATACATTTTAACAGATTTGCTTGCAATGAAATTTAATACATTTTAATTTCAAAAGAGTAATCAATGACCAAAGGATAATATAAATCATCAACTTTGTCAACCGTAAACAACTCATTACGACATAATACTAGCCAATTAATGATAAATAAGCTATTAACTATTCTAAAGAATGACTGACTTGAGATCTGATGTTACCTAATAACAATAATAATAATACTTGTTCTGCATACACATAGTTCTCTTCATTATTTCGAAGAAAGTAATAACAAAGTTATGTGTGAAATAATATGAATTATTAGTAGGGGTTTTTGTGGCGATTACAATATTTTTCAAAGTTGAAACAGCGAATCGATCTAATCTAGATCATCATTGAAAACTTGGAAGCACTGAACTAAGTCCCATACTGGAACGAAACGGTTGTCCAGTTCTTCCAGGTTTTCAATATTAGTCCCTCTTAGATCAACTCCTGATTTCAACAGTGGAAATAACAGATTTATTTTATTTAGTTAGGTTCTCATTCGCTGCTTACAATCAGTAATGTTTAATCAAAATTACGAAGTGGGTTTAAAGAAAACACAAACGTATTTGGATAAAAATTGTCCTGAACGCATTTTAACGTCATAGATAAATTTAAAAGACTAAAGAAAATAATCAAATATATTATCGTACATGTAGAAGAACATTCAAAAACATTGGTAGTAACAAAACTAAGAAGGTAGACACAGGTGGTTACGTAACAGAAACACGCTAATGACAAGTATGACTAAATCGAACCCAGGACTAATGGTTTCGCGCTCAAGCACTTAGCCACTAGACCACTGAGCATATGTTGATTAATATCAGATTGGTTTTGTGGATATTATGGCATATGCTCGCCAGTGACTGGCTTCAAGAGGAATATTCTGGAGTTCTAGTGTGAAGTAGTGACTAGTGGAGTTCAACCAGGTCTGTTATGAGATAGTTACTCACAACAGTGGTGGGTGTGTCGCTCAATTTCGTGGATTAGTTGAAGTTGGACATTAACACTGTTGGATGCCGGATAGCTCAGTGGTCTAGTGGTTAAGTGGTCGAGCACGTGATTGATAGGTCGTGGGTTTGAATCTCTCGAGGCGTGGTCGTGTATGCTCACTACTGAGAAGTCCCACAATGGGACGAAACAGCCGTCAAGTGGTTCCAGGTTTTCCATGGTGATCTAGCTTCAACTGAATCATGATCTTAACCATAGATATAAATTCATTAAAGCGACTGGTTAACTGATTGTTGTCCATACACATTCAATAATTAAATCACTGTATTACTGGTGTTGACTGCTGTGGGTTTAAGTCTTTAAAAGAGCATCATTTACTCTAAGATAGAAGATATACCTTATTGAAGAAGGATATTAATCATAAAATACTAGTCAAAAATTTCTACTGGCTCCCTCTACCTAGCAAAAGTTATAGTAGACTACTGATTATTTAGCTATTTAACAATGTTTGTTCTCAAATCAATAAAAAAATCTATTTCACTGCTTAATAAAAGGTGTAGGAGATGGATAATTCAAACAGTCAAATAATCCTCATCTTAATTCGTAAGGTTATTACAGTATAGACACTTACGACAGTATCCTTCTTGAGCAACATGAACTTCACGTTGGTCAGCGCATGATTTCACCTTCAGCAAACATTCATTTTCATAATTTTCACCATCAGTTCCACACACTGGCTTTCTGACCTAAATAATGATAGATATCTGTTGAAAAAGTATGGCCATATAAATTATTATGTGGTGTTTTTTTATTAGTTGTGGATCCTGTAAAGGGACTGCAACCACTATTCTGTGCGTTATCTATTCAAAAAATACGATATTACAGCACTATTACTAAAAAAAATACTGGTTTCTAGACGTTGCATATCATTCGAAAACACTGATGATATTGTCGCTATGTCAGTTTCTTAGCGTATTTATGTATATTTTACACTGGCCATTAAGGAAAACATTGTGTTTAAAAGATTTTTAACTATGATTGCTCATATTCTGATAATAATTCAGTACTCTAAATTGCTATCACTTATGATTATGTATTTTGTAGCGAATCTATAAGTTATGGACGAACCAATCAGATTTACGATAACAGGTCTTGGATTTTGGTGCAAAATTCATTCATTCATTTGGCTAAGTAGCGTCTCGGCATTTTAGCTTATGTCAGTTCGTGATGAAACCCCTAAATCTAATTTCTAAATTTACACTTGGTCAAATCGACTAGACATATACTGTCTGATAAATCCTTGTTCAGATGTTTGGGTAGAAACAATAATACATATCACCATAGCGATATACCTATATGATGTTTTCATTTAGAGCAAGATATATGTAGTAGAGACTGCTTTTAATAGTTAATAAATAATCGTAAATTAAAAAATGAGTTATCAAACAGGGATACTTCGTAGGTTGAAATATTCAATTATTTAAACAAAGATGTTTTACTTTACTGTTGTTGTCTATTAGTCTAACAAAAATTGTAATCTGGATCAATATTTACATTATGCTAGATGGTTAGATGTGATCTAACTCCGCCTGTAGCTCTTCTAGAGTTACTGCCGGTCCCAAGCCCGGGTAAAGGAGGAGGGTTGGGCATGGGGTTAGCGTCCCCATCCCGTAGAAAACTAACTCGCTAAAAAAACGCTTACCAGAAAAAATAATTCAAACCATTTTAACTCTGCCCTGAGAGTTAGAAGGTCTTCATTTAGAAGAATTATGACGCTTCATGGTGAAAGCCGAATTCCTTCGGAAGCCACGAGGCCGATGCCCCTTCTAACAACCAGAGCAAAAATTTTTATAGGTACATGGAACGTTAGAACAATGTGGGAAACCGGGAAGACCAGCCAAATAGCAACGGAAATGAGGAGATACAACTTGGCAGTACTGGGAATCAGTGAAACCCACTGGACTCAAGCTGGACAGAAAAGGCTAGCTACGGGAGAGATGCTGCTATACTCCGGTCACGAAGAGGAAAATGCTCCACACACACAGGAGTTGCTCTAATGCTGTCCAAAGTAGCACGAAATGCACTTGTAGGATGGGAATCCCACGGATCCAGAATCATCAAAGCATCATTCAAAACAAAGAAGGAGGGGATCTTAATGAATATTATCCAATGTTATGCACCCACCAATGATAGCAACGACGACATTAAAGATCAATTCTACGAGCGGCTGCAGTCAATCATAGAGAAATGCTCAAGAAAGGACCTCACCATTCTGATGGGAGATCTAAATGCCAAGGTCGGAATAGACAACACTGGATATGAAGATATTATGGGACGACATGGACTGGGAGAGAGGAACGAAAATGGAGAAAGATTTGCAAATTTGTGTGCATTCAACAAATTAGTCATAGGAGGCACAATATTTCCACACAAACGTATACACAAGGCTACATGGATCTCACCGGACCACACTACAGAGAACCAAATAGACCATATTTGCATCAAAAAAATTCCGAAGGACAATGGAAGATGTGAGAACCAGGAGAGGAGCTGACGTAGCTTCAGATCACCACCTAGTTGTAGCCAATTTAAAACTGAAGCTAAAAAAGAACTGGACAAGTGGACAAACAGCAATACAAAGGTTCAATACAGCCTTCCTTCGAGATACTGACAAACTCAATGAATTCAAGATAGCTCTCAACAACAGATTCCAAGCTTTTCAAGATCTACTGAAGGAAGAAGAAACCACCATGGAGGACAACTGGAAAGGCATCAAAGAAACATTGACTTCAACGTGTCAAGAGGTTCTGGGCCTAAAGAAACACCATCATAAGGAATGGACCTCTATAGAAACACTGGACAAGATCAAAGAAAGGAAGAACAAGAAGACAGCAATTAACAACAGCCGAACACGAGCAGAGAAAGTCCAAGCACAAGCTGAATACATAGAAGCAAACAAGCAAGTGAAGAGGAGCATTAGAGCCGACAGGAAGAAATACGTGGAAGAATTAGCAACGACGGCAGAAAAAGCTGCTAGAGAAGGAAATATGAAACAGCTCTACGATACAACGAAGAAACTATCAGGGAAATACAGTAAACCAGAGAGGCCGGTCAAAGACAAAGAAGGCAAGCCAATCACTGAAATTCAACAACAGCGAAACAGATGGGTAGAATACTTCGAGGAACTCCTGAATAGGCCGGCTCCAATGAATCCACCGAACATCGAAGCAGCACACACAGATCTTCCTATAGATGTCAACCCACCAACGACGGAAGAAATTAGAATGGCCGTCAGACAAATCAAGAACGGGAAAGCAGCAGGACCCGACAACATACCAGCTGAAGCACTGAAATCAGACGTCGAAGTAACCACAAGCATGCTTTACCCTCTATTCAAAAAGATTTGGGAGGAGGAACAATTGCCGATGGACTGGAAAGAAGGACACCTCATCAAGATTCCAAAGAAAGGAGATCTGAGCAAATGTGAAAACTACAGAGGCATTACACTACTGTCAATACCAGGGAAAGTCTTCAACAGGGTGTTGCTGAACCGGATGAAGGATGCAGTAGATGCCCAACTTCTAGATCAACAAGCTGGATTCCGTAAGGATCGGTCGTGCACAGACCAAATTGCAACACTACGGATCATCGTCGAACAATCAGTTGAGTGGAACTCGTCACTATACATCAACTTCATTGATTATGAAAAGGCATTCGACAGTGTGGATAGGAGGACATTATGGAAACTTCTTCGACACTACGGAGTTCCTGAGAAGATTGTCAATATTATCCGGAACTCATACGACGGACTACAGTGCAAAGTAGTGCATGGAGGACAGCTGACAGATGCATTCCAAGTAAGGACCGGAGTCAGACAAGGCTGTTTACTCTCTCCCTTCCTCTTTCTTCTGGTGGTCGACTGGATTATGAAGACCTCGACATCTGAAGGAAAACACGGAATACAATGGACAGCTCAGAACCAATTAGACGATCTGGACTTCGCAGATGACCTAGCCCTCCTATCACGTACACGTGAACAGATTCAGATAAAGACAGCCAATGTAGCAGCAGTCTCTGCATCAGTAGGCCTCAGCATACACAAAGGGAAAACCAAGGTCCTCAAATTCAAAGCGGAGAACAGCAATCCAATCACCCTTGATGGCGAAACTCTGGAAGATGTAGAATCCTTCACATATCTGGGAAGCATCGTCGATAGACATGGAGGTTCAGATGCAGACGTAAAGGCGAGGATTGGCAAAGCAAGGGCCGCATTCCTACAATTGAAGAACATATGGAACTCAAAACAACTTTCAACCAATATCAAAGTGAGAATCTTCAATACGAACGTCAAGGCAATTCTACTGTATGGAGCTGAAACTTGGAGAACTACAACAACCACAATCAAGAAAGTACAAGTATTTATAAATAGCTGTCTACGCAAGATACTCAACATCGATTGGCCGGATACCATCAGCAATAGCCTTGTGTGGGAGAGAACAAACCAACTTCCAGCTGAAGAGGAAATTAGGAAAAGACGATGGAAATGGATAGGACATACATTACGCAAATCGTCAAACTGCATCACGAGGCAAGCTCTAACTTGGAATCCTGAAGGGAAGCGGAAAAGAGGAAGGCCAAAGAACACATTACGTCGGATAATAGAAGCAGATATGAAAAGGATGAATTACAACTGGAAGGAGCTGGAAAGGATTGCCCAGGACAGGGTTGGATGGAGAATGCTGGTGGGCGACCTATGCTCCTTCACGAGGAGTAACAGGTGTAAGTAAGTAAGTAAGTTAGATGTGATCTAAAGGATGTGACTCATCAACAATGGACATCTGGAGCCTAAAGGGATCGATAAAATCAGGTCAGCATCAACAATACGACAAACATAACTTTGATTACTACTTGATGAGACAATCATTTCTAGATCTATACATTACAGTATAACTATCATTATTGTCGTGGGTCTGTGTTAAAATCTTTCATCGATCAATATTACTTTACATTTTACGATCGATTACTTCCCTTGAATATCTGATTTGGATAGATCATATTAAAGCAAAGATGGATGGTGGCTAGCACTGGAATACTGGATGCGCGTTTCGTCCTATTTGAGACTCTTGGGCTAGATGTACCTGCATCCCAGAGTTGATGTTTATTACGGGACTCAAACCCAGTACTTTTCGCTTCAAACGTCACCACGTTGTCCACTTAGCTATTAAGTCCTGATAGCCACTTGCTTGTGGAATGGGATGAAGTTTAAATTCATTTTGTATTGTTTGTTTGAATGTTCCTATCATATTAACGTTAAACATAAGTGGGCAAACATTGCTTGTTGACTACTGAGTTCAATGATTACAAAACTGCATAAATGAATAAAAACTTAACTATTAGTGAGCCTTTTAGTTCAGTTAATAGAATATTAAACTGTAAGCGCCTAATTTTAATTTTATCAAATCATCAGAAAACTAGAATAGCATACAACGAAATATTAAATAGGAACTTACATAAAGACAATCTGTTGGACATATACATTGTGGTTCACCGAATGCACTTAATCGACATATTGCATAATATTTACATTGTTTGGTTTGACATGCATCTAAAAAAAGGTAATTGATTTAAACAAAATGTTACTATTCGGAAAAATAAGATAACATGAAGCTTAAAGATGCTCACAGTATTCAGTCGATGAATTTGTAGATGCATTTAGTTTAAAATAATAGAATATTGTGTTTTTCTTTCTTAGTCAAGGGTACACCAGACATGACATTTAAAGAAAATATTCATAAGTTCTAGACCGTGAGTCATAGCTTTTAAAGTCAGTGGTGTTGAAAGTCATGAATCACTGTAGATGATAAACACTAAGGAATGAACTGTTCAGCATTTACAATAAGAAGTTATTAAGGTCACTGACTGAACAACATTTTGTAGCACATAAATCAAGTGTTTAAGGTTTCATTCCTTATCAAATCAAGCGTGGGAACTATTGAGGAAATTTTTTTCCATTCATGACAAAACAATTTTACAATAGTTATCTTTCTAGTGGAAAAGTCTTCTTCATGTCCCTTTTTTTCTCTTACCAAATTTATTTCACTAGATTATACTCCGTGACTAACATCTTCAAACCCTAATGTTTCCGATTGTTGCTTTTACTTTTACTCCCTCTACCACCATAAGATTTGAATCGGCAATTGTATCTCTGTGCTAATGTGGTATGGCAACTCGAACTGATGTACGTAAGTACGAATTTCTATGTTGTTACTGACTGGTTGAGTTGTAAAGTCTGGATACGTTTCATATTATCACTTTATATCTCACTCATCTCTGGACTTTATCAATATTTTAATCTAAAGAAGATATTTTATAGATAACAATATTGATCAATTGAGTACACTCAATTGTTTAACTTATTTACCTAATATATTTGTCTAACCTTGATACTATTCAACTTATTACTACTCTATATCTAATCATTGTTTAACAGAATAGTGTCAATTAAAAGTTACCAAATTTCAAGCTTAATATTATATCTCAGCCTTAAATTAAAATAAGAAAAAAAACGATGTAACGTAATAGTTACTTGTCTATTAACTTTTAATTACTATTGTCGTTTATTGTTTTTCAAACATTACAATGTTTTTATCATTTATTTCATGAAATAAACAAATATAAAGTATAAGAATAGGTTTTGTGGAGATTTTTTTTTAGAAACCAGTAGGTCCTGGGTTCGAATCCCGCGGGGTGCGGGATCGTGGATGTATTATATTGACTGATTTTTATTACTAATGTATCATTCGAGTTAGTTTATTATTTTTTTCTTTTCTAATTATCAGAATTATTAGTTTATTCAATGTAACTAGATAGATTTGCATCGCTCAATTTCGGGGATTGGTTGAAGTTAGACATTAACACCGTTGGATGTCGACTAGCTCAGTGGTTTAGTGGCTAAGTGCCCGCGCATGTGACTGACAGGTCCTGGGTTCGAATCTCGCGAGACAGCGCACTACTGAGAAGTCCCACAATAGGTTTTCCATGGTGGTTTAGCTTCAATGGACTCGTGATCTCAACCAATGAAATAACTATTTTATTGATTAAAGTTAATTATTTTAATTTAACTATTTCGATTAAAATATATTAGAACCTTTTTAATCTGGTAGAACTTACTATTCAACTATAATAAATTTATCTTTGTAGATATTAGTTAGTACGTACAATTAATCATAAATTTAGTAGAAGTTATTTGTGGTGTTCAAATTCAGAACTATATCAGATCTCGTGGTCATTTCTAAACATTTAAATCTTTAGGATCTGTTAAGAAGTTATATACTAGGATGAAACAACTGTCAAGTGCTTTCTAGTTTTCAATATTTATTCGGGTAAATTCATTCAGAGACACAAACTACAAGTTAGATGATCTTTGTCAACCTCCTGTGCAAAACATTTTATCACATATTTTTATGGATTAATGTCCCCATAGGTAGTTAGATTAAAATTGAACGAAAAAAGACTGTATAACTTTGTAAAATGCCAAAAATATTGCACACTGTTCAATATTTTAACATTCACCATCATAATACTCAGTCTTATTCCAATCAAATGTTACCTTCAACAAGTGTGTTCGTTCAATGTTTATGAATTTAAACTTTTGGTAGTACTAAGAAGTGTTGAATGTATATTAAACATAGAATGCTTCAAAAAATTTCATGATTGTACTACACTAAAAACAACTTAGTCTAAATGCAATAGTTTGAAATTCTTCAGTTCACATGTCTGCATCATAAAACTAATGACTTTATGATGTACAAACACTAGGAATCGATAATGAGTTTTCTCTTTCAAAGCTCATTTCAAGACAATAAAGTTTTATAGGAGATAATTCCTAGCATTAAACGTATACGAAACGAGAAGTGTATGACACTTGAACTAAATTATTACAGAAACCTAATTAATGATTTAAAATCCGTTATATTCGTTACTTTTATATTGTTTCTTTGCTAAGCTAAACAGATCATCTACTTAGTTGTATGCTTTAATATTGTCGTGTATAAGATCAATAGACATATTCAGGAAAATAAGTGCCAAATAACAAGCATCACCAATTTCGCAAGTAATCATTTTAAAGGCACATTGTAATTGAATTAATGACTTTTAGGGAGTTGTCGCTAGTTTTTATCGATATAAGATCATATTTACATCGAAATAGCGGGTGCCCAATGAGGTATTCAGCGTATATTCTAGTTAGCACCGAAACCTCTCAACATACTCAAAATGATTATTACTTACCACATTTCCCTCTTGATTTAACAGTTAAATCTGTGGAATGTCGCTGACAAGCGCTTGATCGTAAATGACATTCACTACGATATGTTTGCCCATCTGATCCACATACATGCCCACCTAGACCATATTCTGGGCATGTAGGACATATACACTGTGGAATTGTATCGTCAAAAGAATTTGAAAGGTCATAAACGGATGCATCCAATTTACCGTTGGTTGAAGTGTAAACCATTGGATTTTTAATGCGAGAACATATTTCATATCCTTGGCATGGTTGATTAAGCAGCTTACAATCATTTGGCTTACCTTGAAAGATCAATAAAAAAGGATAGATATCTTTGGAATACTCATCAATTTATACCTATTTATTGTCTGAATGCCTTAGTTGTTTAACTGAGTTGACTGTTAACAAGGTAAAATGCGTCTATACCGATTAAAATAATCAAACAGAAAGTTTATTAAACGTTTAAATTAGTGTTGATATTTACAAAACCCAAATCATCTAGTTTTAGGTAAATCATGAACAAATCTAAGTTAGACTGCCATCGAAAACATGGAGAGACTGGACGGCCGTTCCGTCCTAGTATAGAACTCCTCAGGAGCGAACATCCACAATTCTACAGGCAGGCACCGAAACCAAGATGTTTGGTCTCGCTCGTGAACATTTAAACTCTAGACTACTGAGCCGGGATCGAATGGCGTACAAGTTTAACTTTACCCAGTCTACGACTGTAAGCGAACATCTTCTATTGTTTTCAGTAGGTACCTTCCTCATATCCGACACAGTTTTCAACAATCTACTTTTTAACTATGTACTATGAAATGTAATGAAATATATCCATTTGCAAAATCCATTCTAATTAAAGTTCGAGGGTTCTATGAATTTTATTTATTCGATAATATTCATCAATAAACAGTAATTATGAATGGATTAACTAACTTCATTATATGATGTAAAATAAATTTAATATTTAACAACTGGCATTTCAGAGTCGTAAGTTATATTGTGATTTACATTTTTATTCTTTAATATATGTCTATTATTTAGTTAATAACTAATCATCATACCACCTTGGTTATATATTTATTCTATTTTGTAATGACTTTTCATTCAGAATTCTGTAAGTTAATCAAGCATTCGAATATATCAGTTACTTCTGCAGTTTATAAGAATGTATGGTATCATGAAAACACTCTTTGTGATAATCATTGAAGAACTCAAAAATAATAAGACTTTTTGAATGTAACTCAAGATCTCGACGGTATTGAGGTAACTTTAAGACCCGAAGTTTCTTTGTTTACATCCAATTTGATGTTGTAATTATCTACTATTTAATGGTTCAAAACTTAAGTCGAATGATATGTTGAAAAGACTTTAAACCTGAGACTTTATATTTAAAAAGAGCTGTGTAAAACGTTCCTAGTAACATGAGTTTGATGGTATTACATTGTACGATGTATTCTATTGTATAAAAATGAAATGAAAATATGTAATAAATTTCAGTGTAATATAGTTCAACCAGGTCTGTTGTGAGATATCAGCTCACTGAAGACAATGATATACGGTGGCGCAACTTCGTGGATTGGTTGAAGTTAGACATTAACACCGTTGGATGCCGGTTCAGTGGTCTAATTGGTTAAGCGCCTGGCGCGAGACTGGTAGGTCCAGGGTTCGAATCTCGCGGGGTGCGGGGTTGTGGATGCGTACTGCTGAGGAGTCCCACCATAGAACGAAACGACCGTCCAGTGGTTCCAGGTCTTCCATGGTGATCTAGCTTCAATTGACTCATGATTTCAATCTGTGTAACATAGTTTTAGTTAGTTGAATACATAGTTTATATTAAGAACACTGGGATTTAGTAATTGAGTGTGAAGATTTATTTTGCATCGAAATTTTCAAAATAATAAGTTGTTACTGTAATACAAAAACATACATTTTTAAGGGTCTATTCTCTTGGATATTCAAAATTGTAAAAAAAAGTTCTTATATTCAACAGTAAATGAAAATATTACTCCAGTTATTAGCATCCATTTAAAATGTAATAGATCAGTGGTGGGTTTTTTTATTTGGTCATGAAAATGTTCCCTGTAAAAAAAGCTTTAGAAATATTGAGAAAGCATTCAGATAACACTGTGAATACGGAAGACTGTCCCGCTGTTTGAAGAGGTTGAGTGTTTTTTGGGTTGAATTCGTAAGTATTGAAAGGAAGACAGATGATATATCTGTGGATGATTGTTTAGCTCAAAAATCTTTCATTACTTCAGTTTTATGAAAAACATAGTAATGAGTTTGATTCATGTAATCAGTTTTTAAGTTATTGTTTAAAAATTTCTAATAAAAAATAACGACTTACTGCATTCTCCTGAATAAATTACACGAATTTCTCTCATTTTTTGACATGCTGTTCTTTCTAAATGGCATGTACTATCATAAGTTACTCCATCACTACCACAGACTGGAGATACAATCGATGGACAAGGTTCTGGACATGTACATTTAGCTTGACCATCTATATCAACTTGACATTTTTCACCTTGCCATCGACATTTATGATGTAAGCATGGATTAGATGCTGTATTATAAAAATAAATTAAATAACGAGAATACTAACAGATGGACAGAATTTAAAATTGATTCAAAGCTACTACGTAATAACCATTATTTAAGAAGTTTACTTTCATCACAGATTGAGACCAACTGAAGAAACATTGAGACTATGTTTCATTGAACAGCTGTTTCATTCAACTATTGAACTTATTAATGGTGGACATTCATGAACGTACTAGAGTTTAAATCTTGGATCTTCAAGTTTCCCAGTCAATTTGGATTTAGTTCTTGGTAGAGTCGTATATACTCACCGCTTTGGAAGCTCTTATCAGAACAAAACGATTATTACTTTAAACATCCATAGTGTTAAGCTCATTCATTCAAATTGTTTACATTATGGTTTGATATTTACAGATAATTATTTTTCTTTCAATTTACATGATCATTATTTCTTGTACGAAAAAGAAACTACTTCATTTCTGTTTTACACTTTTTCTTAGCATCGATTGAATACAGTATATTAATCTTTCATCATCATGATTATACTTAACTACATTCTCTTTCCTACCTTCTTATTTTCAAACTTAAAGTACTAAAAATTTAAACTTTTGTAACTATGGTTACCGCGCTTAGGTTGTGAAACTAAACAAATAAAAATGTATTTTTGTTAAAAATGATCTAAGTTACTAAATGAAAAAATGGTCTTCTTTATTCATAAATCAACATCATGTCCATATTTAGAATAATAATAATAGTGATAAAGAGACGTATTCTTTAACTGTGTGAATCAACTTAAAAATGTCACAATATGTACTTTAAAAAAATAACTTTTAGTTAAGAATACGTCTGAAGAATAAGTTTAAAGAGAGAAAAACAATCCCAACAGACATATCACTTGAGTAGATCAAATATGTTACCGTTTTAATCTTGTATATCAATAAGGACTAACTTAATACACATATCAACCCTTAATAAAATCTAAATAATTATAAACCTAAACTCATATTGAATGTTATGATGTAAGAAATATGAAGTTCATAAGGAACTGTTAAAACATTTAACAACTCATCCATAATATATTCATGAGAACAACGAAGTGATTTCCAAATTAGCATTCTTGATACTCTATTTGTAAGCATCATACAGAGATGGTGGAGGAGATTTGTAGCTTAGGTGAATGATTTTGATGGAGTTTTGTTCTCTGATTCGGATGGTTTAGTCGTGGAGCTTTCACCATTCTTCTGAACGACATCATCAGCACAAACTTCGGGTAGAAGTGAAGTGTGCTGATGATGTCGTTCAGAAGAACGATGAAAGCTCCACGACCAAACCATTCAGCTCAGAGAACAAAAGTCTATCGAAAAGCATCATACTACTACTACTACTGTAGTGAACGAGAACAACACTGAGAACAACCAAATATATTTTAATACAACGTTACAGAATATCTTCGCAAAATCTGAGAATTATACAATAAACACTTCATTTACAAAATATCCATAACTTGTACCAGACTTTAGGGTTTCTTCATTTCTATACCACTCACTCTCTGCTCTCATTCGCTTCTCTTCGATTTTCTGAACCTTCTACCGTCAGACATTTCATTTTCGATTGATGATATATACTACTTATATCTGTCGAAATCAGTAGCACAAATAACACTACTACTAGTTACAATATTGAAGTCTAATGGATGTCAGTTAATCAATAGGAGACAAAGAATTTCTTCCAATAATATGAAGTCATCTTGAATTATTTTTTGTCTTTCATTTTACAAACAAATGTTAGCGGTATCTATATTTTCTTCTTTTCTCTTTTTCTCTTTTTTTGTTGGTAAAATAAGACAAACTAAAAATATTTTAGAAGAATTATTGGTGTAAATCAGCATTGAACAAATACCTTGAATGTTTATACAGTTGGAATAAGAGGTAATAGGAGGAAAATGTGGCATTTTTTTCTCAAACTATTATAAATTTCTGTTCAAGAAAATGAATTACGAGTTTTATACAGTTGAATGAAATGAAATGCGACACACTACAGTGATGAAAATGTTTGTAGCTAACATGTAAGAATTTTCATAGAATGACTTTTCGGCAATATTTCATGTTTCAATAGTTGAGATCATAAGTCAATCAAAGCTAGACCACCATGGGGAACCTAGAAACAGTGGACGGCTGTTTCGTCCCATTGTGGGACTCCATAGCTCCAATTGACACATGATCTCAACTATTGAAATTACTACAATCTTCACGAAACCCCTTCTAATATTTCATGTATTATTTGTAGTTTATGGTACACATGAAAAGCAATGAAGAAAACACAGAAATCTCAAACACACTTTTTCATGAAACCATTGATTGTTGTTTCGAGTCATGTTATTGAGTGCAAGCTACTTGACTCATATATATATATATATATATATATATATATATATATATATATATATATATCTTTGTGGGACTTCTTGAAAACTAAGAACCATAAGACAATTATCATAATTTAATTAAGTAGAAAAATTGAAAGTGATGAAGTAAAACTATTCTTATTGGCGAAATTAAAAGACAGTTTGATATCAATGAAAATTGATGAAAGTTGTTCATTGCCTGCCTAGAACTTTCAGATAATCAAGATAAAACCTATTGATCTATACGTTTCATGGTAAATACATTTATGAAATAGCAAAATTATCATTGAATGTCATTGGTAATAATAGCCTAACTCCTGATGTTATTAATTAGTTTCAATAATGAATTATTACAGGAATTATTGGAGGTTATCTAACAGCTAGTTGTTAGGGAATACATGATTAAATGATGAAAGGAAAACTTTTATGATATAAAAATACAACGGTTAATTTATTAAAGTTTATAAATATGACTGAACAGTTATTTTTTCCCAATCCTCTCTAAATCCTTATTAGCTTTTCAAATCTCATTTTTGAAATAAACAGAATATTTTTTTTATGCAAAGATGGATAATGGCTAGCAGTGGAATCCAGGACATGCGTTTCGTCCTAAGTGGATAACGCGATGACGTTTGAAGAGAACGGTAAGGAGTTCGAGCCCCAGAGTGAACATCAATTCTGAGGTAGAGGTACATCCAGCTGACGAGTCCCAAATAGGGAGAAACGCGCGTCCTGCATTCTACTGTCAGCTACTATCCATCTTTGCATATAATGCTTGTGAATTAAGGCTATATCGAGGCAATACACACAGTATGCACATATTGTCAATAAGAGATTGATCAACTGCAATCCTAAACATCAATCGGAAGATACAAGCAAACAATACCAAGTGAATTCAGAATATTTTTTTAGCTCATAGTAATTAAGTAGTATATAACACATTTTTCACTATGCTGAAAAAATATGATAAATTTCCATTAGTAATTACCTCATTTACTTAATGGATGTGAATAAAATTCTATTTATTTACGTAACAAAAACCCCCATCTTACACGATCGTAGCAATGAAATATTTGATATAGGTTTATTTTAAATGTGGAAACTGATTTTTTTTTCATTAAAATTGTAGTGTCGCTTGCTTTGTTAAGCCCACATAACTTGCTCTAGCTTCTGGAGAGGCTAATTTACTCATTAATTTTGAGTTGCGTTTTGACCTCGTTCATTATTCAGTTATCAACCCTGACTGTTTTTTTATGAGTGTATGTGTGTTCATTTCCTATCTTACTCATCACATAACTGTAACTTATTTGTATCTGACTATAAATATTGATTGACGCTTGATTAAATTGAGTTGGCTCACACGCCTTCTCCATTGTGCGCCACCTCGTTTCACTCTATCTTCTTCATTTCCTTCGTTATATCTCTCTGATTATCTGCTCCCATCAACGATTATACAAAATATATGTATTCACAAATCCATTCTCGTATTTGACTTATTTAGTTACGTTATTCACTAACGTGATTTAAGTCAATAATTATATACAAGAATTGACGATATGTATATTTCAATGGTAATCAGAAACGATCAAACTAAAGTTAGATATAAGGCCACAAAATTGGTGAGCCTATCGACAACATCGTCTGATCTCATTGACGTCTAAATATATGGCTCCAGTGTTCAATAAATGTGTAAAATCTAATATTTTTGAACATTATTACATTCGTTTATTGGATGATAACTGTATATTAGATCATGATTTTTATTGAGGATTTCATTTTAATTCTCTATAACTATTTACAATGATCTTTTATGAACACATTAACTTAGAATATTTAAATTATTTTGGATTTAAAGAATGAAGTGAAACTTAAGGCTTGAAATGTAATCTTAAATGAAAATTTATGCTCTAATATACAACATGTAATTGCTAAGTGTTGTATATTACATGGCATACAATGGACAGCTCAGAACCAATTACACGATTTGGACTTCGCAGATGACCTAGCCCTCCTATCGCATAAACACGAACAAATGCAGATAAAGACAGCCAGTGTAACAGCAGTCTCTGCATCAGTAGGCCTCAACATACACAAGGGAAAACCAAGGTCCTCAAATTCAAAGCGGAGAACAGCAATCCAACCACTCTTGATGGCGAAACTCTGGAAGATGTAGAATCCTTCACATACCTAGGAAGCATCATCGATGAACGAGGAGGTTCAGATGCACACGTAAAGGCAAGGATCGGCAAAGCAAGGGCCGCATTCCTACAATTGAAGAACATATGGAACTCGAAACAACTTTCAACCAATATCAAAGTGAGGATCTTCAATACCAACGTTAAGGCAGTTCTACTGTATGGAGCTGAAACTTGGAGAACTACAGCAACCACCAACAAGAACGTACAAGTATTTGTAAATGGTTGTCTGCGCAAGATATTCAACATCCATTGACCAGATACCATCAGCAACAGCCTTTTGTGGGAGAGAACAAACCAGCTTTCAGTTGAAGAAGAAATTAGGAGAAGGCTATGGAAATGGATAAGACATACATTACGCAAATCATCAAACTGCATCACTAGTCAAGCCCTAACTTGGAATCCTGAAGGAAAGCGGAAAAGTGGAAGGCCAAAGAACACATTAAGTCGGGAAATAGAAGCAGATATGGAAAGGATGAATAACAACTGGAAGGAGCTGGAAAGGATTATCCAGGACAGGGTTGGATGGCGAATGCTGGTGGGCGGCCTATGCTCTTCGACGAGGAGTAACAGGGGTAAGTAGTAAGTAAGTAAGTAATCGCTAAATGAACTGATATATTACCCGTCCCTTGCGGGGCTCGTACCCAGTACCTGCTGGTTTCGCGCGCGAGCAGTTAACCATTAGACCACTGAGCTAGCCAGCATCCAACGGTGTTAATATCTAACTTCAACGAATCCACGAAATTGAGCGACACATCCACCATTGTCTTCAGTGAGTTACTACCTCACAACAGATCTGGTTGAACTCCACTGGTCACTACTTCTCACTAGAACTCCAGGATAAACCTCTCGAAGCCAGGTTTTCAATGGTGGTCTAGCTTCAACTGGCTCATGATCTTATGCATTGAAATAATTATCCACAAAACCCATCTGATATAATAATTTGTGTTAATGAATCGATAATAACTAATTAGTGGATTTATTCATTTGTGATGAAAAATAATATTGCTTTGTAATTTCTTATTATTGATATTAAGAGCTTCAATTGATCAGTTTTTATTGTCGTAAGTTGATGCCGAACAGATTAACTCTATGTAGAATTATATCACAAGTGTTAGTATATTGGTTATGAGTATGGGATTGTGGAGATTTTTGAATTTTGATTGAGATCATGAATCAATCATTGTTAAACCACCATTGAATACCTGGAAGCATTGATTGGCTGTTACATTCTAGTATGGGACAACTCGGCAGCGCGCATTCATGACCCCATACGTGGGACTCGAACCTAGGACTTCTTGGCCTCATTGGCGATCGCTTAAGTGAACCTGTATCCAACGGTGCTAATATCTAATTTCAACTAATCCACGACATTACGGAACCATCGTCCATTATCTTCAATGGGTAACCACCTCACACACGATACGAAGTTACACCATTAATCACGGCTTTCACTAGAACTCCAAGAATCACCTCTCAAAGCTAGTCACTAGTGACCACATAATAATTATCAGTATCGGGTTGTGGAGATTGGTCGCGCAATATCATGAATTGGTTGAAGTCGGACATTAACACCGCCAAATAACGGCTCAGTAGACTGGTGATTAAGCATTCGCGCGAGAGATTAAAGGTCCCGGGCTCGAATACCACGCTAGAGATCGTGAATAAGCACTCCCAAACAGTTCCATAATAAGACAAACCTACCGTCCAGCGATTCCAGGTTTTCAATAATTGTTTAGCAGTGATCAATTCATGATTTCAATAAAAAAGTAGTTATATTTAATGAAAACACTATAAAAATTTGATTCTAAATTATACAACGTCTATCTACTAATAAATACCATTAAGATTAGTTATAGCTTAAATGAATTGTTTTACCAAATGAATATCAGTTCTCTGTAGAATTTCGAAATAATGCATTAGCTAAATATAATTTTAGTTTTCTATCTCACTTGTCTAACTATGAAGTTATTTATTCTTGAATCTCTCTCTCTCTCTCTCTCTCTCTCTATATATATATATATATATATATATATATATATATATATAATAGTCTTCTTCCTCTATTCTATACAAACAAGCACGCTTGGATGGTCTGATTTTTTAAATTCCTAATGGTAAAATCTGAGAAATATTAAGTTTTTTTAAAGAAATAGTCTAGAATTTGATTTTTCTACTCTGATGAACACGTTTGGGAAATGATTCTAGACTGACAAAATAAAATAATCAAAAATTCGTCGATTTCTTTTTCTTCTCTTTTTCATACCTTTTATGTTCTTACAATTTATATTCTCTAAATAATTTTGTTTGATTATCATGAGGGACTGTTTCATTTAAAAGATTTGAAACTAATGAATTTGCTATGAGATTTGAAGATTTTAAATTTGATTCCTTGTGAATGAAATGATCAGTTAGTGGTATATGTTTTTTATTAGTTGGCTAACTGATACTTACTCACTGGTGCTAACATTGCTATTAAAGTTTAGTTACAGTGGACGGCTAAGATGCAGCTGGAAGATCTAAACTTCGCAGCTGATCTGTTTCTTCTATCGCATACGCAACAACAAATGCAGGAGAAGACGACTGGTGTAGCAGCAGCCTCAGCAGCAGCAGTAGCAACAGTAGGTCTTAACATACACAAAGGCAAAAACAAGGTGCAACAATCCAATCACAATTGACGGAGAAGATTTGGAAGATGTAAAAACCTTTACATATCTGAGCAGCATCATTAGTGAACACGTTGGACCTGATTCAGATGTGAAGGCGCGGATCGGCAAAGCAAGAGCAACATGTCTACAACTGAAGAACATCTGGGACTCATAGCGGCTGTCTGTAAAACAACACGAAGGTCAGGATTTTCAATACAAATGTCAAGACAGTTCTACTGTATGGAGTGGAAACCTGGAGAACTACGAAAGCCATCATCCAAAAAATACAGGTGTTTATTAACAATTGTCTGCGCAAAATACTTCAGATCCATTGGCCGGACACTATTAGCAACAACGTACTGTGAGAGAGAACAAACCAGATCCCAGTGGAGGAAGAAATCAGGAAGAAGCGCTGGAAGTGGATAGGACACACATTGAGGAAAGCACCGAACTGCGTCACAAGACAAGCCCTCACATGGAATCCTGAAGGTCAAAGGAAAAGAGGAAGACCAAAGAACACATTACGCCGAGAAATGGAGATAGACATGAGAAAAATGAACAAGAATTGGATGGAACTAGAAAAGAAGGCCCAGGATAGAGTGGGTTGTAGAATGCTGGTCAGTAACCTATGATCGATTGGGAGTAACAGGCGTAAGTAAGCCACCAATATATTCTGTAATTTTGTGGTGTACACATTCTAGAGAAAAATGTCCGCCTACTTATCATTCAGTTTCTTGGTCCAGTTAAAATAATTTATATAATTTTATCCAATACTTAGTGGTGATCTGGTTAAATCATTTACATTATTTAAAGATAATCACTGAATGTATACCGGCTTATAAGCAAGATTAGATTGATAAAATATTTAGAAAAAATGATCATACATTAATTGAAAGATAAAATTTTTAAATTATTTCGACTAAATACTTGTGAAAATATTTTAATTAATGTGAAGCATGCAGTATATGCGATTTAGTAATATATGCAAATCATGGATAAGAAGGTGGTATAACTACAATGTTATATGTATTCTAAGATGGTAGATGCCAGATCTTTGCAGCAGAAGATATATTACTTAGTGTGTTGACGAGAGTTCAGTTTAGCGTTTTACAGAACTTACATACTGTGTTATATGACAGCTATTGCCACTGTTTAGGGCTGTAGTACGTTGAAAGATTGAACTGTATGTTTGTTTTACAGAATGGAACGAAAGTTTTATTTATTCACTTTAGTGAAAATATTTTATTCATACACATGGTCAGTCGTCACAAGAATGGTTCTGTAGAATAGTATCTAATTGTGACTCTTAGTGACGTGGTCCCAAACTTCGTAACAGAGAACAGTTCCCTCTATGAATCCAGATCCAACTTGATGAGAGTCAGGCGGAACGAAACATGGCTAGTATGCTTCTTTTCAAATTCCTACAATTCTGTTACAGAAAATAAACTATAATACGGTTGTTAACTTATACGCAAAATTATTTATTTTGATACGTGTTTCAAGTTTAGACAAAGCTTGCTCGTTACATCTAAACTCTCAGTCACTAACAGACGATACAGATAATTTTCTGTGGGGCACGATTTTCTAATTTGTTGGACAGTGAAACACAAAGTTAAGCACTTGAAAAACATTTGATTTCTTTACGTTATTTATTTAAAGTTTGGATCAAATGGCCATAATTAGAGAACTACTGAGAAAATGTATCGCTTTATTCTGAATCTCTTCATAATCCTAAAGGCTTGAATTCTAATTCTGTTCTAACAAGGTAGAATGTTGAATAGGAAATCAAGTTTAACACTCCAACAAGTGTATATAATTTGATTTTATATTAAAACATCATGAAAAACAAAAACCCAATACTTTTTAGTTTTATAAAAATGTTACTTAATTCAACAATTCTATATTGTTGATATGGTAGGTGTGTGGAGATTTCACACTTTTCATAGTAATCTAGATGTTTAGAATTCTCGTGAGAGACCTAAGGTCCTCTGTTTGATTCCCAAATGCGGGTTAGCGGATGTACACTGCTGAGGGGGCAAATAGTAGCTCAAAACGGTCATTCAGTGTTTCTAGGTTTTAAGATCAGTTCGTGATTTACACTAGGAAAATGTTATATTAACCAATAGTTAAATTAAACTTGATGACGTAAGCTATTTTTAATACCCATTTTTTTAAAACATATTTTTATTGTAGAAAAAAGGAAAACATTTTGTCCTTGTGAGAACTACTTTGACTCTTCTTTATAAGGTTGCTCAATGAACAGAGACAATAACAAGAAATTCTGATGGAGATAAATTACATTTAAGAGGAGGAAGTCTTTTGTAAATCCACTTTTGCAATGGAAGCGGAAAAGAGGAAGGCCAAAGAACACATTACGTTGGAAAATAGAAGCAGACATGAAAAAGATGAATAACAACTGGAATAAGCTGGAAAGGATTATCCAGGACAGGGTTGGATGGCTAATGCTGGTGAGCGGTCTATGCTCCTTCACGAGGATTAACAGGCGTAAGTAGTAAGTAAGTAAGTAACTTTTGCAAGCAATAATTTTTAATCTGAGAAAAAATCAAAACAATTACGGCTTAAACTAGTTATTCACACCGACTCTTGCATTGTTAAACAATGTTACACACCTTTCTACTTTGCGCTACTCAAACCTATCTCCCAATAATTACATTAATAATTAAAAAAAAACGGTATAATCGGTTTTTAATACCGTTTTATGATGGATAAAAAAGCCAACAATTTGTTCTGTGAATACTTCTTGGATAATAATGTGCTTTAGTAATAACGCCATTACCAGTTTAGATCTAAGTGTCAATGCGGCTACAACCATAGATAATTTGTTATCACGCTATATCTTTATATATTTGAGCGGAAAAAGTGTACAACTACACCGTACTGAGCACCTAATTCGGTAACTGTTATGTTTTATAGACCGTAAATTATAACGTGATAAGATTGCCAATCTGAAAACCGACTTATACGACCTTGGCCATATGCCAAACCAATGAAGTGTCAACCAGCACAAGCAGCCTAGAGTCAACTCTGAGTCGTTATTGGTTCTTCTGGGCTGGCGCTGTCCGTTGCGTCCAGAACACAATATCAGATCCCACTGTATGAATCATGTTTTTCAAACATGCGCAGTTTATATACAAGCAAATTAGACCGCACCATACCATAAAATATAAAATAACAGTTATACAAGATCAGGCTAAAAGTGGTTGTGAGTGTGAGATACTGTAACTAATAAATTGAGAAGAACTTAAGAATAATAAATCATACAATAATAGTCAATATGTCAAATGGAAGTTAATAATAAAATGAATGTGAATATCGTCATCATCATCGCCTGTTACTCCCAATGGAGCATAGGCCGCTGACCAGCATTCTACAACCCACTCTATCCTGGGCCTTCTTTTCTAGTTCCATCCAATTCTTGTTCATTTTTCTCATGTCTATCTCCATTTCTCGGCGTAATGTGTTCTTTGGTCTTCCTCTTTTCCTTTGACCTTCAGGATTCCATGTGAGGGCTTGTCTTGTGACGCAGTTCGGTGCTTTCCTCAATGTGTGTCCTATCCACTTCCAGCGCTTCTTCCTGATTTCTTCCTCCACTGGGATCTGGTTTGTTCTCTCTCACAGTACGTTGTTGCTAATAGTGTCCGGCCAATGGATCTGAAGTATTTTGCGCAGACAATTGTTAATAAACACCTGTATTTTTTGGATGATGGCTTTCGTAGTTCTCCAGGTTTCCACTCCATACAGTAGAACTGTCTTGACATTTGTATTGAAAATCCTGACCTTCGTGTTGTTTTACAGACAGCCGCTATGAGTCCCAGATGTTCTTCAGTTGTAGACATGTTGCTCTTGCTTTGCCGATCCGCGCCTTCACATCTGAATCAGGTCCAACGTGTTCACTAATGATGCTGCTCAGATATGTAAAGGTTTTTACATCTTCCAAATCTTCTCCGTCAATTTTGATTGGATTGGTGCATTGTGTGTTGTATCGGAGAATCCTGCTTTTCCCTTTGTGTATATTGAGACCTACTGCTGCTGAGGATGCTGCCACACCGTTTGTCTTCTCCTGCATCTGTTGTTGCGTTTGAGATAGAAGGGCCAGATCGTCTGCGAGGTCTAGATCATCCAACTGCATTTTAGATGTCCATTGTATCCCGCGCTTCCCTTCAGACGTTGACGTCTTCATGATCCAGTCGATCACCAGGAGAAAGAGAAAGGGTGAGAGTAAGCAACCTTGTCTGACACCGGTCTTTACTTCGAACGAGTCTGTAACCTGTCCTGCATGCACGATTTTGCAGTGTAATCCATCATATGAACACTGTATGATATTGACTATCTTCTGAGGCACGCCATAGTGTCGAAGAAGTTTCCATAGTGTTGTTCTGTCCACGCTATCAAATGCCTTTTCGTAGTCAATGAAGTTGATGTAGAGTGATGAATTCCATTCAATTGATTGTTCCACAGTGATCCGTAGAGTTGCGATTTGGTCTGTACACGATCTATCCTTACGGAATCCTGCCTGTTGGTCACGAAGTTGGTTGACTACGCAGTCCTTCATCCTGTTTAACAATACCCTGTTGAAGACTTTTCCCGGTATTGAGAGAAGAGTGATGCCCCTGTAGTTATCACAGTTGCTGAGATCGCCTTTCTTCGGTATTTTGATCAGTAGTCCTTCTTTCCAGTCTTTTGGTACTTGTTCCTCATCCCAAATCTTATTGAAGAGAATGTGGAGTATCCTTGCAGTTGCCGCTACGTCTGCTTTTAGTGCCTCTGCTGGAATGTTGTCTGGTCCTGCTGCTTTGCCACTCTTGGTTTGTCTGATGGCCATGCTGATTTCTTCAATTGTTGGTGGACCAACATTGATTGGGAGGTCCGTGGGTGCTTCTTCGATGTTGGGTGGGTTCAGTGGAGCTAGTCGATTCAAGAGTTCCTTGAAGTGTTCTACCCACCGGTGTCGTTGTTCTTCAATGTTGGTGATTATCTTGCCTTCCTTATTTTTCACTGGTCGTTCTGGTTTGCGGCGATTTCCAGAGAGTTTCTTTGTCGTGTCATACAATTGTCTCATGTTTCCTTCTCTTGCAGCCTTTTCCGCCGTCGTTGCTAAATCTTCCACATATTTACGTTTGTCGGTTCTGATGCTCCTCTTCACTTGTTTGTTTATTTCCGTGTATTCAACTTGTGCCTGGAGTCCCTCCGGGGGCTACTGCCGATCCCAAGCCCGGATAAAGGAGGAGGGTTGGGCATGGGGTTAGCGTCCCCATCTCGTAGAAAACTAACTCGCTAAAAAAACGCTAACCAGAAGTAATTATAATTAATGTATATTCACATTTTTCTGGTTTTTTTAAAACGCTAACCAGAAAAATGTGAATATACATTAATTATAATTACTTAATAATTATCCAATAGGAATATATGTTATAATTTTCCATAAATAATTCCTAGTTTGGTGTGTGCCACTGACCTCGATAGATATAATTAGTATGTAACATTAATCAAAAGTGAAATACCTGACAGCAGAAGGTTATGAAGATCAAAATAAAGAGAACAAGAACAAAGAATGATTGTTGTGAAAACGAAAGACCAACGACGTCTTAAACAATTAATTGAAATTTCACAAATGAAGTATTTACTGTATGGTTCCCAAATTTTACTAAAATGTTCTGTGATTTTATAGTCAAATACATTCAATTGTCCCCATTTGTGTTCTCGTTCACTACACTAGCAGTTACCAATCATTTTTTTTCTTCATTAGAATATAAACAATAACAATTAAGCTAATCACTATGTTATTGTAAAATTTTCTAACCTCAAAATCTATCATTAAAACTTTGAAAAGACAAAAAACGAACCCCACCATAAGCATTTAAATGTCAGCGTTTATTTAAATTCCTTTTTGGAATTAATGTACCTTTTTGCCATAAGGAAAAAAAGGTATCATGGATTAAAAAATTTGTAAAGAAAATTTACCCATTATTTCATAAAAATGGTATTTCTTTTGATTCTTCTCAACAGACATATTTTCTTGACTAAAATGTCTTTCTATGGTTAATATCATGAGTCAGTTGAAGCTAGATCACCATGGAAAACCTGGAACCACTGAACGGCCGTTTCCTCCTACAGTGGGACTCCTCAGCGGTGCACATCCACGACCTCGCCTCCTGCGAGATTCGAACCCAGGATCTACTGGTTTCGCGCGCAAGCACTTAACCACTAAACAATTGAGCTAGCCGGTATCCAACAGTGTTAATGTCCAACTTCAACTAATTCACGAAACTGAGCGACACATTCACCATTGTCTTCAGTGAGCTTTAACTGACTCATGATCTTAACCGCTGAAATTATTATAATATCCACAAAACCCATCTGACATTAAAATGTCTTTGTTTTTTTACTGTTTCTTTGCTTGTATCTTGATGTTTGTTCCATTGTGGTTTTTCTTCTCTGTTTCAACAAAGTGAATATAAGTTTGTTTATCTTTTGTCATAATCAGTTATTTTAAAAGAAATGTTAGTTTTGTCCATATTTTTTTTGTATGAGAAAACTTTTATGAACTAGTCCTAACTATTTATTGTTTCTTTTATTTGTCTATAGTTCTATGTAAGATATTTAATATGGTGGAGAAGATTTGTAGCTCAAGTGAATGATTTCGATGGAGTTTTGTTCACAACCAAACTATCCAGCTTAGAGAACAAAACTCCATCAAGATATTCAATAATAATAATAATAATAATAATAATAATAATAATAATAATAATAGTTAACTGAGTCAATTTTTCTTCTATTTTGTTAATCTAATGGTTTACTCGAATGAAAACTTTACAAAACATAAATAAGCAACATAAATACACACACACTGTAGAAGAGATTAAGTTTCATTTTTAAATGAAAAATAATAAACTGTCGTTTTCGCATAGGACTCTTTAGCTTTACGTTGGGAAATGGAAGTAGATTTGAAAAGGAACGAATTGGAAAGGATTGCCCAGGACAGGGTTGGATCAAAAGTGTTGATGGGCGGCCTATGTTCCTCTCCGAGGAGTAACAAGCGTAAGTATATAAGTATGTCTTTAGCTTTGTATATTCATGAAATTATCTGCTTTATTAAGCTACAATGCAATATCTTATGAAAGTACGCACAATTAATAATTTGAAGTATCTTAAAATAATCAAAACTATCGTAGGCAGATTATTGTTAAGAGTTACTTAAAATGTACTGAATATGCAAGTGAATAGATAGTTTTCTAATAACCATACAGTGTATAACGATGAACGATAGATGATTAAAATATTACACACTTTATTCTAGGTGTATATTTAGATATATTTCCTATTTAATTTATAACTAAAAGCTGGGTGATGGCGAAGTTTGTAGCTCAAACCGAGATTTCCATAGATTTTTATTATCTGAAAAGGATGATTTAATTGTGAAGCTTTCATCATTCTTATAAATAACATTATCAGCACAAACTTCAGATAAAAATGAGTATTCGAATTTCTCCACACATAACTTATATCTTATATTATTGACCATGATCTTAATTGGTTACTGCTCACCTATAGTTAACTAAATATTTATGTTGATAATCTTTGATTTAATTTTTAATCCTATATTAAACCGTGATATTTGGATAGGTTTAGATGGGTTTATTAGTAGCACAGAGAATGAGACTCCACTTACAGTTGGGTAATAATTTTAGCGGTTTCTAACTTGAGTAACTAGTCGTAACAAAGTAACAACAGGTTCTCTAATTTGTCTCTGTTATCTAGTTAGTAATTTTACTACATCAGAGATTTCAACTCGCTGATCAATCATTTAATTGTTTTCAATTTTTACTCATTTTAAATTTAGCACAATTAATGGATTATTGTTAAACGGGAGAAAAAAACAAAGTTTAACTAATATTATTCATTACGTTGCAAATTAACCACTCTCCTTTATATCTCATCTGTGACAAATGTACGTCTGGCGCGAGACTGATAGGTCCTGGGTTCAAATCTCGCGGGGTGCGGGATTGTGTATGCGCACTTCTGAGGAGTCTCATGCTAGGATGAAACGGCCGTCCAGTGCTTCCAGGTTTTCCATGGTGGTCTAGCTTCAATTGACTCGTGATTTCAATCAGTGAAATGTACAACTGATTTTATAATTAATATTACGCAATCAAATTTTTATTACATGATTTTTATCAATCCTATTCTTTTGTTAACCATCTATATGATGGATAACATAACTGTTGATATAGAAGAAATGATTAAGGTATCTATTAAATTTGATATGAATTAATTTTAATGATCTACACGTGGTGGAATAATCCTGGAAGAGGTGGTAAGATTTGTGTACCTGGTCAGCCTCAACAATAAATAAGAAGGATCAGATGCTGGAAGTGGATTGGACATGCATTGTGGAAGTCATAGAACTGTGTCACAAAGTGAGCTGTAATTTGTATTCTTGAATGGAAGGGGAAAGAGGAGGAGCGAAAAACATAATGTATCTGGAATTGTTAGAAGACATGAAAAGAATGAATATCAACTGAAAACAACTGGGAAGGATTGTCGATGACAGAGTTGAATGTAGAATGCTTGTGAGCGGCCTATGCTCCTCCATGATGGGTAACAAACGTATGTAAGTACAAATGAGTTAATCACTAACTACAGTTTAAATAATGTCGATGAATAGACATTTATTCGAAAATTAAATTCAAGACTTGAGATCATAATCATGAAAATGTTTTATTTAACATTTACAGGGAAATTTCAATCATATGAAAAATCATGAAAATGTATCTACTCAATTTGAGATTTGAGATATTTTTCCCCACGAAACGTAGTCGTTAACTAATATACTTAAAAATATAATTCTCATCACGGTTACCTACATTATCAACGAACATTCTACGTGTAATCTGATCATCTGAACAAACATTAGACACAAAGATGAATGACAGGGTAAACATGTGTAACCTAGTTCTTCTTGATAAAAATTCACCAAATAGATAATCTACATTCCTCAGTGGGAAGATACAAGCCAAACATTACCAAGTGGATTTAAATTCACCCCATTGCACAAGCAAGTGGCTATCAAGACTCAATAGCTGAGTGGATAACGCGATGGCGTCTGAAGCGAATGGCACTGGGTTCGAGTCCCAGAGTGAACGTCAACTTTGAGACTCAGGTACATCCAGCTGACGAGTCCCAAATAGGACGAAACGCGCGTCAAACTGGATTCCACTGCTAGCCACTATCCATCATTGCCTACAAAATAGATAATCTACAGTTTTAATTTTATTTCTTTCAAATTGACAGTTTTTCACCTTATTAATTACTAGTTAAGAGTATTCGTTATCTGAATTCCATCAAATGAAAATTGATTAATTCATAGATAAAGAATTGAGTTAGCTACTCTCGTTTTTTGTTTTAAATATTCCCCGGAGAAAGTTTTTTTTCAAAAATAACTTTTGTACTGTATGTATAATTAGTCTAGTCTTTTATAATTTATTCTATTATCTAATTGTAATCGACATTTTAAGCTTAGAATAAAGTTTCTGTATGATTCCCTTAGAAACATTTATTCAAGTTCAGTTTTTATTTTACACGGTTATATCCCCCTCTTCCATATGCCTGATTAGCCTTTGAACTTAAATCAAAGCCAAAAGGAATTACTTTTAGTGTGATGGGAAAAACATTTTATCAACTACTCATTTGTACATATATATATATAGGTATTTCTTGAGTGGGAATCGAAAATGATTACTGTAGTTTACAACTAGGCTTTGAGAAAATTTTTATATACTTTTAAAGATACCTCTTTTTTATACACCACTTCTAAATTGGCTCAAACATTTCTAATTATTTTAGATAGTTACAAGTTGTGGGTTCGATTCCTTGTTTCTTCATAGTTGAGATCTGTTAACATGAAACTTTGTCATTTTTTAGTGAATCTATAGTTGATGTTAATTCATAATAAAAACCACTATGAGTATGTAATAACATTTATGATAGTATTGAGTAAAGCAATTATTTCTGTCTTAAAAAACAAACATTAGTTTTTATGAAGATACTAGTGATTTAAGTTTGGTTACAAATTAGTTTCAAACACTTCAATACGAACGTCAAGGCAGTTGTAGTTGTACTGTATGGAGCTGAAACTTGGAGAACTAATACAACCACCATCAAGAAGGTACTAGTATTTATAAATATTTGTCTACGCAAGATACTCAACATCCATTGACTGGATACCATCAGCAACAGCCTTTTGTGGGAGAGAAAAAATCAGCTTCCAGCTGAAGAAGAAATTAGGAAAAGACGATGGAAATGGATAGGACATACATTACGCAAATCATCAAACTGCATCATGAAGCAAGTCCCAAGTTGGAATCGTGAAGGGAAGCGGAAAAGTGGAAGGCCAAAGAACATATTACGTCGGGAAATAGAAGCAGATATGAAAAAGATGAATAACAACTGGAAGGAACTGGGAAGGATCGCTCATGACAGGGTTGGATGGCGAGTGCTGGTGAACGGCATATGCTACTTCACGAGGAGTAACAGGGGTAAGTAGTAAGTAAGTAAGTAAGTACTTATTGGTTAAAATTTTTATTGATTAATAATATAAACTATTCCAAAACTAATTTGATATAATAAAAAATTACATAATATGAATGTATACATTTTAATGTTTTATGATTTCACAATAGGTTTCACCTAGAAACCAATCGATTAAAAGTTAATACATAATCGTTGGTTGATAAACTATTATAAGAAAGTTTTATCGAGGGGATATATGAAATCTTTAGAAAATAAGTGTAGCTAGTATTATTTTAGAGATTTTATATTCATATCCTAAGGGTGTATTAGAATATGTAAGCAAAGTTCAGATCGAATATGAACTTAAATATTATAATTATTGCGGTTTATCATTATAATGAATTATTTCACTTAGTAATCAATAAAGTCATATTGATAAGATCAATTTGTACCAAGAATAATGTCAGGTTATTTTAATCATAACTGATAATGAAAAATAGTAAAAAGAAAACCGAATTGAAAAGAGACTTTTCTTTTTTATTTAGTTCATTATTATCTTTAAAATACTAAGTGAGAAGTTTTCGGTGAGACTATAATTTATGGGCAACTTTTGAGCGACGCTAAAAGAGACTTTGAGAATGTTCACCTACATAATACGGCTAAATAAGGGTTATAAACCAGTGTGAGGAATTATGATTAATATTTACAGTTGATAGTTAGGGTTAGCAATAAGAAATGGGGTTTTCATCACAAACTGACATAATCTATAAGGCCAAAACTCTATTTAGCCAAATGAATGAATGAATTTTGTGCCAAAATTCAAGACCTGTTATCGTAAATCTGATTGGTTCGTCCATAAATTACAGTCTCGCCAAAATAAACTGTAGTAGGACTGGTTATTAAATTAATTTAACTATGAATGTTTAGTTCTACATCGAGACTATAATTTATGAACGAATCAATCAGATTTCAGTGAGCAAGTCTTGGATTTTGGCGCGAAATTCATTCAATCTTTTGATTAAATACCATTTTGGCATTATAGCTTATGACCGTTCATGATGAAAACATTAAATCTAACTTCTAACCCTAATGTTCAACTGTAAATTCTGATCCTAATTTCTCACACTAATCTATAACCCTCATTTAACTTTAGTAAATAGATGAATATTCCAAAGTCATTATAAAGCTGCTCAATGGTCATCCATAAATGATGGTCTTACTAATTCTGCTTACTTCGAGTAAATTTAGATAAGTTTCTGTAATCTTATTTTGTGGAAAAATGTAAACAGAAGTTGATGATAACTGAGAATCAACACCAGTTCAAGAACTATCCTAAAAACTATTATTATTATTATTGTTGTTATTTAGTAATGGCTTTATTCAATATTAAATATTGGTACAATACAGAATTCTCAGCATAGGGTATTTCAACGAGTTTCTTTTACAAAAACAAATACAAAAAAAGGAAAAGAAAAAAATTAGAAAAAGATCTGAATCTGTACAAATTTTCAAATTAGAGACATATTTAAGAATACAGGTCATTGACTAAGTTAACTCTAACACCCTGATCGTCACAGAGTATATTTGCTAGGTAAGGCATTATAGAACTCTTATACCTTTGCTTGCATGCATGGATTTTAATGTATTTACGTCTTGTTCTACTAAAAGATATACAAGGAGAAAGATATGAATGAAGAGGATATTTAGTATCTGATAGGGAAACACATTCCAGGAGTTCGTAAGAATTTAGATATCTATCTACAATCATATTAATAATGACTTCAAAAGATTCACCGCGCACATCTCCAGTACTCTCCGCAATACAACTGCAAGGTTAATGAAGGTAATGGTGTATATTTTGAGAACAGTACTCTGCTTTGAAATAATGTCAATTCTGCTTATACTTTTCGCCTTTACAATATGCTTTAGATTAATGATATCTTTGTGAAAAATGAATCATATATTTTCAAATAATGGGCCATCTTTTTAAAAATATTCCTCAGTTCATTTTGTATCATTTTGAATATACCTGTAAACTATTATGTAAGTTGTAATTATTTTCAAAATGTGTATTATAAAAAATAGAGTTAAAGGCCTAGATACTTATTTTATTCGAATTGGAAAATGAGAATTTTTAAGTCTTACAGTGGGCACTTATTTGCAGTTTAATGATTTACATTTCTAAATTAAGTTAATTTGATGATAACATAATCCTCTGCATCCAACATCATTTAACAGTTACTGTCTATTTTCCAAATCAATTGACTTCATAGGTCAAGGGGTTTTCATCTGACATTATATATATATAATAAATAAATGGAAGAGATACTAATTACAACTAACAGACCACTAACTGAACAAGGAATAATATCATATTTATCCATTCTTTACTACAGATAAGAATCTTATCAATCAAGTTAAAACATTTTGATGGAATTTTGTTCTCTGAGCTGCATGGTTTGGTCGTGGAGCTTTCATCGTTCTTCTGAACGACATCATCAGCACAAACTTCAGGTAGAAGTGAAGTGTGCTGATGTTGTGGTCCAGAAGAACAATGAAAACTCCACGACTAAACCATCCAGTTCAGAGAACAAAACCCCATCAAAATCATCCACTTGAGCTACAAATCTTCTCCACCATCTCATAATCATTAATCTAAATGTGTCAATATTATATGTATTATATTAAAGTATTAAGGTAATGTACAATATTATTATACAAATTAATGTAATAAATAAATATATATTATTAGCTTACCACAACTTCCTCTATATTTTATACTTAAATCAATCATCATAGTACATGCTTCACGACGTAAATGACATATTGATTCATAATCACGATTATCTGTACCGCATATAGGTCCTTTATCTATTGAATCACCTACATCATAACATGTATTATAACAAATACATGTTGGTCTTTTAAAATCTATTGATGGTATACACCATGCTTGAAATGCACATGTATAATTTAAACATGGATTATGTATATTTGATGAAAATCTATATTGAAAACAATTATTATTATTATTACTTATTTTATGATTGTTATGATTAGGATTATTATTTTTCATTGTTTTATCACTATGTAAGTGATTAGTTTTATTATTATATGGATTAGCAATTATGACATTTATATTGATAAAGATTGTTATTAGAAAATCAATAATTATTCTCATTTTGATTTCTCATTAAAATAAAAAAAAGATATCAGATTATGAATTTTCTCTTTTTTCTTTTCTTTTTTCTCTTTTTTTTTAATAGAGAAAAAAAGAGTAAATATCCTCTCTATTATTTTATTGGATAGTTTGAATTATTTGACAATTTTTCCTTTTTATCCATAAAGAAAAGAAATAAGGTATGGCTTATATATGTATATATATATATATAAACATGTATATACACTTATCTAATTGTAATATATATATGGATCATTAAATTGGTTGGATACATTGTTCATTTATGTCATTTATTATCAACAACAACAAGAACAGCAACAACAAAAATTCTACAATTTACAAAATGACAAACTGTCTAGACTTGATAAAGATTGATATATTAATCAATGATAAATTAATTTGTTTTTATTGAATGATAAACATTTAATAGAGATATGAATTATCCAATGAGAGTTCATTTGATTAAGTAAATAACAGTTAAACCATTATAATATTGTCAACCAATTATGATAGAAGAGTAGATAACAATTATATATATATATATATATACATAAATGCACATAATATTTTATTGTAATGAAATAGTATTAGTAATAATTCACTTGGTATTGTTTTATTTGAATCTTCCCATTTATGTTTTAGGACTGAAATTGATCAGTCTCTTATTGGCATATGTTCATACTGTGCGTATGCCTCGATATTGCCTTAATTTACAAGCATTATAAGCAAAGATGGATAGTGGCTAGCAGTGGAATCCAGGACGCGCGTTTCGTCCTGTTTGTGACTCGTCAAGTAAAACAATACCAAGTAAATTAAACTTCACCCAAACAAGTGGCTATCAGGACTCAGTAGCTAAGTGGATAACGCAGTGGCGTTTGAAGTGAACGGCATTGGGCTCGAGTCCCAGAGTGAACACCAACTCTGCGACTCAAGTACATCCAGCTGACGAGTCCCAAATAGAACGAAACGCGTGTCCTGGATTCCACTGCTAACCACTATCCATCTTTGCTTATAGTATTGGTAATAGTTATGATAGCGTTGAAAAATATGAAGTGTGTACTTACTTATTTACCCATCTACTTAATTACTTACTTACTTACGCCTGTTACTCCTCATGGTGGAGCAATAAGTGTATAGAATTAGATAAATAATAATATTAATATTATTGTACCAAAGAAATGAGAAGAAAGATTTTGTTGATATTTTAACTAATTAATTTAATAATATATGTCTGTATTCAATTGATATTTATTTTAAAATTTGAACTTATGAATCAATTGAAGCTAGACCAAGATGGAAAACCTGAAAGCACTTGACAACCGTCTCGTTCTAGTATAGGACACCTTGGCATTCCGCATCCACGATCTCGCTCACAACATTAGAACTCAGCACCCATTAGTCTTCTGCGCGAACGCCTAATCTCTAGACCATTGAACCGGCCGGCATCCAACAGTGTTAATATCTAATTTCAACCAATACACTAGGACGAAACGACCGTTCAGTGATTCCGGGTCTTCCACGGTGATCTAGCTTTAAATGACTCAGGAATTCATTTATAAACTTACTACAATATCCACAAAACCCCTCTATGATGATATTTATTTTATTTATCACAATACTTTCATAATAATCTTAGCGATAATAGAAGAGATTAGTTAGATATTAACGGTAATTTCAACATTGATTTTATTAAACTGTATTTTTTGAAGAGATACCTCAGTGATATATTTGTTAATGATGAATACAAAATATATTGAATATACACTTTTATGGGGTTTTAATTAAGCTTGTGTTTATGCTTAACCATTTGTGGGAACAAAAAATTGGTTGGAAGCACATCCAACTTTTGGATCGAGAATACCACATCTGTTATTTATTATGATACTGTAGTAAACGAAGACTTGATGGGTATAATCAATTTATTGTTTAACGCTAAATTACACAATGGCTTAATAAAATGTGAACATTATGCATTAAATACACTATTTCCATATCTTCTTTGATTTGTCTCCTACAAACTTTACTGCCCTTTCATCCCTGTTGTTAATTTGATTGCTATTAGTTTTCTTCTCTCTTCTCTTCATTTCAATCTTTTGTTGACAGACGTTCAATTGTCGATTGGTACTATGTACTAATTATATCTGTCGACATAAGTGGTATACACCACAATACTACTGAGGTGTTAGAAACTAACTTCTTAATAATATAAAACTTACTCTAAACAAATCTTTTGAAGATTAAACAATTTATTATGATTACAGAAGACCAGTTTTTTTCATCAGAGACTTTAATATTCAAAGATAAAACAATAAACTTATTCATAATAATTAAGTCTAACCAGTTAGATGAAAGATTCATAAATCACTTTCAAGTTTGCATAATTAACAAATGTTCATATTCATATAATTTTATGTCAAAGATCACACTTTACTACTGAAATCTTTTTGACAAGAAGAATTGAATGGTTGAATAGAAGAACGAGAAAAAAACATAGAACAAAACGTCTTTTACCCATCATTAATCCACTAATTGTCCATTTCATATTGATTAAAATATGTTACTATAAATAAACGTTTTAGAAATCGTTTAAAGATCCTAATAATATTAAAAGACTAGTATTTGGACGAAGGATATTCTTTTCGATAAATTCTCTTCAGCTTCTACAATTATATATTCAAATTAATAATCCAACAAATGGCCAGGTTAAGGGCAAATTACATCGTTTAAAGCATGTAAATTTAGGATTGTGATAAACAAACTAGCTTCGTGAGGGAATTCTCGGAGTTCTAGTGAGAAGCCGTGACCAGTGGAGCTAATCCGTGTCGGGTGGAGACAGGTATCTACCTCAGTACAATGGAAATTGGTCGCTCAATTTCGTGGATTGGTTGATGTTAGACACTATCATCATTGAATGCCGGATCAGTGGTCCAGTAGGTTAAGCGTTCGCGCGCGAGACCGAGGGCCCTAGGTTCGAATCCCGCTCGCGGGATCGTGGAAGCCCACTGCTGAGGAATCTCACAAGAGGACGAATCGGCCGTCCAGTGTTTCCAGGTTTCCAAAGGTGGTCTAACACCAATCGGTTCATGATCTCAATAAAAAAATACAATAAAATTGTTAATGTTAGTATGACTCATATAGAATGTTAGCTTGAATCTGCGTATATGTTAAGTGAAATTTTAAGATCCATGATCAGAATAAATATGGGTCAAATAGGGTGAGAGAGAAATAATAGTACAATTACATTTTGATCAAATAAGTATATATAATTGTAGAACCTGAAGAGAATTTATTGAAAAGAATATTCTTCGTTCAAATACTAGTTTTAGAAATCACTAAAAGGTGTTTTTTGAAAAGAAGAAAAACTTTTCAGAATTGAAACGGTTAACAAACCAATAAAAACAATCTATATGCATATCAGAAGACATAACAATGAAAGAAAGTCGATACAATATCAACTACAAAATGAATTATGTCAACTTAGAGAAGAAAATTCTACATTGAATAACAATGGATAAACATAAACAAGCAGTAAAACAATCTGTATGAATGCACATTGATAGAAATTTGATATGAAAAATGTTAAACTCCTAAAATGAATAGATCCAGAAAATGACAGAGGATTACTGAAGGCATGGTATTCAAGTCAGTTTGCAATCAATGGACTTATTAACATGAACTATATTCACAAATCTATGTGTAAAAGGTTCAACAGTCAAGTAGCCAGGAGTAAAGGAGAAAAAACAACAAATTTTCAATACGAATATAAAGACAAAACCATGTTAAACCAACTATTTATAGACAAGATCATCAAAACAGTTTGGTTTAGCTCTTGTAGACTAATCAAATAGCTTGATTTTAAGCGAAATATACACTGGTGGTATTTTTCAAAATGAAAGGGATTGATACTGAATTAAAATCACCTGGTTTGGGAATAGAACACAACCAAAACAGGAAATAATCTGTTCTACAAAATCTTAATTAATAATTTCAGAACCATTTCGGTGCTAGAAATAATATGTTCATACAATCCCAAGGACTAGGACATTAGATTTCTTACGTTTCACAACCTAATATATGTTGTTTCTTCTTGGTGCCTTTTCATTCTCTGAAGAAGTAACTTACACAAGGTTGCATAATGTGATAAATTCAATTTACTACTGTTTGGGATTTTACAACTTTAATCGGAATTATCAAGTCAAACCTTGATGATAATACTTACAAACTCATTTTGATACATAACTCACTTCTTCTATACACTTACTTGTAATGTAAAATGATGATGAATAATTCCCGCATGAAATCTTGTTAACTTAAAAGTATTCGAAATAGAAGTTTATGTATTATCAGGTTAGTGATAATTAATTATTAGACACTCACAATTGTACAATTATTTACTAGTAATTTTGTTAATTACATCCTCCAGCAGTTATACAATGGATGAATATAGATAGTAACATAAACTGATTTATGCCATAAATGTCTTAGAGTCGTGATTTATATCTTAGTTTTGTACTTATTAGATATAAATGTCATTTCTCAGTTGATATTTAATAACATTAAGTGTATAAAAGATTGGTTTTTCCTAAGCACTAAAAGGAAATAATACAACCTCATTGGTATCAATGCTAGGGCTGAACATGATAGTTTCAAATAAATTGAGCATTGGGTATATATATATTACAGTATCTCAATGAATAGAAAAATTATATTTTTGATGTTTCATCACTTAAAGGGAAGATTGTTTTCTTTTTACTATTTAAACTTGCGTTAATTCCTTCCGGTTATTTGTTTTATCTGAAGAAGTGACTCACTTTAAGTCGCGAAACGTCAGAAATACAATCTTTATATTCGTCGAGATACAACAAAATATATTTTTTCAGCAAAGATGGATAGTGACTAACAGTGGAATCCAAGACAAGCGTTTCGTCCTATTTGGGACTCACTAGCAGGATGTACCTGTCTCCGGGACTCAAACCGAGTATTGTTTGCTTCAAACGCCATTGAGTTATCCACTAAGCTACTGAGTTCTAAGTTCAGCTGACAAGTCCCATCTAGGACGGGACACGTATCCTGGATTGCACTGTTGCTTATAATGCTTGTGAATTAAGGTAATATCGAGGCAATTTGCACAATATGTACATATATATGCCAATAAGAGAATGATCAATTGCACTCCTAAACATCAATGGAAAGATTTAAGTAAACAATACCAAGGGATAAAATATATTTATTAATAATATGACTTCATCTTACATCTAACTTATTCTTCATTATTATGTTATATAAAACACTTAGATAAATCAGTAACGTGTTATTAATTTAAACAACTAACCTTTCATTCATTCAAATTCAGGCACATATCTTGTTTCATATTTAAACTAATTATATAAGTGTACATTATGATTTAGTCAGTAATATTTTCTTAAAATAAAAGTAATAATTGTAGAATAATAGAAAAGTATGAATTCATTTATTTTATAGATTCACTTTAGTTAGTTTACTTGCAAATTACAAATAATCATCATTATGATACAGAGCAAGTATAATATCCTTTATTTAATAGTCGAGATCATCATGGAAAATCTGGAAGCACTGGACGGCCGTTTCGTCTTATTATGAGGTTCCTCAGCAATGCGAATCCACGATCCCGCTCGGAAAGATTAGAACCCTAAACCTATAGTTCTCGTGCGCAAACGCTTAACCTATTGATCACTGAGTCAGCATCCAACGGTGTTAATGTCTAACTTCAACCAGTCCATGTTTCCCATTGTGGTCTATCTTTAACTGACTCAAGAGTTGAACTATTAACTCACTATAATATCAATAAAACCCCCTAACTGATTATATATTCTTTATATTAGTGAAGTTAGGGTTATTTAAAAAAAATTGGATACATATCAATGCATTATACTTGTTAAAAGGTTGGTGGGGATTCGAAAAGTACTGAAGACAAAATATTGAATCTATATATTTATTCTACCCTAGTTACTACTTTTGTTATATTGAAACTGATAGAATTGATATAAAACGATTTATTGATATATGTGTAATTGAGAATACAATAAATAAAAACTATTCAAAATGATTATATTCAGACAATACCATGTGTTTACAGCATTATTTTTCAGGTTATATTTAACTAGAAGGTATAATACCAACATAGTTTTCAATACTAATTAATAATTACTATCAGTTTAGATTTGTGAAGATTGTTGAATTTTACTAAAACTATGGATTGATCTAAGTTAGACAATCGTTAAAATATTGGAAGAGCTGGATGGGTGTTTCATTCTGGTTTGGGACTCTGTAGTAATGAGTAATCATGACTTTACAACAGAGAATTAAATGCAAGTCTCAATGATTTTGATGGAGTTTTCTTCTATGAGCTGGATGGTTTAGACGTGGAGACTTCATCATTCTTCTGAATGACATTATCAATACAAACTTCAGGTAGAAGTGAAGTGTTCGAATTTCTCAATAATATGGTTCACAGCTTATCCTGTAGACCTTGATGTTGATTGGTTCTTGTTAGCCTTAAACCTGTCATTGTTTACTTCTTTGTTTTGGTTATATCTCCCATTGGTTTGATTTTTGTTCCGAGGACCAATGACAGGTTTAAGGTCAATAAGAATCAATTAACATCAAGGTCTACAGGATAAGCTGTGAACCATATATTGAGAAATTCGAACACTTCACTTCTACCTGAAGTTTGTACTGATGATGTCATTCAGAAGAATGATGAAGTCTCCACGACCAAACCATCCAGCTCAGAGAACACAATTCCATCAAAATCATTCAGCTGAGCTACAAATCTCTACCATCTCATGTCTCAATAGTTCTTGTTTTAGAACGATCCACGACTTCAAAATTGTAATCACTAAATAAACAGTTATATTTTAATAAATTTGTTACCCTGTTCAACAGTTTGTCCACAATGTTATTATATGTTATTTGATTAGAAATTGAAATATTGTACAATGTAGGTATTATTAATGGCTGTACAAAGGTTAAATATATACATGTTTATTACATTTGTTATATATACAAACATGTTCATTTACAATATGAAAGTGTTTATCTAAATCAAGTCCATGAAATAAACAGTGATCTTATCATAAATTCTACATAGACTAATGAATGAGTATATACTAGGAAACAAAAACGAAAAAAAAGAATAACTAACAGAGTAAATGATAAGTAAGTAAAATATTATAAGGAGGAATTTTGCCCGTTTTTGAAGATGTGATACAAATGAATAAAGTCGGTTGAACTAAGATGACTAACCTAAAATTTCTATAATGTTAGGAAGTGGGACAAATCGATATGAAGTCTTGAATACTAAGACATAGATTCATAGTCATGGATTTTTATCATGATTCAATTTAATTAACTAATTGGTTTCTTCCCTAAATTCTACTTGATATATGAGTAAACGGTAGTCCAACATTGAAAAATATGTACCTGAAATAGCTGATAATCTTGTTAGATAATGTATTTTCCATGCTTTGAAATAAGCGTTTTACATTAAAAACCATTTAGTAGGTGATTTTAAGATACTGGAAGATAGCTGAAAGATAGCTAGATTGAGTTTCTTTGTCTTCATTATTCGCTCCTAAATTGTGTCATATGAAAGACAGTACATAACTCTGTTGTGTACTAAACCGTTTTGATAAATGTACAAATGCCTTTACATTTTGGCAAGTGAATTGCACTGACCATTATTATATATCTATGTCAAGACGGTTGCGCAATAAGCTTGTCTAGTATCTAGAACGGTGATAAATCTTATAAATAATGTTATGATTTACATGGAACGTTTTTTACTCTTTGTTTATTTATGATTATAGCTCATGGATAAAGTTTCAGACCGCCAAACTGGATGAATAGGGTTTGAATAGCTCAAGGAGTAACATTTGCTTCGGGACTGTAAGTGCTTCTTGATAATGAGTTCCAGCTAGCACAAATCTTAAGCTCACGTTTCTATGCCAACTACTTCTAAGTACCTAGTAACCAAGTCATAATTCGCTTAATGTCATATCACTTGGACTATAGTAGAACATGATCTACACTGAAAGACTAGATAAACATGAATTCGGTTATTAGCCGATGATCGACCACTTGTAGAATAAACATTATTCTGTCAAATACAAAATAGCTAGCCAACTGTTTTCAATTTAAGTTTTTTATTTTTTTAAACACATTTAGAGTAAGTTTTTTGACAAACTATCTGATCACTTATGAATTCCAATAAGGTTAGAGAGTGAATAAATTGAAAGATTATCCTTTGACTGTATCTGTACACAAGTACAAATACTGATTCACTACTAATTCTTCATGGAACGTCTTGATATTATACTGAAAATAAGTGGATCTCAAAGAATTGTTAAAATCACTAAAGTTTTCAATAATGCTTAATGATTTTTAATTTTATATCACAATCATTCCTTCTTGTATGAGTATTCATAAAAGGATACTGTAGGGTATTGTAGGATCATAACATCTTTCAACAAATGCCGATAATTCTGATATAACTTGTTATAGTGCACGAGAACACAAGTGGAGACAATCGAATGTATTTGAACACAAAATTATAGAACATCTAAGTGAAATCTGAGAACCATACAGTAAATATTTTATTTGCAAAATATCAATCAATTGTCTCAAACATGACTGTTTCTTCTGCATATATCAGTCAATCGTCTTAGACTTCATTATTCTTTCGTTTCCACACTAATCATTCTTTGTTCTCGTTCTCTTTACTTTGATATTCTTAACCTTATGCTGCCAGATATTTCACTTCCGATTAATGATACATACTACTTATATCTATCGACATCAGTAAGATGCACCACATTGTCATTCGTTTTTTTTGTTGAAACGAATGTCAAACAAATGTCGACTGAAAGCCATTTCATGATTATTAAACTGGTAAGTAGAACTGATGAATAAATATTACGTTTCTTCACGTACATAATGGTGTAAGGTTTGTAGAATCAGTGAAGAGAAGTGTAATGTCGGTTATTATGTTAAGCCCACATAATTTATCCTAGCTTCTGGACGAGCCAATTTATTCATTCTTCTTGGATCACGTTATGACCTTGTTAATTATTCACTTATCAACCTTGACATTTTATGTGGGCATGTGTGAGTACATCTTATCCTACTCGTTACATGTTTGTAGATTATTTTTGTGTGACTATAAATATTGATTAACAATTGATTAAATCGAGTTGGCTTACATGCCTTCTCCACCGCGCATCATTTCATTTCGCTTTGGTCTTTTGATCGTCTGCCTGGATTAATGATTGCACAAAGTAAACGTATTCAAAATCCTTTCTCCTATTTGACTTATTTTGAATCCGTTATTTACTAACGTGCGTTAAGTCGATAGTTATATACGAGGATAGTCATGACGTATATTTTGACAACAATCATTCATATGATATAATTGGAGTCAAATATAGGACCACTAAAGATGATCTAACATTTTTTTTGCACTATGTAATGTAAACGGAATGATTCATCTAATCCTACCATAACAGCAAGACATTTAGCATTACTGTAGCTGATAAGATTTGACTGGGCATCAAATTAACATCGTTTTTTCTTGAATTCATTAACTGTAATCAAGTATTTTTATGCCATAAAAAGTGATGAATAAGATTTACTTCTCAACCGAGTATTTTTGTATAACGTTTCTATTTCTGAGTATAATGATTACAATTTTTAACCTAATGTTGTTTATGTGGACAATATTATCAATGTGTACTGTGGGAGATAAAAAACCAGATCCCAGAGGAAGAAGAAATCATGGAGAAGCGTTAGAAGTGGATAGGACACACATTGAGGAAAGCACCGAACTGCGTCACAAGACAAGCCCTCACATGGAATCCTCAAGGCCAAAGGAAAAGAGGAAGACCAAAGAACACATTACGCCGGGAAATGGAGACAAACATGAGAAAAATGAATAAAAATTGGATGGAACTAGAAAAGAAGGCACCGGAAAGAGTGGGTTGGAGAATACTGGTCGGCGGCCTATGCTCCATTAGGAGTAACATGCGTAGGTAAGTAAGTACTTTGTATAGAATGCACTAATAAAGTAATGTAATATTACGTAACGAATATCTGATTAGTTGTCCAATCTTTTAAGTATTTGTATTTATTCTACAGATAGCTAGTTAAAGTTAGTTTGTATGACACGATAGAACATTTATATTTTGTTCAAATTTATTACTTATTTAGTATAAGAGTATTTTGTTAAATTATCGATTGGTAAGTTTAAAGGTGCTGTGCTATTGACAGAACATGGAACTGAGACATTTCACACCGTAAATATATAACTGCATATTGTTTTGCTATATAATTAGTTAGTGGGATTACAATACACTCTAGTCATATTTAACAGTGTCCCTTCTACATATACATGGCGACATCGATCTAACCCAATATTATAAGTTTATGCATTGAAATAACCGATTATTCTACTTTTCTTGATGTTGTTTATTCTATCTGACCCTCTTCTTTACGACTTGTATATCTCAATGTTAATTATCTAAATAATTTATCGTTTAATATTATGCAACCTGTAACGAATATTACTTTTCTATTATGGGAATTATAGAGTTTGGCTTTGAATAATGAATTAATCTTAGCTAGAAAATTATGGGAAATCAAGGAGTTTTAGTCTACTGTCTCATCCATGAATGGTACACAGCACTAGATTATCTACGACGCATCACAGATCTTATCTGTGACATTCAATTAACATATAGAAAAATATTTATTGATTAATTCCTTATAAAGTAAAGAGAAAGACGGAGAGAAAAAAGATAATTCTTACCACAATTGCCTCGATAAATTATACGTTTTAATGATTGAGTTTCACAAATTGCACGTTCTAAAAAACATTGATTTGTATAAGTTTCACCATCATCTGCACACACTGGATCAGGCCATTCATTTAAACAATTAATATGTTCACAAATACAATTGGAATATAATGGTAACAATTTTTTCATTATCATTTTTGATCGATAATAATGATCTAATGGATCATAACATTTTCCTCCATAAAGACATATATTACCATTTCCACATAATTCAGCTTTAGGTTTATATTCTTCACAATGTTAATGTTGATAAATGACAATGATGAAAGAAAAAAAAGTAAAAGAAAGGTTAGAGTCAAAGTTAAAAGAAAAAAAATTTCAAAAAAAGATAACGTCAAGTTTTCAATGCATTTAGTTTCAATACAAATGTTAAATAATTGAATTCATGAGTCGATTAAAGCTAGACCATTATGGATAACCTGGAAGTATTGGACGGCCGTTTTGGTCCTAATATGGGACTTCTCAGAAAAGCACATCCACAATCCTATCCCTTACTAGAACGAAATGGTTGTTCAGTACTTCTAGGTTATCCATGATAGTGTAGCTTTAATCGACTCATGAATTCAAATACAATATCCACAAAACCCCATTCTCATATTAACCTTAACGACTTGAAGTAAAGAAGAATATAAAAAAAATGAACGGATGAAATCTATTTCACACTGAAATCTTAGTGCATTCATCATTATGTTCATTTGATTCAGATGGATTAATAATTATAATTGAGTCAACTTCATCATGGATAGAGGTGAAACTAAAGTGACCTTGAGAATGTACACCTAATTACTGCACCCATATGAGAGTTATAAAGCAGTGTGAAGAATAAGGATTATGATTTACAGTTGATGGTAAGGGTTAGGATTTAGATTTATGGTTTACATCACAAACTGACATTAGATAAATTGCCAAAACACTATTTAGACAAATAAACGAATGAATTTCGCACCAAAAATCCGAGACTTGTTATCTTAAATCTGATCGGTTGGTTCATAAATTATAGTCTCGCCTAGATAGATCTATTATTTATTGTATACTATCTATCTATTAACTTAATAAGTGTAAAATATCATAACAAACAAAGAAAACTGATTCATTGTGATTTATTATTCATACCTGTAAGAGATTTATTTTATTTGTACAATCAAATTGATGTATCATGTCTGTGTTATTGGATGCAAAGTTATAACCTATTTAGAACTAATAGAAGCTGTCTTATAATGTATTAGTGAATACATTAATAATGTAATCTGTGATGTGATTTGGTCCATTTAACTTTATATAGTCGCACTTATAATTCAAACACAGTCTTCTGATCATCATGTGAATCAATACAAGCATGTTTGGAATCCATTTTATTTTCATTTATTTGCAAAATGTTGCCTTACATCTAAGCTGTTTCAATGAGTGAATTAATGACAGGGAGTAAAGTATGTGTGCGCATCGACCAATTACCTTCCCATGATATACTTATCATCCCTGGAGAATTGATGTATGATGAAATCTCGAAACCGATTCAAATATCTCAGCTGGTTTTTGTTAACATTCATCACTCTTAAAGTAGGTGTGATGTCTGTTTGGCTACCAAAGTAAAAGTTTACTATGCACTAGCTCTCTCTCATTTGATTTATAGATGTGAGACATCACCTTTAAGAATTAAAGATATTCTTAGATTATACTCCTATATTATTCTTTTCTAAGCCCTCATCTGTCCTACCCCTGTTGATACTTTTATTACTTCTACTTATCTAGGATTTAGCTTTATAATTATACCTCACTGTGTTAATTTTCTGTGGAAACTTGAGAAGATGTGCATGCACCAGGTTATACTTTTCATAAAATTGGCTAATTTACAATTTAAACTATCATACCATAAAGTTATGCTCATGAAATAATCGCTTTTATCGTTGATATTTTTCCATTGTTTTGGCAAAAAAGAAGTAGGTTATTATCAATGCGGAAACGTTAGTTATTAATGTTTCAAACCGAAAGAACTCATTTGAGAAGAATTACAATCTAAACATCCCCACTGTTTACTTGTATCGTGATTTTATTTGTATTCATGTTTTTGAGTATTAATTATAAGGGTCAATGAATCATTGATACCTGTTTGATTTAAGTGTAGTTCAGTGTTGTCTAAATAAGGTTTTACTAAGATGATTAATAGTATCGGTATAACTGTGTCTAAATTTCGTTCTAAGAAAGTCTTATTTATTTTATTTAGCCAACAGCAAGCTGCCATTTAAATCCATGTAACTGTTACTCATTCGACATTCCACACAGTACTGTGTATGTATTACTTATTTAACGCTCGGTAACATCTGAAGAATTCAAACTTGCAACAAAAATATACTTCCATTATACATGCTAATTGCATTTCAAAATATATCAAACACTTCGTGATAGAATTTTATATGCCTTTTTGGTTATTATAATATGTATATCGCAATTAATGACGCTGTGACATCAAAAGTTTTAAAATGCGAGTTTAGGTACTTGTAAGTAGTATAAAAAAATTAATAAATATTAGGCGCATCATGTCATTGTCCCATTGCCTTCAATGAAATTTTTCCTAGCGGACCATGACTTCTAATTTCGGTCACAGAACATTAATTATACAATAAATTCTAAAAGTTTACACAATCTGCCACTTTGGATGAATGATTTTCAACGAACTATATGCATTCTATGCAGCAAATTTTATCCAGTTACGAATGAATAGTTACCTAAAATACTGGCGGCATTTTGCTGAACATCAAATCATATAACAATTGAATGCTAATGATATTACATCAGTTCCACCTGAGTATACTTCCGAAATGAGTTGTATTTCATAATGTTAAGTTTAAATGCTCACATCATTTATTCTTATCCACATTATCATGCAAACTGAAGAAATGTCGTGATATAGGAAAGTAAAAAAAATCCAGAGTTTTATGGCTCAATTAAATTAATATAAAAATAATCCTGAAACTAATTTCATATTGAGTTTAGAAGGTAAGTAAAATTAGCTTTAATTTGTGTGGTATTATGTAAGAGTATTCTGTGTTTATTTGTCTGGGTGTGTGTGTGTGTGTTTGAAGACAAACCTATATCCATTATTAACATTATTTTCTTTCTAAAAATAATTGTAATTTTACGCTCATTTTTAAACGCATCGAAACGTTTGTATTATTGCTTTTGAAGTCAAGTGTCTACAATTTGTCTTAGTGTTAGGAAACGTTGTCTTTTGATAAAATTTTAATAGTTGAGATCATGAGTCAAATAAAGCTAGACCACTATAGAAAACCTAAAAGCATTGGACGGCCGTTTCGTCCTGTTGTGGGACTCCTCAGCAGTGCACTGTCCAGTGCTTCCAGGTTTTCCATGATGATCTAGCATCAATTGACTCAAGGTCTCAACTATTAAAATTATTATAATATCCACAAAACCTCTTCTGTTGATAAAATGTTTCAATAAGTTTACTACTCCAACATTCGGAATGAAGATCAACCAAATTTCTTTCTTGGCTTACTATAAAGCATATTATTTATATTATGTTTTTCTAATTTATCAGTTTCATCATATAAATATGCTCATTTATGGTTTACGATATTGTTAAACTGTCATATGGATAAAACACTATTTGTCAAACTAACATTCAATTAAAATACTAACTAAATATACAGTGAAGCTACGTTGATATAATTCATTTCATAGGTAAAAGTCAGTTTTAAGCCGGTATTTGTGTATTACCTTGTAATAATGAAGTAGTTGTATACAATTGTGATTCGCAGTAGAAAACCCATCTTGGTACGTTTGTTCAGTCAATTCAAAATGATGGATATACAGAAACTAGGCAATATTGGTTCTATAATAGCTGTTATAATTACAGTGCATCTTAATCGATTGACAAGCAGTACAAGGTATTATTATTAATTATTATCCTTAGACATGATTAATATCGCTCACCTAAATGTTACCATATGATTATTAGATAAAGTGCCAGGATGCATAGTAATTACATACTTTCAGAAGGAGTTTTGTGAATATTATAGTTGAGATCATGAGTCAATTGAAGCTAGACCACTATAGAAAATTTGGAAGAATTGAACGGCTGTCACGTTCTATTGTGAGGCTCCTCAGCAATGTGCATCCACGATACCGACTCGCGAGATTCAAACACAGGTCCTAACTTTGACATAAAAGATAATTAAGTTTAAATGTGATTGCAGGGTTGTGGAGATTGTTTAATTTTTGATTGAGATCATGAATTGATGTGTGATATTAATGGTGGTCTAACACTCATCGATTCATGATCTCAATCAATAGAGTTAGATACTTGACATTTGCTGGATGATGTCATATTAATACGATATCAATTTAATAGTCTACAGAGTGATTTTCATTTCAAAGTGGAAACCAAACTAAGTAGTACATCAGTGAATATGATCTATGAAAATTTATCATATAAAGCTTAAAATTAAAATGTTCTTTAAGCCACAGATCTATTTGATAGTTATTACTTATGCTTTCATTTGTAATGACTTGAATTGATTATTCATTTTTAGCAAGAAAAATGTTGTCTGACGAGAATACTTCATTTTAGTGTAAACCAAAATGTGCCTCATCTATTTACAATCTGTATAAAAAGTTTGTATAAACTTATTTCGTTATATTCTTACACTGAAATTTATTCATAGACCAAGATAACCTAGTGGTAAAACGAATCTGAAAATTCTTTGCAATATTTTGAACTACTTATAAGTAGTTTGCTTAGTTGAAAACGATTTATAAACTAGTTTCAGAATATTATGTATATATTCTCACAGTTGTAAAAGTAAAATTTAGTTGTCCAAATAAGATTCATTCATATGGAAAGATTGAAATATTATCTAATCATCTCTGTGGTAACGTTGTAATAAACTATTTAAGTAACTTAACATTTATAAATACTTCCAAATTACAAAATATTTTGTCCATAATTCATAATGAAATTGGCGAACTCTTTAAAGAGGAAGAATGTATTTGTAAAACCTCAGCGAAAGAATTTGAAGTAAATCCAGCGTTTCACCTGGCACATTCCTAAATCCCCATATGATGTAAGAAAGCTTGAGAACAAATCAGCGATAGCATTACACTCGATTGAATCGGTTCATACAGTTGATTTCAATGGCTCAATAGTCATTCAAAAAGGCTTTGATTCTTACAAAGAACGACTAACAGCCGAAGCCCTACATATATGGGCTAATTCAAACAATAATAATAAGAGAGATGGAATGCAACTAGCTGTCCTACGGCAACTAATAATTAATAAGTAAACCCGAACTCCTTATTCCATTTGATCTGTCTATATCATATTAACTAATGAATAGATAATACATTCAACGGTTCAAATCAGTTATCTTATCTGAATATCTTAAACAATTGACTGGAACATAAAAATAACACAAACTTTCAATTACAAATACGCTCCTCTCTGAATTCAGTCTTTTATCTTGTTTACTAACCTTGCTTATTTATCTTCATTTAATGCATGCTGTGACATTTTTGATTCATATCATATATAAAATATGCTTTCTCTTCATATTCACAGACCGAATACAGTATATAGTTGAATGAAATTTCTTCTCACATCACTTACGTATACACACAATCTGTTATCTTAACACTTTTCGTTTCATACCACATGTCTCTTACACATTAGTGTAAATACATACTTTAAACATTGTTCACGTTGATTGGATGACTTATTCAGTATACAGTAAACCAGAGAACCATGTACCTATTTATATTCGATTATTTTGTTGCTTGATTATATTTTCCTTGAAAGAGCTTGTGCTAGATTACCAGGCAAAACGTTGAATTCACTTCATAATTCTTTCGCTAAGATTTTACAAATAAATTCTTCCTCTTTAATGTCTCACATTAACTCGGCACCCAAATATTGTGAAACTATTCGTTCAAATTTAGACGAAAGTTCTTATTAATTAATGAACTCTACTGATTAAATTATCTTTAGGAACTATATTAAATGTAGTTATCTGGTATAATATATAGCAAATCATTTTCGTTATCTAGTTTGTTGTTATCAATAATGAACAGATATGGGTTGATAGTTACATTTCAATTTATCATACCATATAGATACATTGCATTGTTTTTCTTTTAAGAGATATCAATATAAATGTTACAGATATAAAGACTGTTACATTAGTTTTATCTATATTCGCCAATTATTTACATTTGTAAGACAATCGGTAAATTTTTTAAATTATAAATGAGGAGAATATATCATTCGGCTTGTTTTGTGAATATATTAACATAGAATATATTAATATTAAAGGATTTTTTGAAGATGGTCGACTTTGAAGACATCAATGTAGGACTGATATTAGTTAGACAATAATCAAAAAGCTCAATATATTGGATAGATATTTTGTTGTAGTATGGAACCTTTTAGCAATATATGATTATAGAACCGCAACTTAGACTGAATTGAGGATAATTGAAATAACATTAAATAGTTCACTTTTCGAACGTCAATCATTTCACTCATACTGTAGCTTGAAGATCAGTGATCATTCAAGGATAACCTTCCTGCATAAATTAATGTACCTTTGATTTCTTAAAGTTTTATATTTTTAAACTTAAGTTGTACATCAGTAATAAATTCGTCTAAATCAGTTCTGCTATGGGATGGATCAGATAATAATTAAAAAGAAAGGCACCAGAAATTGGAATATCAAATATCCTCGGCATTTCATACGATTTAATGCAACATCATTATTTACTGATGAGATTCATTTGTATAACTTTACATTTTAATAATATAAATAGTAGTTCATAATTATTTTTACATTTTGATAGAAATTAAGTAAACAGTTACTAGTGAACTAAAGGAAGCTGTATGAGGTAACTGATGATCTTTATGTTAGTTAAAATTTTTGGTTATAGAGGTAAATATTACCATGTTTATCATATCTTTACTTACCATATCTATAATATCATTCAACTGAACTGATCCTCATGGCGATAGGTTATACTGAGTCAGTTCATTTTATAAACACACACGAAAACAGAAACTCATCATGTGATGTCTTAACTGTGCACAACTATACACTAACACTCGATGAACAATTCAGTGGTTATTTAGACTCAGTAACATAATGGGTAACGTATTAGTTTTTGAAGCTATTGACCCTGGTTTCGAGTTTTAGTGTAAGTATAAACATTAGAGTAAGAATATATCCAGATGGGTAGTCCCAATATGTGTTTTAGATTCTTCTATTGGTCACAATTTATGTATTATAATAAACCACTTTCATTTTTTTCCGGTATAAATAAATTGACTATGACACTACGAACAGTTATACGGACTATAACATTAATATTAATTACCATTCATTGACTGATACATTGGGAAACTAAAATAGTGGGAAACTGGATAAAAATAGATTCCAGTATATATAATTCATTATAAGTATCTTTAAAGTATTACTCGTATTAATTTGAACTAGAAAATGTTATTGTGATCAGATATATAAAACAGTATCAGAAAGTTTTCAATGAACAAGATATTTGAAACAAAAACTCGAATTCAGTACCGTTTGCTTCAGGACTCAGTAGTTAAGTGGATAAGGCGATGGCGTTTAAAGTGAACTGTACTGGGTTAGAGCCCCAGGGTGAACATAAACGCTCAGATGCAGGTACATCCAGCTGACGAGTCTCACACAGGACGAAACGCTCGTCCTGGATTCCATTGTTAGCCACTATCCATCTTTGCTTATAATGCTTGTAAATTAAGGCAATATCGAGGCATACGCATAGTATGCACATATGCCAATAAGAGACTGATCAATTTCAGTCCTAAAACATCAATGGGAAGATTCAAGTAAAACAATACCAAGTGAATTAAACTTCACCCTATTGCACAAGCAAGTGACTATCAGGACTCAGTAGCTAAGTGGATAACGCGATGGCGTTTGGAGCGAACGGTACTGAGTTCGAGTCCCAGAGTGAACATCAACTCAGGTGCAGGTACATCCAGCTGACGGGTCTCACACAGGACGAAACGCTCGTCCTGGATTCCATTGTTAGCTACTACCCATCTTTGTTTATAATGCTTGTGAATCAAGGCAATCCAAACAGCATGCACATATGCCAATGAGAGACTGACCAGTTCTAAACAGTTCTAAACATCAATGGGAAGATTCAAGTAAACGATACCATGTGAATTTACATGATTAATTCTGATAAAATGATTATACAGTGACTGATGTCAGAGTAGGCTCACAAAAAGATTGTCAAATACATAACCAATTTATAATTAGTGAGTGTTTACATAGTGTGTATTGGAAGGGCTTGTTTTTATGATTGATATATTTTAAATGATAATAAACTGGATACTCATCGTGTAAACATATCCTTGTTAAATATACTATTTCTAAGTAAATATATTGAATAAAGAATTATAGCTTAGTACAGTTGTTTTTTCCAGACCGCCTACTAAAACAGTTACGTAATACAGAGACAGAACCGATAACCCACCAAGTTACTTAATATTTTCAATAAATCTTGAATAGAAAAAAGCATGAATTATGAAAATGAAGGAATTGCATAGAAAATGAATAAATATTTACAAATTTGAAATCGATAAATTTGTGGCAGTTGGTGTTCGACATACTGCTCGTCCTGTTAACCGTTACTAGATAACGCCCTTAACCGTGTATAGATCAGAAGACGAATATTAAAGCGTTGTTCACATTTATTATTGCATCATACACAGATCATCGAAACCAGAGGCACACGAAACAAAAATGATATACGCATGCCGAAGAGCAATCGCACGATTGAGTCGAATAAACAGGATTAAAACGTACATGTATATCTATACATAGGAAAATGATTGATTCATCGAATCATTTCAGCGACTAACATTAAAGCTAACAGAATAAATATGTATGTAGGTGGTAAACAATCCTTAAGCATACATATTCATACAAGTACAACAATAATTAAGGTATAATAGTATAGATAAGTTATTGTTATTGTTGAGATCATGAATTAATTGATGTTAGACCACCGTTGGAAACCTGGAAGCACTGGACGGCCGTTTCGTCCTAGTATGGGACTCCTCAGCAGTGCGGGATCGTGGATGCGCACTGCTGAGGAGTCCCACACTAGGACGAAACGGCCGTCCAGTGCTTCCAAGTTTCCAACGGTGGTCTAACATCAATTAATTCATGATCTCAACCAAAAACTTAACAATCTCCACAACCCCCATACTGATATTGTTATTGTACAAATAACTCTGTTCGGTTCATAAAAGTATGAACAAACTCAAATGTATGTGAACTGCCATAAATATTAAATCCACCAGCTTAGCTTTCTGTAAATAACATATTCATTTTTTATCATCTATAAATCTCAATAATAACTTTCAGATAGAACATTGCACATTCATAAAAACAATCACAATGTTAAAAACAGCACCAATTCATTGAACATTGAAAAACAAACAAACAAACGATTCAAGGTATACTAGTCACAGAAATAATCATTTATCATATTTGAGAAAAACGAATACTTTTTCACACATGCACACACACACACGCAACTACACAAACTTCTTTTTTGTAGACATAGATGGATAAAACATTTTAACCTAATACAAATAATGGTAAAATATGTTTTAATGAATCATTTCAATGACCTTGATTCAATTTTCATTATTTCATTCATTTCAAATAAAATAGACAATAAATACAAATGGTATAAGAAGAGGATTCGCCAAAAAATGTTTTTTTCCTTTTTGTCGTTTATTTATTTATAAATTTACTTACACATATATATTTTTCAGTGGTTAAGATCATGAGTCCGTTGAAGCCTTGCCTCCTGAGAGATTCGTACCCAGGACCTACTTTACCACTAGACCACTGAGCTGGCCTGCATTCAATGATGTTAATGTCTAACTTCAACTAATCCATATATATATTTGTTTGTTTTTATTTAGTCAGACTTAAAATGGTACTTTATCTTTTTCAAGATTTATGATATACAAGTCTATTTGTATACATCATTTAAAGATGATACCAGTATATTTGTAAACATAACCTATTTTAGATACAGATTAGTCATTATAATCATATTAGTAAAGACCATTTGTATTTATAATATTTGTTACACATATTCTTTATCTTGAAATGAATACACATATAAGCATACAATAACTAGTACAATTACACTGATTAACACTGTCTTAAAATGATGACTATATAGTTCACTTGTTGAAAAGTTGATAATATTAACACTGTTGGATGCCAGCTAGCTCAAAGGTCTAGTGGTTAAGTGCTCACGCGCGAAACCAGTAGGTCCTGGGTTCGAATCTCGCAGAGGTTGAGGTTGTGGATGCGAACTGCTGAGGAGTCCCACAATAGGACGAAACGACCATCCAGTGGTTCCAGGTTTTCCTTAGTGATCTAGCTTCAACTGACTCATGATCTTAACCATTGGAATTACTATAATATCCACAAAACCCATCTGACATATTCTATATTCTGAAATGAATACACATATAAACCTACAATAACTAGTACAATTACACTGATTAACCTGATTAACCCTGTCTTTAAATGATGACTATTTATTTCACTTGTTGAAAAGTTGATAATATTAAAATGGCTGTCCAAAGAATAATAAATATGAAACTAGAGTGTTTAATAGAAGATATAGGTGTTATATTCAACGACCGAGGAGAATCGGCAAGAATTCCCTTTGTGATTAAAGTTTTATATCACTCTAGAATCCTTAGTACTTTATAGAAGTAATAGATCTCTCAAGGTTGTAAATTGTGTTGCATATTAAATATTGGGTTAAATTAAGTTGGCACCACTGAATATCGACTCAGTAGTTGAGAGGTTAAGCATTCTCACAATAGCCCGAAGGTCCTGGGTTCGAATACTGAACATGAGATTATAGAGACGTACTAATGAGTAGTTCAATACTAAGATGAAGTGGCCGTCTAGTGCTTCAAGTTTTCTATAGATGGTCTAAGTGATATCGATTCGTGATATAAAATATATGAATATTACCTTTAAACAAATAGCAGTTATTAGTTATATCTAACAGTTATTCTTTTTATCCTTAATCTATTTGTTGAATTTTTCTTCAAATCGATGGAAAAATATCCAGCTTGTAAACATTCATTTCATTCGATTGGTGCATTTAAATCTGTCTACTTAATGTACCATTGACATTTGAAGTCATTGTAACTAAGTTCACAACAGTAGTACTGTAGTGCAGGTGGACAACCGAAATATATTTAGAACAAAATTACCGAGTTACTAGGTAAAATAGAAAAAACATACTATAATACTTAATTTGCAAAATGTTCAATAATTGTCTCGAACTTCATTTTTATTGCATTTTCATTACAGAACAAGCAGAAATTTTGATGTTCAGTAATACTCTCTATACACTTGTATATTTATTTGTTTTATAAATTCACCTGCTGATATTCAGTAAATATAGGATTAAAGTATCCTAATGAATATCTATCATCTGTGTGTCGGTTACTATGTTAAGCCCATATAACTTATTCTAGCTTCTGGATAGGCCAATCTATTTATTCTTTCCATGCTACATTTTGATCTTGTTGATTTATTCACTTATCAATCTTGCCTGTTTTTGTATGAGCCTATGTGTGCGTGTACATGTCATCCTATTCATTACATGTTTGTAGCTTATTTTTGTGTGACTATAAATATTGATTAACACTTGATTAAATCGAGTTGGTTCACATGCGTTCTCCACCGCGCGTCATTTCTCTTCTCTCTCTTCTCTCCGCTTTAATTCCGTTATTTGCCAACGCGAGTTAAGTTGATAATTATATACGCGAATTGGCGATATGTATGTCTTAATAGAAATCAGAAACAATCCAACTGAAGTCAGATCTCGGGCCACAAAACATCATTGATCATTTTAACGTGTTCAAGTAAACATATTTAGGAAAAAAACTATATACTCATCTATCTGGAGTAATTTAAAGAAAATAATGTTGAAAATAAGACCCTATTTTATATAATTAAACAACTGTTTCATTTATTTCAAATGACAGATACATGAATTCATTAAACTGCAAATAATATCAGTCTACTGAATAATACTGTTCACATCGAGAATTTAGTAATAATGACAGAACAACCGTTTCGTCCTAGTATAGAACTCTTCAGCCTTGGCCATCCACAAATTCGGACCTGATAATCAGACACAGAACTTTTAGTTTCGCGTACGAATGCTTAAACTTTAGATAACTGACGAAGACAGATTATAAAGGTGTACATGTATAACTTCATTCGATTCAGGATATTGTTCAACTCTTATCGATTGCATGTGGTGTATAACTTTCTCACACTAGATATGGTTAGAAATCGATAGATCACAGTTTTTCACTAGAGATCAAGGAGTTACATCATAAAGCTAGTCTCTAGTGTTCACATGATTATTATTACTATGGGGACCTTATTTTACATAATTAAACAACTGTTTCATTTATTTCAATTGACAGATACATGAATTCATTAAACTGAAAATAATATCAGTCTACTGAATAACACTGTTCAAAATTGAGAACTTAGTAATAATGACAGAATTGAAGTATGTAATTGTAATAAAAGTAATGTACTTAGCATGAATTTATCATAATGGAATGTTTCTATTCAAATTTCTTTTCCAAAATTTCACTGTTTTTCTTGGTGATTATGACTATCAAGATCATGATTAATTATCGGTGGAATATTTGTTTTACATTTGTCAATTTATCATACTATTGAATATTGAACAACAGAATAAATATGCATGCATGTACTACGGTGTTTTGCGTTCTTGGTAAATTATTTCCTTTGTAAAGTTATTCTAGATTGCATGAGAAAACTATCAAAAATGATCTAATGAAATTCTACTGGTGGACGATGCTGCAATTTCGTGGATTGATTAAAGTTAGACATAATTACTATTGGATGCTGGCTCAGTGGTTTACAGGTTAAGCGTTCACGCGCGAGACCGAAAGTTTTGAGTTAGAATTCCGTGAGCGAGATCGTGGATTAGCACTGCTGAGGAGTTGCATACTAGGACGAGATGGCTGTTTGATACTTCCAGGTTTTCTATGGTGGTCTGGCTTTCATGGACTCATGAATTTAACTATTAAATCCTACTGTATTTCCTTATGATCATGAAATTTCCTAATTTGTAATAGACAATCTTTGTTTTCAGCTTGTAGTATAATGGGTGATGTACCGAAGAAAGTTATTCAAAGTAATAACATTAAAAAAAGAACAACTGGATATTATTTTAATCAATTAGAAAATTCAACTAACTAACGGCCGTCCAGTGCTTCCATGTTTTCACTGGTAGTCTAACATCGATCGATTCGTGATCTCAATCAAAAACATTTCTAAACAGTAAATCTATGTCTTATGTATATGCTCATTTGAGGAACACATTAACCGTAGTAAAAATATTAAAATACACATCTGTAGCTAATTAAAAAGAGGTTTTACTCAACTATCAAATTAATACAACAGATCGATTTTCCTAAAATTGATACTACTATAAAGAATTTCACAATCATGCGGTTTAAGTACCACAATTTAAATAATGTGACTATAATTTATTCCATAAACCCGAATGGATATATTCAGGAAAGTGTAGTAGACGTTTATTAAATGAGAATATAAGATACCGCGTGGTTGAATAGAACAAATATTTGCTCTTCTATATCATAAGTGATTGTCTACTTAGTATGTTATAATCATCGAAGCTCATTAGCCCGAATTCTACCAACCATTCAGTACTAGTCCAATTCTATCGATCAAGTTGTAATATGGCCGGTGGTCTAAGTAACACAACATATTTCTCAGTATATTGAGTTGTTAGATGGTTTGAGGTAGTTGACAGGGGACACTAAATCTAGGTTTCGTGCTATCTGACACTCATCAGTTCGGTGTATCAGTAATCTCTGGGAAACTGATGCTTCATACATAATTTGAACCTGTTTCACATAATTTCATATGGTGAAACATTCCTACTGATCTGTTCGAGCCTTCATCTCATTAACATTTAGACTTCATTTAATGAATAAAACTGGGATAAACATTTCCCTATATTGGAATTATAAGTACACCAGCAATTAATTTTGTTTGCAATGAACAAGAACACCAATGGGGACAATCAAATGTATTTAGCACAAAAATTACAGAGTTAATCAGTAAAATAGAAAAACCCTATAGCAAATTGTTAATTTGCAAAATATTAATCCATCATATCAACCTGGACTGTTCCTGTTGCAAACACCAATCCATTGTCTCACATTTCATTGTTCATGCGTTTTCTGACAAATAGCATTGTGTTTCCGCTCTTCTTTTCTTGATCTTCCCCCATCTTCTGCTGTCAGACATTACATCCCTGACTCGCGTCATATACTACTTATATCAATATAAGTAGAACGCACCACAAGTTAACATTGTACAGATACCATTCTTTTCAAGTTATGTATTGTAACCATTTAATTTAATGTATTCATTTGCTTTGTATTGGTGTTATAACTTTACTGAACTTTCTCTGAATTTAATTTAATAATTCAATTTTTATACACCACAAAATACAAGACTGGTCAATTTCAGTTCTGTCATTAATGGTGACAGAATAAGGCCAGGTGAAAATTTCAAAAAAAGAAAGCCGATATACATCTCTAGTAGCAAATTACGTATATGAATGATTGAGAAAGATTAGTATCTATATTTATCTATTTATTTATTGAGGTGGATGTTTGCCAGTTTGTGAATGTGTAATATGCATTACAGCTTTTATCTCAGTCCCAGGAATAACATATTTAAAAAATTTTATTTCAAAAAAAATATAAATGATTACGTCATTGTAACAGAACACAACATTTAAGAATTCATTTTCCAAAGTAAACAGATTACAGTACATGAGGTAAGTAAATCCTCTAAGGAAATATTAAATACTAAATAATTTGTAATTTATAGACAGTTAAATGTATGTATGAACATATAAATACTTTCATTTTCAGTATGGTATAGCAGAAATTATTGAATTTTATTGAAATCGCGAATCAATCTAAGACCGATATTTAAAACCTGGAAGAAATAAAAGGCCGTTTCGTCCTGGCATGAAACTCTTCAGGAGTGATCATCCAGGATCCGACGTGAGAGACTAGAATACAGGATTTTCGTTTTCGCGCGCTTAACCTCTAGACTGCTTTTATCTTTAGTTTTAATTGATTAGCAAATATTGATTATTTATCACTGAGACGTGTTTTTAGTGTTAAATAGAGCAAGAAAATGACTTATAGGAACATATCAGTATATTGTATTTGTAATTGACGAAGAAAGAGTAATTCATGGCTTAAAAATTCATCTGTCTGATGAGTAACAGACTTTTAATTTTTAAACTAACAAATTCAAAGATACTGGATCGTCAAATACTGATTGGGATAATTGGTTCACGTACAGAATAATGGAATAAGGATATCAATGAGTGTAGTGTAGGGTGAGATATGGTTAAATTAAATGGGAGACTGTCAGTTTATTTTAGATTACAGATTCACTTCACTAGTGGTTCCTAACAGTTACTTAACTTAAACTCAAAATTTAGTGTCTTATGAAAATCGTAATTCATTACTGATTAGTATGGGTGAAGATCAAGAAACAATGAAAAATAAATAGAATGATAGTATTTGTGTTACTCTAACAATCCATTGAGTGAGATATGTTTGACACACTATCATGAACTGAATAATATTCAAAATATAAATTATTCACTATTAATTCAGCGGTTCAAAGATAACTCGAACATTCTGAACCCTGACAGTTCTAAGTTTAATACTTGATGAGTTCATACTATGGGAGAAATTTAAAATATAATAAAATATTAATTAAATACCTTTTAATTCATGATATAGAGTATTTTTTTAAATCAAAATATACGTAATAATATGAAATAAATTAGATATTTTAATACATAATCATATTTTGGTATGAGCTACTTATATCCACATAAGTAGTATATAACGATAGTCAAGAATAGAATGTATTTCACTAGAAGATAGAGAGGTTATAAAACAGAAACGGAGGGTAATAGGTATAAGCAATAAAATTCTAAAGTGATAGACTGGTATTTACAAAAGGAACATTCAAGTTGAAGACAGTTGATTGATATTTTGCAAATTAACTATTTATGATATGTAGGTATCATTACAAATTGGGCATTGAATAGATTATTATAAATAAATAATATATATTTGTAATATCTCAGTGACCAGGAAAATTAGATTTTCTGACGTTTCGTGACTTAGTGTAAGCCACTTCTTCAAAGAATAACTAACCAAATTAAAATTTGTAGTGTCGGTTACTATGTTAAGCCCATATACCTTATTCTAGCCTTCGGACAGCCCATTCTATTCATTCTACTTGAGTCACATTCTCACCTTGTTATTTATTCACTTATCAATCTTGACTGTTTTTATATGAGCGCGTAGGTGTGTGTACATTTCTTATCCCATTACTCATCACATGTCTGTAACTTACTTTTGTGTAACTGTAAATGTTGATTAACGCTTAGTTAAATGGTAGTTGGTTTACCGGCCATCTCCACTCCGCGTCGTTTCTCTTCTCTCGATTCCATTCACTTCCTATACAAAATATATGTATCCAAAATTCCATTCTCGTTATTTAACTTATTTAATTCCGTTATTGACTAACGTGATTAAAATTGATGATTATATACGAGGATAGGCGATACATATATTTCAACAATAATCATCATTACAATCTCCTTGGAGTCAGAACTCGGGCTACTGAAGTGGAGAGCCCTTTCGACGACATCGTCTGATGTAAATGACGGGCCTCTACCAAAAATTAATCCAAGTTTTAAAAAAATAACGGAACAATAAGAATAATATTAATAATAATAAATTGATCATTTATTCTCTGAAGAAGTGGCTTACACTAAGTCACGAAACGTCAGAAAGTCTAATTTTTCTACTCATTATGATATGAAAAATATATCGAGTTATTTATGATACGATTCTCAGATTTTACTAAGATGTTCTGTAATGTCTAAAAGTACATCCGGTTGTCATCACTTGTTTTCTTGTACACTATAATGTTATTACCATAATTGAATATAAATAAGAAAGATTTTTTTTAAAATGATTACTTACTTTGTATTGCAGAATTACATGAAATGATTTTTGGTAATTCACCATTATTGATTTTTTGACAAAAATATTTTTTTAATAAACAATCATTGATATAAATGGTACCTTCTGTATCACAAATAGGATTTAATTCATTGGGACATGATGTTAATGAACATTTATATTGATTATTATTGATTGAATTAAATTCTATTATCGGCGAATGATTAATGAATTGAGATAAATGGGGTGAATCATGTTGGAGATTTTCATCAGCTTTAATCTGTTGAATATTTTGACGAATAGAATTTTCATTTGATTTCAATGATGAAATAATCTTGTTTGTTGTTGGAGATTGATCAGTAGTGATGAGTAAAGAAGAAGAGGGAATAGCAGATATAGACATTTCTAAATGAATAAGAAGTGAACCAGAGGGGGGGGGTGAGAAAAAAAATCAACAACGTGAATTAGTTATAATATTTATTTTTTGTATTAATTTTATATATTTGATTTATTCAATGATGTATAAGTCGTACAACGTTACACATTTATACATATATGTGCATAGTGAAAATAGTTAAATATGTGAATTTCTGTGTATGTGTCCAGTACATAAATCAACATATGCTCACTAGTGACTGGCTTCACGATGTATATCCTGGAGTTTTAGTGAAAAGCAGTGAGGAGTGGAATTCAACCGGGTCCGTTGTGAGATAGTAACTCACTGAAGACGATGGTGGATGTGTCGCGCAATTTGTGGATTAGTTGAAGTTAGACATTAACACCGTCGAATGCCAGCCAACCCAGCGGTCTAGTGGTTAAGTGCTCGCGCGCGCGACCAGTAGGTTATGGGTTCGAATCCCGCGATGTGGGGTCGTGGATGCACACTGCTGAGGTGTCCCACAATAGAACGAAACGGCCATTCAGCGGTTCTAGGTTTTCCATGGTGGTCTACCTTCAATTGACTCATGATCTCGACTATTAAAATTAATTATGCAAGTAAGTCTTGTTTCTTATATAACTATATATCACTATATGCACCTATTACATAGTATTTATTTTCTTCTTTCGGACTGTTCAATTGGTGATGTTATTCTTGTTTAAAAACCCATAGAATTATGGATCTGATAAAGGTTCGAACAACAACTCCGTGTGAAATGTTTATAAATTATTTTTAATAGTTGAATTCATGAGTCGATTAATGCCAAATCACCATGGAAATCCTGGAAGTAGAAGACGGCTGTTTCGTTTTAGTATGGGACTCCTCAGCAGTGAGCATCCACAACTCTGCCCGCAAGATTCGAACCCGGGACTCATCGGTCTCTCAAGCGAACTCTTAACCTCCAGACCATTAGGCTATTATTCACTAATGTATATATCTTCAATCAATTCGGAATATTGCGCCACCACCTCCAATTGTTTTCGGTGGGTAACTTTCTCATACCCAACACGGTTAAATTCCACTCGTCATGGCTTCTTACTAGAACTACTAAATTTTCCTCTCGAATCTAATCACTAAAAATTACATGATTATTTTTCACCATGCTTTCCCAGAATATAGAACTATTTACTTGTTTAAGAAGTAAATAACTTTCTACATTAACTCTTGGAAAAGTTCATTAAAACAGAATTTAAATGTTTCAATTTATTTAAACGCAAGAATAACTGAAATGTTGACTGAAATATTTTTGAAAGATTACCGATTTATCACTTTATTTTTAACTTACTTTAACATCAGTTACATTTGAGATGGTGGAGATTTGTAGCTCAGGTGGATGATTTTGATGGAGTTTTGTTCTCTGAGCTGGATGGTTTGGTCGTGGAGCTTTCATCGTTCTTCTGAATGACATAATCAGCACACTTCACTTCTATCTGAAGTTTGTGCTGATGATGTCGTTCAGAAGAACTATGAAAGCTCCACGACCAAACCATCCAGCTCAGAGAACAAAACTCCACCCAAATCAGTAACATTTGCTAACATGACCTTAAATATTGAATAACAGAAATTCAAGTGATTACTCTACAGTGTTGCGAGGTATTCAATTTTTATTTTCTAATAGTTAATTTACATTTTCAAGTTAATCTGGAAATTACTCAGTTGTATACTAAAGAGTAGTAAATTAATGGAAATATTTATGTGAATGAAGATAAACATTATGAGCTCTAAAGAAATGATCAAGTGATCAAGTATCCTTTAATGAAGTAGCGGAGTTTATTAAGATCTTCATCATTTATCCAATGAATTTGTGTATATCTGGATTGATAAAGTGAGACTGTATCATCATTATTGATTATGTTCCAGTGAATGGGCAACTTATATATGTATGCTTTTTATGACAACGTTAGATTACATAAATAAATGGTTTATTTTGATGAATGATGCTATATAACTTGCGTATAGCTTGAATGGGAGGCTAATGTGTTTAACAACGTATCAGTATTCTATAATCTAAACAGTAAGACATTTAGTAAATGCCAAGAAGAATGAAAGTAAATGTGCTGTGGATGCGGAGGAATAGACCGATAATTATCATGTTAAGTCCAATGGTGTCCTTGGACTTTAAATGGATATTTTCTATTGGTCGATATCTGTTCACTTGTTGAATATTGTACAAAATGTTGTTTTCTATTTTTATGGTACGATGTGGTATGCTTGATTGGTATATAAACAAAGTATGTTTGAAATATAATGATTCATAACTTAGAGGCTGTGACTTGCGTTCTTGACTCAACTGGCTAGGACAGACAGCGGAGCAGGGCCAATCAGGGCACTAGGTCGTCCCTTACGTGTATTACGTGTCACTGTCCATTGAATCGATCAATAAACGCTGCTTATCAAAACCTGCAGTCACACCCGTCATAACAATTGGCGACGGGGTGGAGAAAAATTCTGAACCTTGTAATTGGACGACTTACTTACTTACTTACGCCTGCTACTCCCAATGGAGCATAGGCCGCTGACCAGCATTCTCCAACCCACTCTATCCTGGGCCTTCTTTTCTAGTTCCTTCCAATTCTTGTTCATTTTTCTCATGTCTATCTCCATTTCTCGGCGTAATGTGTTCTTTGGTCTTCCTCTTTTCCTTTGACCTTCAGGATTCCATGTGAGGGCTTGTCTTGTGACGCAGTTCGGTGCTTTCCTCAATGTGTGTCCTATCCACTTCCAGCGCTTCTTCCTGATTTCTTCCTCCACTGGGATCTGGTTTGTTCTCTCCCACAGTACGTTGTTGCTAATAGTGTCCGGCCAATGGATCTGAAGTATTTTGCGTAGACAATTGTTAATAAACACCTGTATTTTTTGGATGATGGCTTTCGTAGTTCTCCAGGTTTCCACTCCATACAGTAGAACTGTCTTGACATTTGTATTGAAAATCCTGACCTTGGTGTTGTTTGACATACAGTTGCTTTGAGTTCCAGATGTTCCTCAGTTGTAAATGTGCTGCTCTTGCTTTGCCGATCCGCGCCTTCACATCTGCATCAGATCCACCCTGTTCATCAATGATGCTGCCCAAATACGTAAAGGTTTTTACATCTTCCAAATCTTCTCCGTCAATTTTGATTGGATTGGTGCATTATGTGTTGTATCGGAGAATCCTGCTTTTCCCTTTGTGTATATTGAGACCTATTGCTGCTGAGGATGCTGCCACACTGTTCGTCTTCTCCTGCATCTGTTGTTGCGTTTGAGATAGAAGGGCCAGATCGTCTGCGAGGTCTAGATCATCCAACTGCATTTTAGATGTCCATTGTATCCCGCGCTTCCCTTCAGACGTTGACGTCTTCATGATCCAGTCGATCACAAGGAGGAAGGGAAAGAGTGAGAGTAAGCAACCTTGCCTAACACCGGTCTTCACTTCGAACGACTTTGTCAACTGTCCTCCATGCACGATTTTGCAGTGTAATCCATCATATGAGTTCTGTATGATATTGACTATCTTCTGAGGCACGCCGTAGTGTCGAAGAAGTTTCCATAGTGTTGTTCTGTCCACGCTATCAAATGCCTTTTCGTAGTCAATGAAGTTGATGTAGAGTGATGAATTCCATTCAATTGATTGTTCCACAGTGATCCGTAGAGTTGCGATTTGGTCTGTACACGATCTATCCTTACGGAATCCTGCCTGTTGGTCACGAAGTTGGTTGACTACGCAGTCCTTCATCCTGTTTAACAATACCCTGTTGAAGACTTTTCCCGGTATTGAGAGAAGAGTGATGCCCCTGTAGTTATCACACTTGCTGAGATCGCCTTTCTTCGGTATTTTGATCAGGAGTCCTTCTTTCCAGTCTGTTGGTACTTGTTCCTCATCCCAAATCTTATTGAAGAGAATGTGGAGTATCCTTGTAGTTGCCGCTACGTCTGCTTTTAGTGCCTCTGCTGGAATGTTGTCTGGTCCTGCTGCTTTGCCACTCTTGATTTGTCTGATGGCCATGCTGATTTCTTCAATTGTTGGTGGACCAACATTGATTGGGAGGTCCGTGGGTGCTTCTTCGATGTTGGGTGGGTTCAGTGGAGCTAGTCGATTCAAGAGTTCCTTGAAGTGTTCTACCCACCGGTGTCATTGTTCTTCAATGTTGGTGATTACCTCGCCTTCCTTATTTTTCACTGGTCGTTCTGGTTTGCGGCGATTTCCAGAGAGTTTCTTTGTCGTGTCATACAATTGTCTCATGTTTCCTTCTCTTGCAGCCTTTTCCGCCGTCGTTGCTAAATCTTCCACATATTTACGTTTGTCGGTTCTGATGCTCCTCTTCACTTGTTTGTTTATTTCCGTGTATTCAGCTTGTGCCTTGGCTTTTTCTGCTCTTGTTCGGCTGGTATTGATCGCTGCCTTCTTGTTCCTCCTTTCTTGAATCTTATCCAGTGTATCAACAGTGATCCATTCCTTGTGGTGGTGCTTCTTGTGACCCAGGACCTCATGACATGTTTAAGTGATTGCCTCTTTGATCCCCTTCCAGTTGCTCTCCGCAGTAGTTCCTTCTCCATTGAGTAGATCACGAAAGGCCTGGAACTTGTTGCTGAGGACTATCTTGAATTTGTTGAGTTTGTTAGTATCCTGAAGAAAGGCCGTATTGAACTTTTGTGATATTGTCCGCCCCATTGTCCAGTGCTTCTTGAGTTTCAATTTCATCTTGGCGACCAGTAAGTGATGATCTGATGCTATATCAGCTCCTCTCTTGGTTCTCACGTCCTCTATAGTCCTCCTGAACGTTTTGTTGATGCAAATATGGTCGATTTGGTTTTGTGTAGAGTGATCCGGTGAAGTCCATGTGGTTTTGTGTATGCGTTTATGTGGGAATATGGTGCCGCCTATGACCAGTTTATAGAAGGCACATAGATTTGCAAATCTATCGCCATTTTCGTTTCTTTCTCCCAGTCCGTGTCGTCCCATGATGTCTTCATATCCAGTGTTGTCCGTTCCAACCTTGGCATTGAAATCTCCCATCGGAATGGTCAGGTGCTTTGTTGGGCACTTCTCGATGATTGACTGCAACCTATTGTAGAATTGGTCTTTAGCGTCTTCATTGTAATCGTTGGTAGGCGCATAGCATTGGATGATGTTCATTGAAATGCCCTCTTTCTTTGTTTTGAAGGAGGCTTTGATGATCCTTGGTCCATGAGATTCCCATCCTATAAGTACATTTTGCGCTTGTTTGGACAGCATCAATGCAACTCCTTGTGTATGTGGTGCATTTTCTTCTTCATGGCCGGAGTATAACAGGAGCTCTCCTGTAGTTAGTCGTTGTTGTCCAACTTGTGTCCAATGTGTTTCACTGATCCCAAGTACCTCTAGGTTGTATCTTCTCATTTCTGCAGCAATCTGGAAGGCTCTTCCGGTGTCCCACATTGTACGAACATTCCATGTACCTAAATAAATGGTCGCTCTGGTTGTCAGAAGGGGCATCGGCCTCATAACTTCCGAAGGGATTCGGCTTTCATCATGAGGCGTCATAATTCTTCTAAATGAAGATCTTCTGACTCCCAGGGCAGAGTCTAAAAGGTTTGAATAATTTTTTCTGGTTAGCGTTTTTTTAGCGAGTTAGTTTTCTACGGGATGGGGACGCTAACCCCATGCCCAACCCTCCTCCTTCATCCGGGCTTGGGACCGGCAGTAGCCCCCGGAGGGACTCCAGGCGGAGTTGTAATTGGACGAGATTCAGGCTAATTGTTTCGACCAATCAGAGTCCAGATTTATCATCAGCGTCCTTGAGCAACATTTGTCATTATCCCTACAGTTAATTTTCATTCCTGGTGCTGAAAAGAAAAAAATGACTACCTTTTCCGGTCAATTACAGCTTCTACTTGAGCAACAACAGCAGTGTTTCAAAAATAGCCAGTTAAATTTTTTAGAAAATTTACGCACACTGTTGGTAAATTTTCCATGTTTCGGAAATGCAACAGAAGTTGGTAAGTTCATTTCTCATCTGCAGACTGAGCTGGAAAACAACTGCAGAACATATGAAGCTGTTTATAAAAGCCTCTGTGAATCCCGGACGACCAGTGATGTAAACGAGGAAGTCATTCATGATCCGCCCAGTTGTCCAGAAATGTCGAATTCCGAAACATTCCCTGTCGTGGGTTCAAATCCCACTGTTCCTGAAACGTGTGCAGACAATGATGTACCCAGCTCACAGGAAGATCTCTCATTAAATGCTCATAAATTAATTGCAGTACCCGCCCACAACGGAACAGGGAACAAATCGTGCAGTACACTGAATCCAGATGTTTCAAATGGTCCTCATCATTCAACAACAGGAGATTCTGACGAATCTTATTATCTAGATCCTCTTGTACCAGAAAATGTGTTAGATGCATCGAATGATGATCAGAAATCTAATACAATTTTGATAGATGTTGATTATCTCAGTGATCAACTGTTTACAAATGAGATTTTCAACAAATCCCATGATAATGTTCCAGAAGAATCAAACGTTGATGACCTCATATCAAGCGACATTGTTCCCCACTATTTAATCACTTTCAGTGACTTCTCTGTTCAATCTGACAATTATGTGTTAAATAAAGTCAAATTAATTCTAACTTGGGAATATGAGGACCCAACATTATTTTGTGGGGGGGGGATGAACCCAGAAAATTTCAAAATCCGGATGTCAACTCCGGATCTTCAAAAAAAAGGGGAGGTGTTGTGGATGCGGAGGAATAAACCGATAATTATCATGTTAAGTCCAATGGTGTCCTTGGACTTTAAATGGATATTTTCTATTGGTCGATATCTGTTCACTTGTTGAATATTGTACAAAATGTTGTTTTCTATTTTTATGGTACGATGTGGTATGCTTGATTGGTATATAAACAAAGTATGTTTGAAATATAATGATTCATAACTTAGAGGCTGTGACTTGTGTTCTGGACTCAAGTGACTGGGCTAGACAGGGAAGCGCAAACCAATCGAGACTCTAGGCCGTCCGTCCGTGTTTACGTGTCACTGTCACTGTAATCGATCAATAACACAGGGTAGAAATCGACCACCAACTTAAAGCTATAACAAAATGTTATGTATCAAGGTCATGGAGGATTTTAAATAAAACATTTAGCTGCTAAATATTTCATACGTTACTCTTAAAAATAACTAATATCCTCATTATTATTATTATACTTAATACAATTAATCATCCATTATTACTGTATTTACACTTTATAGAATGGTTGGGTGTCATTCATAATTCATCTTATAATCAGTAAAATGTATACACTTGATTAATCAGGAAATTAAATTTACATAAATTAAAAGCTTTTTATTCAAATGGTCATTGATATGATCTAGCATCCTCAACAGTTTCAGTATATATCATCAAGTTAAGAATGGGAGTAATTACACATCAGATACTGAGTAGTAACTGATCTAAATGACTTACAAAGAAAAGTATTACTTGGTCATATTACATAATAATTCTATAACTGAAGCCATCAACATGACATAAGGACTGGTATTATTAAAGTAATATGTTTTATATGATTGATGATAGTTGACGTGAAATACTCTAGTCGATATTCGTTTGTAAGATAATTCCTCAGTCTTGGGAGAACTGTTACTTATAGTGTTATTCGATCTCATGTTAAGAAATGTCGAATTTTGAGACTTATTGCTAAGTTAACCACTTGGTGATTTACATCTTTGAGGAATGAAGTAGTTACATTAAATAATAATCCTCATGTAGATCTTCGTAATTGCCTATAGTAATAAAATGCAATGCATGTGATATCCAATTAATAAATGTTATGTTCTCGTTGTATTTTTTGGTCGACACAGTTTGGTCAGATGTACTAAGCACTAAAAAGGTTGTTACTTACTGAACAATCAGTGTTATATTATGAATAGCTATGAGATAGTCTTTAGTCAATGACTTGTGATGATAGTGATAAGAAAATGAGGATCAAGGAGATCAGAAATCTTATATGACAGTGCGATGATGAAATTTCAATGATTGTAATAGAAAATGGCAGTAAACGATCCTTTTCCTTTATTGTTATACCTATATTGCTGAAACAAGTCACAGAAATGATCTTAATTCAATCTTTGTAGTTCTATGTAGTAGTCGTCTTAGAGGAACGTAAACGTTTGTTGGAGTATTAGCCATTCGGTTCTCATTTATGAGTTCAAAATTTTTCAAAATTCCTATCCTGGTTTTATTAATTATAATTTAATATCTAGTAATGTATGTATGTATGAAAATTTCCCCCGTTTTACTTGTTATTCCTTTGCGTTTGTCTAGTTTAAGGTTTTCTTTTCCCACAAAATACGTCTTAATGAGTTAACCTATAATCAAACTATTTAAAATTTTTTGTGGTAATTTATCTATCAGATGATTCAGATAAACTACTTCTCATTACATCATCTACATATCACCAAGTTAGATGAGGTTTATTTTCTAACATAAAATGTTTCGTTTGAGACTAGTCAGACAAGTATACCGGGATCACAGTGTTGATACTTACGACCAGATTCAAACGCAACACTTTTCCGCAGTACTTTTTGTGCCTAGTAGAAAATAATACGCATCCTGAATTTCATTATTAACCACTAACTGGATTTATTAAACCTTGAGACGAAATCAGAATTTTGAGAAAATCCTAATAACATATGGAACATTTTGCACCGAGATATAACTTGCATATCTTCTTAATTCCTTTTTTTTTGAAAAATGCTTAACCTAATATAGTTACTACTCAATATCTGATGTGTAGTTACTCCCGTTCTTCACTTGATGATATATACTGAAACTGTTGAGGATACTACATCATATTAATGACCGTTTGATTAAAAAGCTTTTAATTTATGTAAATTCAATTTTCTGATTAATCATGTGTACCCTACACAAACTTATCCCCCTATTAATATATACATATATATTGTCAAAGTTTTCCACCTATGAAGAACTTCAATATGTTTGGACACATTCAAAAATGGAATACTTTCCAATATTTATTGACATATTATTATTGAGTATCCATTTTTAATAAAACAAAAAAAAAACACCAATAATTGTCAGTTTTATAATGATCAATTACTTATTTGTTAGAATAGAGACAAAAAGGAAATGAGTACAATTATAAGTAAACAAAATTATATTCTTGTTACCTGTAAATGATATTATTCTAAAATGTTTTATTATAGCCCATAAACAAATTGAATACATATATATATATATTGGTATTAAGTAAACTAATGATTATTTCATACAGTTAGAAAAAGAATGTATGACAGTGTCCAATATTCGTATTAATTTACCATAATTTAAAACAGAAAAAAGAAAAGTCAACATTAATGAAAGTAGAATATTCAACGTTTAATTAATGAATATTATAAAGGAATTTTTGGGGATATTATAGTAATTTTGATAGTTGAGATCATGAGTTAATTGAAGCTAGATTACCACCATGGAAAACCTGGAAGTACTGTTTGACGGCTGTTACGTTCTATTGTGGAACTACTCATTGGTGTGCACCAACGATTCTGCCTCCTGAGATTCGAACCCAGAACGAACTGGTCTCATGTGCGAATGCTTAGACTTTAGACCAAAGATTCGGCATCCAACGGTGTTAATGTCTAACTTCAACTTATCCACGAAATTGAACGGCGCATTCACCAATGTGTTCCTATCTCACAATAGACCCGGTTAAACTCTACTGTTGTGAGATAGTAACTCACTGAAGACAATGGTGGACGTGTTACTTAATTTCGTGGATTAGTCAAAGTTAGACATTAACACCGTTGAATTCCGACTCGTTGGTCTAGATGCTAGGTGTTCGCACGCGAGGCCGGTTCGTTCTGGGTTCGAATCTCGCCAGGCGGGATCGTGGATACGAACCGCTGAGGAGTCCCACAATAAGACGAGACAGCTGTCCAGTGCTTCCAGGTTTTCCATGATGGTCTAGCTTCAATTGACTCATGATATCAGCTATTTAAAAGTTTTATTAATTAATGAATTTCAAAAAAACTTCAGGAACAACTCAATGGGTCACTCAAGAAACGAATATCAATGGATGAGTAGAAAAAAATGGGAAAAACATCGATCTTTGTCAGTATGATGAATATCAAATGTTATGTCCTTGCTCTTTGCTATTGTCTGTCGGACTTTCAGCATTCATCTCAGATGGATGAGTTAAAATATGATAAAATAGTTTTTGATCATAATTACTTGTAATTATAGGTTAATTACAGCTAATTAGCGTTTGAAGAACTTGGTTGTTCTTACATTGCCCAAAATTGTAATATGTAATAATACTTATGAAACTTAAACAGACGTAGACATGTAACAGTTTTTCATGAATTTTACAAGTGTACCTTATGTTTTTAGTTTACCAAAGGTTTTGATGTGAGTGACTTAATTTATAGGCTGCGCTCATTACAGATGGTCTCATTTGGGGTACCACTGGAAATCACAGGGAACATGACATTTTATCTTGTTACGTACCCTAGACTCCCCTAGGAATAAATCCTAAGACTTTAACGGTGAACCTTTGAAAATTTAAACCACAGAATCAGCGCTTGACGATAAAATTCTCCTTTAGATCTAATTTAAATATGATGTGACAACCAGCTAGTGACTAGCACTTAACTCCTGACAAGTCCAACTTCATATTGAAGATTAGAAGAATAGTGTGTCGGACAACCAACACCTGTTTACTATTTTGTGTTTTCACTATAGACTTAATAAACTACAATATTATTTTAATTATTATAAGTCAATTTGTTAATTAGGTAGAGAAATATCAAGTATGAAAACATTGTTCCGCTTACTTTCAATTAATTGACTACAATCATTTTGAGATAATATTCTACTGAAAACATTTAAATTCATTGGTTTCATTTCAGTTTGTTTTAAACAAGCTTGATGTAGCATAACACATTCATTCAAATAAAATAAACCATTAACTGTACATATTGTACCACTATTCATATTACACATATGATTTTTTGCCATATCCATTAATGTTGGACATACACAGACACCAATAAGTTGATCAGAGTCTTTTGATAACCATTCTTCACAGATTGCACCAAAACGACATTCACGTTTGGAACAACCATCTGAAAATCGAAGACAAAAAAAACGAAAAGGAATTATTAAAGAATGTAAAACTTCCTTTCTCGTGAATTCTGGTATATCAAAAGGGTTTTTGTGAATAATATAGTGATTTCGATGGTTGAGATCATGAGTCAAATAAATCTAGACCATCATGCAAAACCTAGAAGCTCTGGACGACCGTTTCGTCCTATTGTGGGATTCCTCAGCAGTGCGCATCCTTGATCCCGCCTTGCACTCGCGCGCTAGACTAATAGGTCCTGGGTTCAAACCTCGCGAGGCAAGGTCATGGATGCACACTGCTGAAGATTCCCATAATAGGACGAAACGGTTGTCCAGTACTTCCAGATTTTCCATGGTGGTCTAGCTTCAATTGACTTGTGATCTCAACCATTGAAATTCCGTTTTAGTTATCATTTTATCAAATGTGTTACTACTTTAATCAGCAATATGAATAGTACTATGAATATAATATAATTTCTCAATCAGTTTTGCATGAGTGTATTTATTAACTAAACAATGTCCTATGTTATCCTCAAATTATTCACATGGTTATTTTTTCACTATATGTCTCGCAATCAAGCTGTGTTTTTTTCTGTGATTAAATTCAACGATAAGCTTTTTGTAAAACAACAAATGAGTTTAGCTATAATTGATGTAAACAAATAGTTTCTATTCAACTATGTATATTTGCTTGTATACACTTAACGTAGTTTTGTTAATAGAAAGATAAAATATTTTAAAAGAAATATAATTCAGGATATAATGGTAATTTGTGTGCTATTTTGTGTTGTATTTAATAATGGCGCATTATTTCTCAGATTTCAATCAATATGGAGAATATATTTATTGGTTGTTCTTCAATATAATCAATCATTCAATCAATCAATCTATATTCGATTATATTTCTTGAACCAAAAGTTGCAACATATGAATCTCATAGATTCCTAACCAACGATATTGTGTTAACTGTTAAACGTAAACATTCCGCATTTAAACTTTTGGGGATATGATGACGTACAATCCCAAATTAAGAGGTTCTGTTGCTTAATTGAGTGTTCACTAAGTAATGAACAACGTTACGTTTGTCCAAGCCTATCTGCTGGATAAATCCTGTTGATCCAGTTGTAATATGGCCACTTGTATAAGTGGCTTTAAATCGTGTGAATTATAGCGATATTTTAGATAGATAAAATTCGAAGATAGTTTACATCATGGACATACTTTAGTTGGGTAACGTTTGAGGGTTACAGAAGACAAAACATTTGTTTTGTATTCGTATGGAAAGATAAACCACTAAATATCAACTCTGTTGTTTAAAATCAAGTTTGATCATTTAATGCTTGATATCTGTCAGAGTCAATGTAGTAACGTCAGTAGTAACGTCCTATTCTAGCTTTGAAAAATGGTTATCCAATGCTCCTTAAAAATGTATATATCTATCCGAAAACGAAACAATTGTTCATCATTCATAACAGTCGGGATTCATTCTAATGATTATAAATGTATTGTTTCTCACTGAATTCTCTTTATTTCATATATTACATAATCCTTAACAAATCAGTTGTTCTGTTTTGTAATTACATTATTACTTCTTATATTAATCATATTCATTGTGGTTATTATTCACCGAAATTTTACAATCTAATATATAAACTTATGTAACTTAACTTCGCTTATTAATCATTGCAACAGTAAATTTTATGATTGAGATCACGAATCGATCAATGTTAGATCACTATTAAAAATCTGGAAGCATTGAATGGTCATTTCGTCCTAGTATGTGACTTCTTCAGAAGTACACATCCACTATTTTTATAGCATCACATTATTAATCCTAAATCTTCTTAGTTTTAAAAGCTGTATTTACTTTAAGATTATTCATTCATTTAGAACATTAATCTGTTCAGAGTTCAATATAGAGAATATTCTTTATTCATATAACTGTGTTTTAATTGATTAGCTATGAATTCATCTTTGTTTTATTTTGTCCTTAATTAAACTTGTGTTTCCAAAAAAAACAAGTACATGATTATGAATAAATAAATAGTCTTATTACAAATTTCATAGTAATACATATTTACTATTGAAATTCATTTCATTATATAAACATATAATGAAAGTAGTGAAATAAAAAGAAACTATTAACGGATGCATTAAATATTTCACTAAACTTACCACCTTAGATAATAATCATTAATGTTTTCTATTGATGTACTTTATTAATAATATGTATTTTATGCTTATTATTAGTTATCTAAGTAAAAAGAGTGATCTACTTAATTAATACTTTACCACTATTTTTGATTGAGATCATGAACCGATTGATATTAGACCACCTTTGGAAACCTGGAAGCACTGGACGGTCGTTTCGTCTTATTGTGGGACTCCTCAGCAGTGTGCACTGCTGTGCTCACTAGTGACTAGCTTCGTGAGGAAATTCTCGGAGTTCTGGTGAGAAGCCGTGACCAGTGGAGCTAATCCATGTCGGGTAGAGACAGGTATCTACCTCAGTACAATGGAAAATGGTCGCGCAATTTCGTGGATTGGCTGATGCCAGACACTATCACCATCGGATGCCGGTTCAGTGGTCCAGTAGGTTAAGCGTTCACGAGCGAGACCGAGGGCCCTGGGTTCGAACCCCGCGAGGGGACCGTGGAAGCACACTGCTGAGGAGTCCCACAATAGGACGAATCGGCCGTCCACTGTTTCCAGGTTTCCAAAGGTGCTGGTCTAACACCAATCGGTTCATGATCTCAATCAAAAACTTAATAATCTCCACAACCCCTATACTAGTACTTTATTAATATATCTATAAATTATAATAATAAACAAAACTGTTAGAAGATATTGCAGTATGATCAGTGATAATAAATGATAAGGTTTAGTTAAAGAATTAATTAATAAAAACAAAGAATACTTCTTATATTTATTTATTTGTGTAGATCAGCCACCAAACTAAATGAGTTTAAATTACAGTCTGCTTTGTTTAATTTTAGATGGATATAAATAATGGGTCGGGGAATTAGAGATTTAGATTTTGTCTTCGTCGGTTCTCCTCAGCGGGGATGGAGTATACATAGGTCTATGTAGCTAAATGGTATAGTGTTCCGGCTGTGTTAAAGTTGATCAGTCCTTATACAGTGAAGCTGATCGACTTTTCTAGAGATAGTTTGTGCTCAGCAAGGCTCAGAAATCTACCACGTGGATGTACTTCCGTGAAGGAATCGTTTCCTCAGGTATTTGCGCGTGGGTGTCGCATTAGTGATAATTTTATTCTATATGTATACAGATAGCACGTACGTTTTCACCGATACATTCCTTGGCATACACATAGGTATACTAACCCTGTGAGCAAGTATACGTTACATGCACATCGATAACACTCATGCGTCCTATAGTATACATATACGGTGTAAGTTACTTATGGTGAAATATATAAGTAATATGAAGCACCAGTCGGAAGTTGAATGCCTGTCAGTAGAAGACTGAATTGAAGACAACAGAATGGGAAACAGAGAGAAACTGCAATCAAAAGAGAATTGAAAGAATCATGAAGTATGTAGAAGATAACAGATGGAAGATGTGATTTTCATATTTTATAAACGAACTACGTAATTTCGTATTAAACAACATATTGGTTCCCACACCTCAGTTTTCGTTTACTACATATTCAGGAATATTTGCCCATGTAGTAAGAAAGATGGCCACCGTACCCTTTGAACATAATTGCTAAAGCTGACCACCACCTATGCATTAAATGCACATTACTTTTATGCAGACTTTCACCCCAGCGCTTTATGACATACACATAAGTACAAAAACTTTTAGGGAGGGTCTCACCTCCTCAATATTTGCTACCATATTCTCTTAATATGCCTTCGACCCAAAGAATTAGGCCACTGATTTTATCAGACATAGGGCAGACATTTTTCAGCTTACGTTTCTTGTACTAACTCACACATATACCCTTTGCATACACCTGAATACATGAACTACACATGTCGAAACCTATACAAGTCATATACATAACCGTATGTACCTAACAGCTCTCAAGATTTTAGTGGGCCCTGGAATCGGAACGCAGTTGATTTTATTCAAAGCAGAGTGATGGTTTGATCCAGTCTCGTCGACCGCCAAAGTTAGCTAGCAACGTTGCCCTTACTACCTAGGAGCGCCACGTGAAGGCTCTAAATCGGATTTTGCTGCTAGCTCATTGGTAATGTTTTTGAATAATTATCGAAATCTATTTGAATCCTTCCAACTGTTGTGTAACTGTCTCAATTACGTCAGCTTATATTACATTCAGAAATGATATCGATCCTTGTTATCTATGAAAATGATACCATCCATTTAGTCTAAGAGCAAACGACAGTAAGGTTAGTTACATTTTCTAGAATGTTGATTGACTCAAGTTTCCAATTTTTTCCACCAGCCGATAAAGCTGTAATGACAGATATTAACCTATTTATAACTTCTTTCCGAGCGAATGTTAACTTAGGGTTTTCCATTTTATTTCAAACTGACTGTGAACAAGTAAGTATACAAAATAACAAATATCCTTGTTACCAGCTACCTCTCAACTCTAATTAATCTAGTTTGATGATATAGTTGATTTTGATCAGTACCATGTCAGAAGTAATAAAGTATTATCAAATACACTCATTTCAATCATAACATTGTTTTAATTACAAAATAAAAGTGTATAATTTAATTTAAAAACAAATGAGATAATCCAACTGTCTAATCGTTTGAACTACATTCTAATATGGTTCGGTGGGGGGACACCAGTTAAATATTTCATCATCTTAATAACATTGTAATTTGACTTTTATTTTATAGATAAAATACTTGACGAAAGATAGATGGTGGCTAGTAGTGGAAGCCAGGAAGCGCTTGGTTATCAAGACTCAATATCTAAGTGAATAGCTTGACGGGGTTTGAAGCGAATGGTACTAGGTTTGAGTCCTGAAGTGAACACCAATTCTCGGATGCAGGTACATCCAGATGACGAGTCCCAAATAGGATGAAACGCGAGTCGTGGATTTCATTGCTAGCCACCATCTATCTATGCTTATAATGCTTGTGACTGAAAGTAATATTGAGGCAATCCGTACAGGATGCACATATGCCAATAAGAGACTGATCAATTACAATCCTAAACATTAATGGGAAGATTCAAACAAACAATGAAAAATGAATTGACTTGAGGGAAGTTAATATATGGTTGTCTATGGTATCATAGTTATATATACATATCCATTAAGTGTACTTTCATTTATTTATTTATAATAATGCACATACAGGTTTCAGTGTATCTGTTTCACTAAAAACTGAGGCAATATAATCATTATCATTAAATTAACCAGATTAGATTATTGATTGCTCATTAATTAATACTTTTTTCAAATGTTCAGTTATAAATATTGACGGAACATACAATAAACAAAAATCTGCGGTTCGCAAACTGTCTCTTTCTCTCTTACTCTCTCTCCCTCTTTCTCCCTAGATGATTTCATATTATGACACTATTAGCAATTTACAGTGCAAGAAAGATGAAGAAATTTTGAGAGACAAATCAAGGGAATGAGGGAGAGAGAGAGAGAGAAGGAAGTTAGAATAATAAAGATAAGATATACATTAAATAATTTATCTGGTAAATACTTACATTTCAAAGATGCGCTCTTTTTTAAAATACAATTTGTGTACATGTCAATAACAACTGACTTAGTAGCTCTAATTTTAAAAATAAGTTAAGTCTTCTTGAACATGTACATTTTTTTCATCACTGAATTTGATAGCAAATATTTATTATTAGAAGAAATAAAACCGAAAGGAACTTTTTCTCACTGTTTTGTATATCAACGACCGAAGACAAGTGATCAGTAGTCCATTACTGATTTAACAATGAATCAATATTGTTCTCATCAGTATGGAGTTGTAGAGATTGTTATGTTTTTGATTAAGATCATGAATTGATTGACGTTAGACTACCATTGAAAACCTGGTAACGGTTTCTCACTAGAACTTTTAGAATTCCCTCATGAAGCTACTCACTAGTGAGTACATGATAGTTATCAGTGGAGCTAATCAGTGTCAGGTAGATACAGGTATCTACCTCAGACAATAGAAGATGGTCACACAGTTTCGTGGATTAGCAATGTTGGATGCCGGCCCAGTGATCTGGAGGTTAGGCGTTCGCGCGTGAGAACAAAGGACTTGGGTTAGAACCTCGTATGTGGGATCGTAGATGCGCACTGCTGAGGAGTCACAATTGATTGGTTACCGGGTAGTGATCAATTTCATGTGTGTCAAGTCCTTATTAGTGCAGATTGAACTCTATCGACCATGTTGCAATGTGGCCACCAGTCTAGGTAACTCGACACTGCGTGCACTATGTTGAGATTAGACGGTGGTTGGAGGTAGTTGACAGGAAACAATTGGATCCGGGTTTTCTGTCGACTACCTCCAACCACCATTTAATCTAAGCTTCTGAGGAGTTCCATACTAGGACCAATCGACCGTCCAGTGCTTCCAGATTTTCATTGGTGGTCTAAAATCAACCGATTCATGATTTCAATCAACTCGGTTTTATTGATCAGTGTCATAATTTTTAAATCTGAATGACTAATTCAATAAACAGTCATTTTTCTTACATCGACATCTAGATCATAATATATTTGCATGATATAATCAATAGACGGAATGGATTTAAAAAGTGTGATGTATTTAACTGTGATTGACACTTTAAATAATATCACCATGTGTTTTTTCTACATGTCGAAGTATTTTATATAACAGAGAAATGAAAGTAAATAAATTAATAAACAGTGATTATAATCAGAGATGGATGGTTGTTAGCAATGTACTGGACATGCATTCATTTCAGAGTTAATGTTCACTCCTATAGTCGAACGCAGTACCGTTCACTTCCAACGCTATCACGTTTTCTACTAAGCTACTGAATACAAATAGCTACTGGCTTGTGCAGTGAGGATCAATTACAGTCCAAAACAATTATGGGAAGATCTTAACAACCAAGATATATGAATTAAAAGTCACTCCATTGCACAAGCCAGTTGCTGACTGAACTCAGGTGTAAATAAATAACGAGATGGCGTTCGAGTCTCGTAGTGAAGATTAAATCTAGGATAAAGGTGCATCCAACTTGCAAATACCAAATAGAACAAAATGTGCATCATGGATTCCACTGTTAGGCACATTCTATCTCTGCTTAAGTTGCTTGTAACTTAATGTCAATATTGAGACATTCTTTACAAGATACATATATGCCAAAGAAGATAGATCAAATTTTTATGAGATTTGAATAACCAATATACATGAATACCGGTTCGATGGTCTAGATTCTAAGCTCTCTCGTACGAGACCGAAGGTGTTGGATTTGAGTCAAGCACATAGGATCATGGATGTGCACTGCTGGGGAGTCCCATACTGGGATGAAACGATCGTCAAGTGCCTTCAGTTCCTCAATGGTGATCTAGCTTAAATCAACTCATGAATTCAGCTGTTAAAATATATTAAGATTAGTTTATCATAAGAAGTTGTTACTCTAGCGCAAGTTAATTAACGTCAAATTTGAAAAGCCAAATACTTCCGACCCAACTGAATAAACAAGAAATAAACAACATTCATGATAATCAGTGTTGGAGTTGTAGATCTTATCTTTTTTGTAACTAGAGGTATCGTAATAAAAAATTTTGACAAAATTACTATTTACTTAATTATAATTAGGTCATCTGCGTTTTATTGGCATCATATTCAACTGGCCAATTTATAATCTAGTTTCTAATGAGTTATAACAAATATCTAAGTATTGCGCTTCATTATAAGTTGCTGGACTTACACACAGACATATACAATTTGATGTAAGTAGGAAGATAGATAAACAGATATACATAAATTAGACAACCGAATCTAAGCAACTTTATTTTTGATCAAAGTATAATATTATATTTCGTTAATTTCATAGTAATGGATGATAATATATTGATTAAACTATGAGTTAATTGAACTCACGGTTGATTAGTATAGTATAAACTCAAATTAATAAATCTCTCAAAGTTCACATTGCGAACTAGGTTTAACAAAATACTCTTGAAATCAAGAAGTACTGGATAGTTGTTTTGGTCTAGTGTGAGACTCATCAGAAGTTTGTATTCACAACACAGTCAGGTCTCGAGCATAGGACTTTTAGAGCTAGTTTACAGTAGTTGGTCTTGAGACCATCATTTAAGCATCGAATAGTTCACAGAGCTCGCATCAATGCCTAAAGGCATTAAGCCGGATGTTCGGTAAGATTTTAGATACACACTGCTGAGGAATCCCATTTTATGATGAAACAGTTGTCCAAAGCTTCCTAGTTTTTAGTGATTGTCTAACAAAGGTTATTCAATGCTGTTAAATATGAAATCTAACCAAAGAGTATGGATATTATTTCAGTGGTCTAAAAGCAATACATTCATCAGGAGGACTGGATCAACTGAGCGTTGATTCCTTCCAGAATCATGATTGAGCACTAGAGATGTCTCATACTAGAATGAAATGAATTTCCACTCCCTCTGTAGTTTACAATGATTATGATTTCATGATATGAAACTTCAGATTCAACAATATTTACAACACTCTGTATCATAAGGTCAAAATATCACTCAGGACATTTACTTCAAACATCTAATACAAAATAAATGTATGGTGGTTTCACATCTCTTTGCTTAATCAACACATTACAACTTGGTCGATTGAATTTGCTTTGTACTAATGGCTAGAAAGTATGAAAAGGATTATAGTCAAGTGATCGATTTCCGTTGGTCACCGGCTACCATGAGACTACATCTTCTGACGTCGCTCCACTGCCTTGTGGATTAGACCTTTAGGTCAAAGGCTCTGGGTGTGGCCCCCTAAGAAAACCACCTGGTTCGGTCTGGGCACCCGGGCAGTATCTTATCCCTCACACAAATCGAATGCTTTATGTGACGCATATCTATTTGATGCTTTTTTGTACCCATGTTTATGTATTTAAATAATTAAATAAAATTATTACACCCATTTATTTGTGTATATGTATGACCATATATAAAGTACATTCCCATTCTCTTCTCAATATTTAATAATTCTTACTGTATTATCTGATATCATTCTCAACAGTTCAATCTAAATGATGTCAAGAATCCAACAATTATAACTTATATATTGTAAAAGATCTATTATAGATACTACTATTTATACAATAATAATTGAATATAAAAACTGTATGTTCAGTCTCAAAATAAGCTATGTAAGATATTGTATATTGAATAATTGTATTTTGATTCAAGAATCAAGGTAAACTTAACCTACGGATCATCATCCAATAAAACCTACTTATTGATTTTTCTGTTTTATAGTTCTCTTACAACATTGATTCAATGAGACAAGTCAATAATAATTATTTGTGTTCATTCAATTATAGTGGTAGGAGTCTTTGTTTATATATATATATATATATATATATATATATATATATATATATATATATGCTTGTATGCATACATATATACAACTATGTGTACCCTTGTGAAATATGTAATTGAGTAGTATTGCTTCATTTCACCTATCCATTAATGCGTACAAATTGTGATTTGAGTTATTTGTGTTATATTCATCTTTGATATTTTATGACGAGTAGAGAAAGCTCAATACTTGTACATGAATAAGATTCGTATACATATCTATGTATGGTATGTGATATACATATTCATGTACTTAAACGTAGCACTGTTTATGTAAGCACAAATATGACTTTTTTTGTGTAAAAAAAAGAAAAAAAAAAAATTATACGGGGATTCTCAGAAAACACTTTTAAGGTCAACCAATAATATTGTATAGAAACAAGTCGCCAATAATCACTAACTGTTAGTGATCTAATGCTTATGATTAAAATGAATTAAAAAATAAACTGAGAAACTAAAACAAAGATACTAAATCATATTAACTAATTCAATTTGATATCAGATGGGTTTTGTGGATATTATAGTAATTTCAATGGTTAAGATCATGAGTCAGTTGAAGCTAGACCACCATAGAAAACCTGGAAGCACTGGACGACCGTTTCTTCCTATTGTGGGACTCCTCAGCAGTGAGCATCCACGACCAATTATGGCTTATTATTACGATGATTATGTAAATGATTTTTAATAAATTATATCAGTTTCCACTTTGAATAAAATCAACTTAGCTAGTTATTCATAGTAGCTTAGATCGACTCATGAATCAAACATATTTATGTGTCAATTCAATGAAGATAATTTTAAGAAAATATGAGATGGATATGATAGAACATCGAAAGAATACAATATAATCTTGTTACTATTGGCTTTGAATGTCAATCATAGATTATCAAGAGTAATTTCATAATGTGAACAGTCAGTCAATCAGTCAGTAACGACGTAGAACTTCGTACGTACGTACATCAGTTCGAGTTGCCACACCACATTAGCACAGAGATGTAGTTGTCGATTTAAATCCCGTAGTGGTTGAGGTAGTAATAGTATAAGCAGTAATCGGAAAGATTAGGGTATGAAGATGTTATTCAAGGAGTATGATCCAGTGAAATAAATTTGGAAAGAGGTAAAAAGGGACATGAGAAATGTATAAAAGTTTTAAAACTTATTTCACAATTAATTCTATGAAATGTTTCAATGGGGTAAGATTATAATTTATAGACAACTATTGAGCAATGCTACAGTAAACTTGAGACAATTCATTTACTATTATCAAAAAAGAGTTATAACTTAATATAAGGAATTATAATGAAGATTAAGAAATAGAATTTAGGGTTAGGAATTAAAGTTAGGGTTTACTTCACAAACCGACATCGACTATAATTCTCAGATGCTATTTAATCAAGTGAATGGATGAATTTCTCACAAAAAATCCCAGACTTGCTATCTTTTTAATTTCATTGGTTTATTCATAATTTGTAGTCTAACCTTCAACGGTATATCTTCACATAATAGCGGAGCATGATGATCAACTCTAAGTAATGGTTATAATATTTGAAATGCACTAGATGAACACACCATAATCATTTCAAATCAACTTCATCTGAGTTAGATAAAGCATTGTTATCCTTAAATTTTGGCAATTAAACTTTGTTTTTAAAGTTAACATTACGATATAAGAATTAATTGGTTTACTCAATAATGTCAAAATTAATTTAGATTAAGATGATACTAGACAGTGGAATCGGTTCAATTTGCCAAAAAACATGACTTAAAGTCATATGATCAAGTGATTAAACATAAATTAGTCAATACCATGTTGAATTACAAGAAGAAATTATTTTAGTATATTTTATTTATAAATTCTAGTAAATATATTTAACCCATCGAATCATTAAAAATAATTTATATTAATTTAATAGTTAAGATTATGAGTCAATGGAAGCTAGACCATCATAGAAAACCTGAAAGAACTGGACGGCTGTTTCGTCTTATTGTGGGACTCCTCAGCAGTGTACATCCACGATCGCACCCCGTGGGATTCGAATCCAGGAACTGTCGGTTTCTCGCGCGAACGTTTAACCTCTATACCACTGAACCAGCCGGCACCCAACGGTGTTAATGTTAAACTTATTAAATAGTTAATCATACTTATTCTATAAAGAACATTAACGGTATAAACTAAGATATATGCAGCTAAAAAGAGTGTACGTCCTAAAAGAATTATGACTAATTGCTCGAATATTCACGGAGTAGTTACCTGTTTTACTTTTGTGTAGTTTCTAGATCAGATTGAACTTGATGCATCAAGCTGTAGTGTAGCCAATAGTCTAAATGATTGGACATCTCATGCACTATGTTGAGATGTGAATTGGTTGAATGTATTTAACAGAAAACTCTGGACTTAGGTTTCGTGTTATTTGGTCAGCGTCACCAAGGAATATCTGCAATCTTCATGAAACTTGCTAGCCATTGATGGATATAAATTCTTGATGCCCGGTTTCACAGTTACAGACTTTGCTACCAAAATGTTTGGGAAGCAACTGACTTCCAGGAGTACTAGTAAAACGGACTACTGTTTACAACTAAGTTGTCAGTCAATGTAAATATTATAGTCTTATGATAGGTCAGTGGAATGGATAGCATCTACTTCCCAAATTGCAGGCCTGGGTAATTAGGATTTAAATCCAACTGAGAGTATTAATCGCCTTAGAACTACAAGTACGCCTTGCTTACGAGTATCTGTTAGCACGAAACCTATGTCCATGTTTGCTTCCTGACTATCACACACTTACTGTAAGATCTACTTAACGAAACACGAATGTCCTACGTGTATATTTAATCGATTCTACAGGTTTTGGCATATTCTAATTAAAATTTATGTGATGACATCGTGTCGGCTAAATTTAAAAACACTGATCACTACATTCTGAATCAGTAATCTAAAAGTAACTGTGAGGCCTGAAGGCGGTCAATTCGACTTCTAATAGAATCATCAGAATATACTTCTGTGGAGTCTTATAATTGGATAAAACAGTTCTTTTAGTGTAACCTGAATTCTTTTAATCAACTCTAAATTGGTTCTAATCCCCTCAAAATACTTACTATTTGGATGTTTAATGAACAATATTCATCGATGAATGAAACTAACTTCTAAGGATAAAGTAATTAGACTTTGATGGAGTTTTTTTCTTTGAGCTGGATGGTTTATTCGTGGGGCTTTGATCGTTCTTCTGAATGACATATTCAGTACAAACTTCAGATAGAAGTGAAGTGTTCGAATTTCTTCATATGTGGTTCACGGCTTGCTCTGTATACCTCGATGTTGACTGATTCTTGTTGACTTTAAACCTGTCATATATATATATATATATATATATATATATATATATATTAGTTAAGTGAAATGTAACTTAAAGAGAGGTATTTTAAATTGCAAGCATTAACCTGCTTGAAAATTTGATAAAGCAATAGATCAGATAATAAAAATTTCAATCACTACAATAGTCAAACAAAATATTACAAATAATTTCAATTATTCAGATTAAACAAAAAAGAATAAACATACTATCTAGGTAACCATTCAGATATCGTGAAGTATATGCATAACTGATAAGGGTCCTACAGGACGTAAATCGCGGCCTGGTAACATCTCTGAATGTGAAGCTTGGTGAGATGAGATCGAATTCGTCAGGGAGCATCAAGATTACAGATACACCTTGCTGACGAGTGTGAATTAGCACGAAACCTATGTCCAGGGTTTCCTGTTGACTACCTCCAACCACTATCTTATCTAAAAGAGTATTTATTTTATAAAGAGTCTTAAATAAGATTTGTAAAACGATGTTTTTTTCTCAATTTTAAGCATCCTTAAAGTTTATCTTACATAATTAACTATTTTAATCAAAATATGGACGATTAAATTTGGTTAGTGCTTGAGCATTTAGTATGATGAATTATCACTATAATTTATGATTTTCCTAATTTGTGATTGATTGGATTATATTTTGATAAAATTTTGATTAGTCCTAGTTGACAGATATTCATCCTTCACAGACTAACTTGATATGTTCTCTATGACACATCGTTATACAGAACAGATGAAATTTAGGACACGAGTTTCATTCTTTTTGGAACTCGTTAATTCAAACCATTACAAACTAAATTAAAATTCATACCCGTTGCATAACTTTGAGTTCATATAAACTTAGTGGCTATGTGGACAGCGCGTTGATATTTGAAACGGACAGTATTGGGTCCGAATTCTAGATTGAATATCAACTGTCTGCTGTAGGTACATTCAGTTGAAGATTTCATCTATTCTATATAAATAATGCTATTTATTTTTATACTCAGTAATATATATATTTAGAACAATAGAAAATTTTCAGAATATTATTTATATATAGATAATTATATCAGTGACCTTTTGGCTGATTCTTTTCAACCAGAAATGAATTTGTTTAGTTTTATTCACACATATTGTGGATAAGAAGTAGTGGACTATACAGTGCTTTTGTCATACTCTCACTTGAATCTTTTATTCAAAACGGATATATTGGTGATAAGTTAAATAAATGATTATTATTTGGTAAAATAATACTAACCAGTTGTTTACAATATATTGAATTGTATATTCATACCTATACTGATTGCATAGTTTCAGAAATGTTTAATACTAATATTACTAACAGAACTGAATGTTTTAAATAACACTGTGGTGTGGGTTGCTTATATCCATATAAGTAGTATATAACGGTGGTCAGGCATAGAATTTATTTCAGTAGAAAATCAATAAAGAAAGAACAAAAACAGAACGCAATTGATATGAAAAGACATGAACAATGAAATCTGAGATAATAGATTGATATTTACAAAAGGAACAGTGAATTTTGAGACGATGGATTGATATTTTGCAAATGAACTATTTACTATATAGTTCTCAGATTTTATTGAGATGCTCTGTAATTTTGTGTCAAATATATTTGATTGTCCCTACTGATGTTCTTGTTCACTACAGAATCACTGATTACTAGTTTATGAAAAAGTAAAAGAAGACAATTTTCACATAGATATACGAACCCAATGCCAAAAACCCATTACCTCTTTATATAATAAAAAAATCAGCTGATTATCTTATACAATACACATATAAACATATAATCTCATAAATGTTTAATAGATTTCCTTTTTATAATTCACATATGGTCAATTATGTACATGTCAATACAAATTCCTCATTAGAATGCACTTACTATTAATTATGGCACAGAACAGCTGTTTATGTAGTTTACTCTGTTTTGTTTGTTTGTTGATTTATAAAAAAAACATAAAGAAAAACTTAACAATTAACTTCTATATTCAGTTCGAAAAAGAAAGAAAAAAACAAAAAAGAAAAATTCCAATAAACATTTCACTAATAATCTATTGAATATACTCACTGTTGCTATGACTTATATATAGAGAAATTCAAAATATATGTTATTGAATATTGAATAAATGATTTATACATTAGAACAAGAATGTACAACAGTATATATGTTTAGTCCAAAGTAGGTAATGTACTATCATAGGTAGGATAATATATATATATATATATATATATATATAACATTAAAAACCACTAGAAGTATATGGATGAATTTATTATTTAAGTGTTTAATTACACGCTTAATATATTGGATATATGTATACCATAAGATTATAGTATATTTTGGCTTTTATTATTATTTCTGGCACAGTCGAATATCATAGAAATGGTAATGAACAATTATGAAATATTAGTTCAAATATAGAATGATGAAAATATTGTCTTGGTGTAGTGAACAAAATCATCAGTAGGGACAATCAAATATATTTGACACAAAATTACAGAGCATCTCAATAAAATCTGAGAACTATATAGTAAATAGTTCATTTGCAAAATATCAATCCATCGTCTCAAAATTCACTGTTCCTTTTGTAAATATCAGTCCATTGTCTCAGATTTCATTGTTCATGTCTTTTCATACCAATTGCGTTCTGTTTTTGTTCTTTCCTTATCGATCTTCCACTGAAATAAATTCTATGCCTGACCACCGTTATATACTACATATATGGATATAAGTAACCCACACCACATTGGCATGTTCAGCAGATCAACATTTGAAATAGCGATAATCTATTCTATGATATGAATATGAATAAAAATCAGGTATATATAGTTGAACGAATTTTCGATAGAATTCATGTAGTTCTATGCGAAAAAGATCTTACCATTGATTTGATTGGATTGAACGAATTGAAGATTTAGTCTACCTTAACATAACACTTTAATTACAGATGACAAAAATAGGGAAATCGATGTGATATCAAGATCGGATTCTGCATAAGGGAATCGGAAATTAAGGTTGTTTTTTGTTTACAAATTACATAATACATATAGTTTACATACTACTGATAATTTAATGACTGAAGCTAAATGTTCATCTAGAGTTGTTTCATCATTTATTGATGAAGATTATGAAGAAACACTGAAGGATACTTGAAGTTTCTTTTATTTTTACGTGTGATTTTTTTCTCCTACGTTTATGTCATAGTTTTGGTTGTAAAATTTAATATCAACTTAGTTTTGTCTGAATTAAAATGGCTTTTATTTTTTTTTATTATTAGCTTTATTCAATAGTACATTTTTAGTACAATTTAGAATTCATGGTGTAAAGTATTTCACCAAGTTTCCGTTTCTTGATCGATTCTGACGATAAATATTGAGTGATCATCAATTAGATGTTAATAGTTCAGGAATCGACATCTGAATAATATACATTCTTTTCGATGTATATTGCCAGCAACCACGACGTTTCTGATTGGGCTGTTTTTTAGCTTGTACAGAGAAGGGTTGTAAAAGTTTCATAAAGGCAAGTGAATAGCTTGTGCGAATAACAAACATAATGATGTGTTAGAACAAGTAAAAACAGTTAATTTGTTGAATTATCTAGAGGGCAGGAAAAGGTAGCCTAGATGTTTAAGCAGAACATCTTATTTTCACTAATTTTATGTAACTGTGGTACACTTTTATCATGATAACGAAAATGAAACAGTAAACACAGCTGAATTATTTGGTAAAATCAAGATATTTAAAACCAATACTTATAAAATTTAAATTATTTTCAAAACTTTGAATTTTGTAGCATTTCTTACAAGACATTAAAGATTAGAGAAGTATTTTCTAAGAAATGACCTTTGTGATGCTAACTGAATAAAACGAGTTTCTTTTTATCTTGACTTACGGTACTGGGTTCAAGTATAGGAGTAAACATCTACTCTGAGACACACAGCTGACGAGTCCCAAATGAGATAAAACGTTTGTCGTGGATTGCACTGCTAGTCACCGTTCATTTCTGCCTAAAATGGATGGAACTATCCCGACATGAGAATTATCAAAAAGATTTGATGGTTTAGCGTTTCCATGAATAAAATATCAATGAAAGCTCCATGTATAAATGCCTGAATATAGCCGCACTGTACACAGAGCGTCTATATTATATATAACCAACTTGGTATGAATTCTCATACTTACTCAAGTTCAAAGCCCAGTCATTTGATGCTTCAGTAAATAATATTTTCCGTCTACTATTTAGGGTGATATTCATTTCATAACTGATTTTACATAAGTTAATTAATTACTTAGTATTTCATTTAACAAAATGTAAGTCGATAACTTTGATTCTACACAAACAATTTACAAATGTACTTTTTTAGTGATCTGCTTAACAACAAACTGGAATAATGATCATTTTTATTATGAAATGACATTACTGGATCAATAAAATGTTCCATCACTTCTGTGTGAAAATGTGAAATGATACACTATTTTATACTATTTTCCATTTGAAAACTACATACAATACGCATAATCATTATGATCATAGTAATAATAATAAATATTATTACGATAGAAGAATTGTGACTATAAAATTTGCTAGTCAACTTTCTTTACTTTCTCATTTGACCAGCATTTGTTCCAGTCAGAATCAAATCTAACCATTAAACATTAGTTAACCATGGTAATTTACCATTTTGTAATGAAAGTATGTATATTATTGCTAAACATAATTGTAGTTAAAATTAACATTTACGAACAGAAAGTACGATTACAGTTATTTGTTTATTACTACGTTATAGTTTAAATCAAAGCAAATTAAATGATATATGATTCGCCAATTCTACTTACACTCCTAACGGGCTGTAGCATCAGTGTAGAAAGTTAAACAAAATAAAGAACATTATTTATAACTTACTGATCATTGAGTAGTGAACAATGCCATGTATGTCAAGTTTTTCTTAGTATGGATCGATTTCAAATATGGCTACTAGTCTATGTAACTCAGGTAATATGGGATTGAATCCCATAAGAAGCATTAATTTTCCCTCAAGATTATAGGTACACCTTACTGATGAATGCCAAATAACATGAAACCAAAGTCTAGTATTATTTCCTGTTGGCTACCTCTAATTAACACCTTAGAGACCATTATATTTAAAAAATAAATATAGTAAATTCATTGTACTTCATTGTTTATTTTATAGTGAATAAACTGATTTAGTCTCTACAATTCGTTTATTAGGAGTAATCCCTAGTCTTATCGTTTTATATCTAAAATGATAAATGAGTATAATAAGTTTGTACTTTTTAAAACTTTGTTAAACTTAGATTACAGGATAACAACAGCATTTATAGCATAAAATGAATTCATCATTTTATTTCAAAGCTTCTTATCAAGTTACTAACAGTTTAAAGTTACATTTACAAGTATTTATTTAGAAACAACGTTTTTTCATAACTGACTCAATCAAGATAAAATTAAAAATGATACTGATAAGAATGATTAAAACGTTTATTTGTTCTTTTATTATTATAATCAAGCTGTGTTTAATATAAAGTTAACATTAAACAGGATGAAATGGGGTTCAACCGCATCTGGTCACGGCAGTTACTCACTAAAGATAGTAAAGGATGCTCTCACTAGACATTATCACTATTGGATACTGTCTCAGTGATCTAGAGGCTAAACGTTAGTGTGCGAGGCCGAAGATCCTAGGTTCGTATCCCTGATGTAGGATCGTGAATGTGAACTGTTGAGGACGGTCGCTCAGTCAGTCAGCTACAACGTAGGATCAGGCACATATATGCATCGGTCCAAGTTGCCATACCTCATTAACACAACAAGATGAACACTGGATTCATAAAAGTAGTTAATTCAGAGGTGGTAATATATAAAAGAAAGATTGGATATAAGGATATAATACAAGAAGAAAGAATTAGTTCGTAGAAAGAAAGATACGAAGCGACTTTAATCTCACAGTTTAAGGGAAGACAGAGAGTGTATACACCGACGCCATTGTGATCGATTCTCAGCCATGTCATCAAGAGTCTCCAACCATTGGTTACGATAGTCACGCGGACACCAACCAAGTAGTCTGCATCTCCCAACATGGCTCAGACTAGAAGTTAGTGACTTCAAGCACCGATGCCACGTTTCGGTTTGACCGCCCCTAACTTTCTTCCATCCGTCTCCAACACTAGTTAGCATTGAGCGTTGTGACAATCAGTGTTCAGGCATACGTAACACGTGGCCCAACCATCTCAGTCGATGATGATTCACAACCTCACCAACTGATTTACTATCATTCCCTAATATCTTACGTCTAAACTCATTATTACTTACCCGGTGATCCCAGCAGACGGTCGCTCAGTGCTTCCAGGTTTTCAATGGTAGCCTAACATCGATCGGTTCATGATCCCAATTAAAATACAAGAATACATTGAATTTGTTTATTTTGTATAGTATTCTCAGTAGGATAATCTAAAGTTTTTTTATTTCAATAATGTAGCAACATTATTATTATTAAATAATAATTGATCCTACAATCAATTGTTGGATGGGTAATTTTCATGCTAATATATGAATTCATTTATTCTAATTACTTAATTAAGTATTTTATTGGTATTCTCTTCATTAGGACAATTACACAATATGTTATTTGTATATATTTAAACATATCATAAACAACCGGTTTTTAGACATTTCCAGTATATTGTATCATGGTGAAATGATAAACTTATTTAATACGTCTGACTTCTCGGCATAACAGCTATGGGGAGTGGCCTACATAAGTTTATTAAAAATTCATAAAACTAATATTTCCCTGCAAATATATATTCAGACAATTGTAAACGTAAGGAAATTGTAATTCTTTTATGATAAACGCTTCATGATTTATGACTACAATAGATGTTATTCTAGTCACTATGGTAACGTCGTTTTTAGCAAATAAGTCTGGTGACTTCACTTATCTAATATAGTTTGAAAACGACATTGATGTGAGTATTGGTTAAATGTACTATTGTGGTGTGTGTTATTTATGTCGATAGACATAAGTAGTATATAACACTAATCGAAAGTGGAATGCCTGGTATCAGAAGGTGGGGAAGACTGAATAGAAAATAATGGGACCAGAGAGTAATTGATATGGAAATCAAGGAACAATAAAGTCTGAGAAAGTTGATGAACATTTTACCAAATAACTCCGTAATTTTATATTTAAATACAACTGGTTGTCCCCCACCAGTGTTCTCGTCGACTACATTATGATAATTATGTAATAATAATACTTATTATAATATTTGGATAGTGTAATTGAAAGACGACGATTATTATAAGCTCAATACATTTTGAACAGTCTGACCACATATAATGTACTGTTTAAGAACATTTATATATAAAAATAAAAGATCAACCAGACTAGAAATGGAGGGTGAGAGTAGACACAGATAATCATCACATTACGGTTTTAACAACTGGATTATAAAGACACATCTGTCAATCCCAGGTTATTTAAATAGGTGTTCCTTGTGACTCTTGTTATACCATCATTTTTATTAAGTAAGTTCTGATTATTTCCTTCTTTCTTTTCAAAATCATATGGACTAATTAAATTAAATAGTTGAAAGAAGTTGGAATGAAGATTTTAATGTAGGCTATGTGAAACTTGATCAGTCGGATAAGGTCCACCACTTAAAATAAAACTCATACCATGATTTACTGAGGAGAGGCTGGATTGTCTAACTATACTAGTACTATTGATTGTTGCTCTCACTTTGGACACCTTTTAAGGTAATTTCTCTGGACGGAGCACATTCGATTACCATAAAAAACATAGGTCAACATTATACTTTCTTGATTAGTTACAACCAACACTAGTCTTAAATCTGTAGCTTCTTTCCAACGTTTTACAAACACCATTTATAAAGCAAAGTACATCATGGTAATAAACCTTTTTGCATAAAGTCTAGCATGTATAATATAGACTAAATAGAACAATTAACCCCATGATCTATTCAACATGACATCGGCTACTACCACTATGGTGTGCACCACTACTTATGCGGATATACGTAGTTAGTATGTGGCAGGAATTGGGAGTAGAATGCTTACCAGCAGAGCAGTGAAATAAGAAGAAGAAGGAAAATGAAGGGCAACAACAGTATCTGAAGAATAATGAAGTATGTAAAAAACGACGGAAGGAACATATGTAAATGATGTATTTAATATATTATTTTCATATTTTACAAATCTACTTTTCGATTGCGCATTAAAATGATACATTGATTTACCGTACTTGAGTTTTCGTTCACTGCACTACATACGCTTTTTACCCCTCATGTAGGAACCAAGCCGCACACCATCATTCTCTATCCAACTCCGTAACAGACAATCCTTTACAGTTGTTTCCAGTTGCTACTCAATATTTTGATGTCTGATTTCAATTCCCAACGCAGTGTATTCTTTGTTCTCCATCTTTTCCGTTTGCCATCACGATTCCAATTTAGCGCTTGCCTCGTGATGTAGTTTGATGATTTCTGTGATATATATCTTATCCACTTCCAATGTCTTTTCATAATTTCCACCTCAACTGGAAGCTGGTTTGTTCTCTTTCATAGTATCTAGTCAACGGATATTGAGTATCTTGTGTAGACAACTGTTTAGAAATACTTGTACCTTCTTGATGATGGTTGTAGTAATTCTCCAAGTTTCAGCTCCGTACAGTAGAACTGTCTTGACATTCGTATTGAAGATTCTCATTTTGATCTTGGTTGACAGTTGTTTTGAGTCCAACATTTTCTTCAACTGTAGAAATTCTGTCTTTACTTTGCCAATCTTCACCCCCACATTGTCTCATCAGAACCCTCTTATTACTATACCATTACTACTGAGTAAATAATAAATGTTGATAAAATAATGAATGACTTAAGGTTCTCAAATCATGACTGATTCATTTTAATCAAACATTTAATTTAAATCTCAGATAGATTATCAGTCCCTTAAAGATTATGCGTACACCTTGTTGACGATTGCAATCTAGCATGACACCTGGATTCAAGATTTCCTATCGACCACTTCTAATTATGAAACCAATAAAAGTTTTCTTATAATTAATAAAAATAATATCTACATAAATTTACATTTCTTCTGATCATTTGATTGTCTTTTGAAACACGTCTTAGTAAAAATATGTTCAATAGTAATAATAGTAAAATTATTTTGAACTGCAACTTATGAGTGTTTAATGTTGGAAAATCAATAGAAACGTTCAAAACAATTGATTCACTACTATACATGTAAGTTATTTCGTTTTATAAGAGGGAGACATTCTGATCGATCGATTTTTTACGGTTAATCTTAATCGAATTATGTACAGTTACAAACGTTGTTTACCAATAGCATGAATATCTCTAAAGTTATTTTTCATCACCCCACATTCAGGTGAAGTCGAAGGTCTTGAGTCCTAGCCTTGCGTACAGGATCGTAGTTGCATATTTTTGAGGAGTCTCATACTAGGATGAAATGGCTGCCCAGTACTTTCAGGTTTTCAATAGTAATCTAACAACCAAGAGCCTTCAGTCTCGCAAGCGAACGCTTAACCTACTGGACCACTGAGTTGGCCGGCATCCAATGGTGTTAATGTCTAACCTCAACCAATCCACGAAGTTGCGCGATCATCTTTCATTGTATTGAGGAAGATGCCTGTCTCTACCCGACACGGACTAGTTCCACTGGTCACAGTTTCTCACTAGAACTCCGTAAAATTCCTTGACGAAATCGATCACTAATGAGCGCACATGTTAATCATCAGTATAGGGATTGCCTTTGAAAACCAATGTACACTTATGACTCTAATAAGGACCTCAACTCAGAGTCATTTATGTTTCATAGAGAACACGATATTTTATGATCGCTTACTTTGAAACTTATATTTCACAGTTTAAACTTTATTTAGTTCATTATTAACTACAATTCATATTCAATAGTATATCAGTTGAAGTCTACATGCGAAAAATATCTCCATAAAATCATCTATCTAGAATAATTCATATTTATACATTCTCTTATGTCGAAATGAAATTCTGCTTATCTCTGATTTCTATCTAATAAAAAAGACAAATGTTTTTTTCTTTGAAAAAGAGTACACAGAGATTAGTAAATAGTTTGTTCCAAAAGAGTAAATGGTCATATTTAAGGTGTAGTATGGATGTTCAGAGAATGAATATCTGTGTTATTCAATGTATTTTTTTCTTTTTGATTTATTGAACCAATTTATTTTAAACCAATTCTATACAGATAAAAAGATTATGGATATAAATGGACTTATCAACTGATTGATTGATTAATGTACAGGATTACTTTAATGTTATACATAGTTCATTTCAATAATAATATATACATATATAATGAATAGAAAGGAATTTGTGCTGAATCTACGTACAATGTAGAGTTACGCTAATTACTAAGATATTGTTGTTATATCCGAACGAGAATAAATAAATGGTAACCACTAGTAATTATTTATAGACTAATATAATACAAATATTCTTATTGTACGACTATTAAGTAACTATATTATATGTATATTCATATTCCTTTCATTATAATCTTTTATTTGACCTATTGGTTACTGTTATGTGATTTACTATTCTATTATTCACAGTTTCTTACAATCACAGCCACTTTTGGCTTGATCTTGTGCCAATGTTATTTTCTATTTTATGGGTGATGTGGTATGATTAGTTTGTATATAAACTCAATATGGTTGGAATATATCATTCGTATTGCGGAGACAGAGATTGTCGTTCTGAACTTAACAGGCAGAGTTAGGCAGTAAAAGGAATAATAAGAACTGTAGGCTGCACGTACTGGTGTATGTGTCATTAGTTTGGTCGTATAAGTCAACGTATTTGAATTGGCAATTGTATTTCGCGATAATCGTGTAGCTAAGAACATAACAATTATCTATAACCATTAAAAGAAAGAAACTTGGCTACCTCTGTTATTCTAATCTATACAGTCTGGTATTATTTGAAGGGACTGTAATAACAAGGTTAAGTTATTAATTAAATAGGAAAATATATATTTGTAGCATATCAACGATTGAATTTGAAATAAATGCAACATTTTACTTGATAATCGAGTACAAGCTTTTTCCAGAAAATATAATCAAACATCAAAAGTATCGAATATAAATAGGCAAATGGTTCTCTGGTAAACTAAACACGTCATCCAATCATATTCTCAATGTCGAAAGTAAAAAAAATGAGATATCTGATGTGCGATTAAATGTGTGTTAAGATAACAGATTGCATGAATGTATGTTAGATTTATTGAGAATTCAAATGATCATATTTTACAATTATGTATATTTTTTCCTTTCTTAATGACTTACATTCAGTCGGTGTCCAACTACTGTGAAACTATTCGTTCCAAATTAGACAAAAGCTTATATATAATATATAGTTGAGATCATGAGTCAGTTGAAGCTAGACCACCATGGAAAACCTGGAAGCACTGGACGGCCGTCTCATCCTATTGTGGGACTCCTCAGCAGTGTGCATTCACGATCACGCCTCGCGGGATTTCAACCCAGGGCCTATCAGTCTTGCAGCAGGCGCTAAAGCAACTAGACCACTGAACCGGCCGGCATCTAACACTGTTAATGTCTAACTTTAACTAGTCCACGAAATTGAGCGATACATCCACCATTGTCATCAGTGAGTTACTTTTTCACAACTGGCCCAGCTGAACTCCACTGGTCACTGTTTCTCACTAGAACTCCAGGATATACCTCTTGAAGCCAGTCACTAGTGAGCATATATTGATTAGTATCAGGAGGGGTATTGTGGAGATTTTTTAGCTTCAGTTGACTCATGATCTCAACTGTTGAAATTGCTGCGATCTCCATAAAACCCCTTCTGATATATATAGACTAAATTATTGTCTCATTTAATTAAGCAACGTACCCTATCTTTGAATTATTTGTAAGACTTCAACTTCATATAATAATAAAAAGTACTAAATACTTACTACTTTTTAAATTATTAATATTATTTGATTTCAACTGTATTTGGGATTGATGTGATAACAATGGAAAAATACCACCAGGCATTAAAATCAATTGTTTTTGTCCCATATTATGTAATATATTAGTAGTTTCTGGAGCATATGTAATCCATTCATACGTTTTACCTCTTTCTAATTTTGGTAAACATTGTTCATTATCGTTATCAGTATTAATGGGAACTGATATATCTCTCATAGATAGATCATGTAAATCTCTTGATTTAATTTGATTCACATAAACTAATTCATTAATTTGAAGATAATTAGACAGATTTCTAATTTGTGGTTGTTTTAAAATTTTAATTATTTTAACAAATGCATTTAAACCAATATTATGAACATTATCAGTAGTATGTTTTTTTATGAATTCTGATGGTTTATCTAATTGAATAATTTCCGCTTCAAAACGATAAGTATTTTTTGAATTTGATAATGCAATCAATTGTTCACGACTTAAACAAATCCATGTCACTGATATAGTTGAATGACATGTACTACTTATGATAGTAATAGTAATAATAATATTAATAATACTAATATATGATGATAATGTCAATAATGAATATTGTGAGAATAACATAATATATCCCTGATCTGTCATAATTATTCCATATAATCACTTTTGTTTAAATGTTTAAACATTATGTTTACATTCTCCTTGTCATGTTAAGCATTGAATTATGAATGAGAATAATACGTTATGATAATAATAATAATAATAATAACGACAATAATAGTAGTATTTCAGTAATCCAATGAATTTATTATTTATAATCCACAAATATGATTCCTCAAAGTCATTAAAATGAATTTCAATAATCAAAATGAGTAACAGAGAGAGAGAGAGGGAGAGGGAGAAAAACAAGAAAAAAAGTCAGTAACTGTTACTTTATTTTTCTTTAATTTAAATAGTTGCTAACACGTATGTTTTTCTTCTTAAAAAAAAGAAAAGAAAAAGTAAATTCTAATATAGAATTATTGGTTAATAGTCTGTAAATATCATAGAACATTGGTTAGTAGAGTAGAATAGTAGTGAATTCATTTATTATAGAAACTAAATTGAACTGATGATATTCAATAATGATTGAGTACATTTGTCAAGAATTCACAATTAAAGTGAGGTGTTCTTTTTTAAAGGTACATTGTTTTTATTACTCAATATTATTTCAATTAGACATATGCAAACATTCAACTATATATAAAGACATACATTTACGTACACACATATATGTATATATATATACATATACATATACTTACACACAGATTGTTGATAGGCAGAAAGATTATTCAGGCTCAACACACCTTAACAATTATTATTATGATTATTATGACTTAGATATTATGATTACAAATATGTGGGTGTATTAAAGCATAACTTAGCTTCCATTGACAAACAATAACATATAAACATATCTGTAAGCGTATACAGATACACAAACTGTTATAGATGAAAACAAATTGATCGTTTAAAAAAGCACACTACTCAAGTAATGTGCTTTTTTGTTAAGTATGTATATCTTCTTTTAATCATTCACCGAAAATTCTATTCTACTATTAAGCTTATTCACAAATGATAAGAAATTCCAAGAGAATAGTAAACACTAATACAATTTGGTTAGAATGCTTTCATTTATTATATATATATATATATATATATATAAGTCACAAGTTGGAATTTCAACAATGAATCAATTTCATTGTATTTCATTCATCATAATGTTCATTCATTTTGACGCATATAAAATCATAATAAAATACGTAAAGATGATTCTGTTCAGACAAATAAATGAAACATAGAAACATGATTAAATAATTTTATTATATATCAGCATAGTTACCATATTACATAGTTGTTATTTTACAACACACTTATTTGATAAATCTCATTGGTCAGTAAAATGGCTCATAATAAGTATGAGTATGTTTATCTATGTGTATGTATGTATGAATGGATGGATGTTTCTCAACAGTGTTTCCATGTCATATTGTGTTTATTTAGGCATATTGAATAAATTCTTAATTAATTGATTATAGCTGAATAGAAATTTCAAAGAAGTAAAATTTCCATAGACATAAATAAAAACACCAAGTGAAAATTATTCGATTAGAAAAAAACTCCATTGATTAACAACAATCTTCAGAAAGAATTGCACCCAGTTAGTGAAGAGAAAAAAGCCTAGTTTAAATATAAACTATTTGAAAATTTTGCTGTATTTAAGATAATAAAGGGAATTATGTTATGAAATAACATTCATGTAAGTTCAATAGTTGAGATCATGAGTCAATTAAAGCTAGACCACCATAGAAAACTTGGAAGCACTGGATGGCCTGGGAGTCCCATAGTAAGATGAAACGACCATCCAGTTCTTCCAGGTTTTCCATGGTGATCTAGCTTCAATCGACTCACAATTTCAACTATTAAAATTACTACAATCTCCACAAAACCCCTTCTGATACTGTGGAGTGTGCTACTAATATTGACATAAGTAGTATATGATGTTAGTCGTGAACAGAAGGTCTGGTAGCAGAGAAACAAGAGAATAGAACAGTAAAGAATGGAAACAGGATGCAATTTGTATGAAAATGCAAGAACAATGAAGTCTGAGTCATTTTGAGACAATTGGTAGACATTTTGCAAGTTAAGTATTTACTTTATGATTGTTAGATTTTACTAACAATCCTGTAAGTTTGTGTTAAATGCATTCGATTGTCCCCATTGGTGTTCTTGTTCACTACAATACTATTCACGTAAGTGTTGATGTATGATATACTACAAGAAATAAATAAATTATGAATAACGGTTGAATAAAATAAAGTCGGTACACCAGCATTTTATATTATAGTGATAGAGAACGCAGACGAGAACAACCGATTATATTTAGCACAAAAGAATTACAGAGTTACTTGTTAAAGTAGAAAAAACATGCTGTAATACTTCATTTGTAAAATGTTCATTAATTGTTTCAGACTTCATTGTTCCTGCATTATCATACCAATTGCTTTTTGTTCCTGTTCTTCTCTTATTGATCTTCTCAATCTTCTGCTGCCAGACATTCTATTGCTGACTCGCGTTATATACTACTTATATCAATTTATGTAGCACACATCACAGTATTATTTAAGTTTTCTTTTACATTATTTATAGTTAGGTAAATAAAATACAAAACACTTTACTTAGAATTCTTCTTTACTTAATATTTGAAAGATTTTTAATTAACTACAAATTGAAACCATAATTATGTGTATAGATATTGTGTTGAATCCCATTCACCTCCTCCTCCATTTACTACAGATCTGATTTATTGCTCCAATATAATGGTTTTCAAAAAATATTTTTACCTCTTCACATTTTCTTAACCTAAAATACTTGATTATAATCTGTATATTTTATACACTGCGATGTTAACCCTTAGGTTCATTACACTGATAAGTTGTAGAAGCCTAACAGTTGAACCTTTCGTTATTCATTAAAGAATGAGCAATTCAAAAAACTGATTTGATGCAATCTAATAAAGTTTACTTTTCGTAAGTTGCTGTATGTATTTATGTTATTTTATTAGACAAATGGTCTATTATTCTGATTCGTGTTCTTAGCTTTGATTTCAAATCTAATAAGATCTTAAGTCAATAACTTAATCTTATGGGCGTCCATCAATAGACCACATTGTATTATTCTATACCAGTGATCGTTTACCATTCTTATTTTTCTAATATTCGAATATTCAGAGATAGGATTCGGGTCTGTGAATTTGTAGAACATCTGCTTTTCAATTTTCAATACGCGTGTAATATCTAACATTTTACCATTCATTTAGTGAGTGCATTTTGTATGTATGAGCATAATTTTTACTGGAAGATTTCATTTTAAACTATCTTTCACTTTATTTGCCTTCTCTATCCATCAAATCGAGATGTGCTACACTAACGTATTCAGAGAAAAAAATATGTATATAGCATATGATTATTTAAAATGAAGTCCTCATTGAAAATTGCAATCTTATACGCAGTAACGACACAATAAATGAATGCTAGGAAATGCTAGATAATATACTTCCATTGGACATTGATAAAAAGACGATTATCCTTACACAAAATCCATTCATTTGTCACATCATACACGCACGCTCATAATCATTCTACTTATTCCATTCAATATTTATTTTTCATATTCAACCAATGATGCCTCCGTAGAACTACTTTTGATTACGATTCACTGTGGTAATATCCACCTGAGATTTTACGGAACTCAGTTTGAATTAGCTAAGACGATACTTTACTATTGACCTAATATTTAAGATTTTGCATCCGATTACTGAAAAATTAATGTACGTAAATCACAGAACCGGCATCCAATGGTGTTATTGTCTAACTTCAATCAATCTACTATACCGCGAGATCGAGGGTCCTGAGTTCGAATCCTATGTGCGGGATCGTGAATGCTGCTGAGGGACCCCATACTAGGACGAAATGGTCATACATTGAAACCTTTATCCATAAATTCCTACCGACTACTCACATCTACCTAGCACAGCGGGCAATTGTCTGCATTCACAATATCGACTAAACTTTGGGTAGTGACTAAATAGAGTAAGAGCAATTCAGTAGATTAGTAGATGATGATCTAAAATTTGAGTAGATTCAACTATTTGTTACTTTACAGAAAACAAAGTTTCATTTTATTAGGAATTATTTAATTAACCACCATTATCCCACTAATCCACAACACAAATTTTGATCGTTTTTATAAAGTGTACGATGTTCAACAATATTCATAGAATTATGTAGAAGAGATGAGAATTGACTATTAATAGCACCACAATGCCCCGTTTCGACCTATTTGAGACAAGTCAGTTATGCACGCCAGCACCACACGGTTGAATTTAGTCTGGGACTCGAATCTAGTACCTCACACTACGAATGCTAACACGTTATCCAGAGAGCTATTAATTTAAAGTGGCTACTCAATCGTGCAACAAATATGAATTTTCACTCATTTTGCATTGTTTTAGTTCACACTTAACTGACGAATCTCAAACAGAACAAAAAGCCTTTCCTAAATTCCACTGCTACTCAAAACCCATTCATTCTATATAAACATGTGACATGATGGTTATATCGAGGTAGTTTGTACAGGATGTACATATGCCAACTAAGACTGATCATGGTCGACTCATGATTTCAATATCAAAATAATCCTAATCATTAAAATTTGAAATAATATTCACATTTTATCAACAAGCATATCTTCCAATTTTATTACCGCAAACACTATTCAATCCAGAAAAGTCTGGTCTATTTGCACTGGCAATACCATCACTATTGACTCAAATAAGCCATATTATAACAATTCACAAGATAAATAAATAATGTATTTGTAATATCCCACAAGATAGAAAAGATTATAAGGTTCAGACGTTTGATTTTAGTGATGAAGTGTTCTCTGAACTAGATGGTGCAAATGTAGACCTTTCTTTACCGTTCTGAACAAAATAATCAGTTATCACTCCCAGTAGAACTCAGCCGAGTAGTTATTCCATAGATTTTGATCAATTCATTCGAAAGGCTTTATTTGTAATCGATTGTTTTCTTAGGCTTTACTGTCTTGGGTTGTTTATGCAATTATATTGACTGTATTACTCGGTTTTTGTCCGACTGTATAGATAATAGAATTCTTCTAAATGAATTGATATAATAGATTCTTGCTGATGCGCCTATTACTTACCAGTCAAACTGAATATCAAACTTCTAGAAATTCTCCGGGAATCTAAGAGTTTCTCCATTTTAGAAATCCGATCCTTATCCAGTCGAATTCTTGTCTATGTTTGTCCATGTGTATTGATACTGGTGATAACAATTGTCCTTACTGATAATCTTTATGTTGAAATAGGTAGATGAACACGTTGTTTATTTTGTTCAGTGCAGTTAATCGTACTGCTGGATAGGAAATATAATGCCATTATCCAGAAAAAGTTAAAGTGGCCTACTACCCGTGCAATTCGGGGTCTTATATATATACGTTAAGTAATGATTTTTGTTATATAATCGAGATTATTTTGTAATTCATGTTCACTACTTCTTAAAAATTTAGTCTTTACACTTCTGGTATGTTGCCTTATTCCAATTACGTCCTATTTCCTATGTAATTAGACTACAATACTATTTTTATCCAAGTAAGATTGTGGATAATTTCTCATATGAATCATTATTGTACTCGTGTTGTAATTGACTATAATACAGCTACTACTACTACTACTACTACTACTACTACTACTACTACTAATAATAATAATAATAATAATAATAATAATGAACAACAGATTTTCAATATTATCACTTGTGCATGTTTTGCTATATCTTTTATAGTTATCTAACTTCTTTTTTTACTCACAGCTGTTCATATTCTACAGTTTAATCGTAACCTTAGTAATCAGAAAACTGGGTGTATCTCATAACAGTTCAATAAGTATGGAATCTAGATATAAGCAAGAGAAAATGTACATTATCGATTTTGATAAATGTTTATGTTTATACATATATTACTTAAAAGGTTTATAGAGAATTTCTTCATTTCCCAGTTAATATCATAGATTGATATAGATTAGAGAGCTATTCAAATATTGGAAGCATTGGACAGTTATAACATCTTAGTATAGGACTCCTCAGTAAAGTATACCCAAAATTCCACAATCTGGAATCAATCCCAGGACATTCAGTCTCCTAAATCATTGTAATTTCGATTAAACATGATTGTATTTTCACCCAATGATAAGCTCTGTCTGTCACAGACCAACTGGCATTTCGAAAGTTGGATAGGGATTATGGGAAACATTCGTAGTTATTATCGATTCATGTTATTTAGTTCATTTTCTAAATAAATATCTTTGTGCTGGATCGCATCACATAGTTGTTTTCACAGGATAGATATAATCAAACAGACGGTAAGATGTTTCACTGTATATCTATTTACTGTTTAAGAAGAAGAAGAAAACTGTAGAAAAATCCACATAAGTAAAAAAGAGCTAAATGTTAGCAATTTCACCAATGATTCACCTAATAAATTCTCTCCATGGTTATATTAAGTGTAGAAATTATGTTTATTTTAAATCAAAATATGCAGAAGAAAAGAGTGAATGGCGTCATAAGAAATACGATAATTTGAAATAGATAGGAAAATCACATTTTCGATCTTATGTCTTTAAATAGTAGTGCACTAATTGAGTAATACATTGATGTATGGAACTGTATGTATTTGTATCGCACTAGACGTATATTTGTAAATATTTATTGAAAAGATGAATAGCAACAGTTGTACTAATGATAGACAACTGTTTTCTGTCTAGAAAAAGAGACATATATACGAATGAACTATACTCATTACTATCTGTTGAGTGTAGGATCAAGTATTTGATTATCTGATTCTTCAAAGTTATCTGTGATGAACAAAAACACAGGTGGGGGACGACCATATGCAACTTAATACAAAATTATAGAGTTATTTGGTAAAATGTGAAAACAGTACGTCCAATCCTTCATTTACAAAATGCTCATTTATTGTTCTCTCAGTTTCATACCAATTACTCTCTGGTCCCATTCTATTCTATTCAATCTTCCCAACCATATGCTGCCAGGTTTTTCACTTACGATTGGTGTTACATACTACTTATGTATGTCGACATAAGTAGCATACACCACATATCGATATAGAGTAAATTTCAGGGAGACCTTTTACAGTTAATTACGTTGAAACCAAACGAGTTTTCAGATTATTTCATCAGTTAAACCAATAGTAGATATTAGCCTGTTGATATCGGTTAACTGTCTATACTATAGTTTATGTACATATTTTTTAACGAAAGCATATTATTATTTGCACTGTTGTGAACATGAACACCAGTGGGGACAATCGAATGCACTTAACACAAACTTACAGGATTGTTAGTAAAATCTAACAATCATAAAGTAAATATCTAATTTGCACAATGTCCACCAATTGTCTCAAAATGACTCAGACTCAATTGTTCTTGCATTTCCAAACAAATCGCATTATGTTTCCATTCTTTACTGTTCGATCCTCTTGTCTCTCTGCTGTTCACGATTAACATTATATACTACTTATGTCAATATTAGTAGCACATACCACAGCACTACACTATTATATTTAAAATGTCAGCTATATGTCAATAAGTACGGTAACCGTAATCACTGTTTGATATCTCAAATCTGACCATTATTAAAAGTATCAAATTAATCATAAATGTGTTTTTGTTATATCCCAATGGGTACAAATAATATTTCTGACTCTAGCGACCTAATGTGAGCCACTTGTTCAGAGTAAAAGAAGTAGCTTACATTAAGCCCCGGAACGTCAGAAATTTAATTGTTCTACTTATTGAGATATAACAAAAATATATTTATTATTAATTCTCTACTCAATGCTCAATTTATTTGAAAGTATCAAGTTCAACCTTGGTAATGATACTTATAAACTCATTATCAAAGTAATCATTTTTAAGAAATTTCAAGTTATGTTTAAACTTGGTTATAAAATCATGAAAATAAGCTATCATTTATCAAATGTAACATGTAGATTAGACTCATGTAGGGAATAAAATAGGTATGACAGGTGGTGCCAGGCGGACATTCCTTAATTAACTCAATTTAATGATTTTACTACCGTGGATGAAGTAAATAAACTGAATTCTATGTTTATGAGAGTCCTTGGCGAAAACTCATAATCTAAACTTAACATGATTGTTCCTTTTTAAAAGTACGTTATTGTCCACTTTTAGTCGCCCGAGATCTGGCTTCAGGTAGATCGTTTGCTGATTGTTATCGAATATCATCATCGACTTAAATCGCGTTGGTGAATAACGGAATTAGATAAATCAAATACGAGAATGAGATTTCGAATACGTATATTTCGTACAACCGTTGATCAGAATGCGAAGCAAAATAAAGTGATGAGCAATCGAAAAGGAGAGTGAGACAACTCAATATAACTAAGTGTGAATCGATATTTATAGTCAGATCAAACATAAGTTACAGACACATAATAAGTAAGGTAAGTTAATTAGCACACATACGATCATATAAAAGCACTTAGGATTAGTAAGCGAATAAATGACAGGATAAAAAATATGGTTTAAGAAGAATGAATAAATTGATTTATCTAGAGGATAGAATAACCTACGTGGGCTTGACATACTATCAGCTCCTACACACTGATTTGAACCGATTTGTGAATCATTAGCGAGTTCTTCCACTGTTGCTTTGTTTGAATTCGTTTTCAAAGTAACTGTGATATTACAATACATGGTAAACTTTTATATAGTGTAATCTAAGAATGCATGATCAAGTAATTAAATGTCGATTGTCCAGTAAATTAACCTATACATAACTATCTAAACAATTAACTAACTTTTTTGGCGAAATTCATTATTTTTTAAAAATATTATATATGAATCATTCTCCTTAAGGACATATCTTACTTACTTACTTACGCCTGTTACTCCTCGTGAAGGAGCATAGGTCGCTCACCAGCATTCTCCATCCAACCCTGTCCTGGGCAATCCTTTCCAGCTCCTTCCAGTTGTAATTCATCCTTTTCATATCTGCTTCTATTATCCGACGTAATGTGTTCTTTGGCCTTCCTCTTTTCCGCTTCCCTTCAGGATTCCAAGTTAGAGCTTGCCTCGTGATGCAGTTTGACGATTTGCGTAATGTATGTCCTATCCATTTCCATCGTCTTTTCCTAATTTCCTCTTCAGCTGGAAGTTGGTTTGTTCTCTCTCACAGTTGGTTGTTGCTGATGGTATCCGGCCAATGGATGCTGAATATCTTCCGTAGACAACTATTTGTGCATACTTGTACCTTCTTGATGGTGGTTGCTGTAGTTCTCCACGTTTCAGCTCCATACAGTAGAACTGCCTTGACGTTCGTATTGAAGATTCTCACTTTGATATTGGTTGAAAGTTGTTTTGAGTTTCATATGTTCTTCAATTGTAGGAATGAGACCCTTGCTTTGCCAATCCTTGACTTTACGTGTGCATCTGAGCCTCCTTGTTAATCGATGATACTTCCCAGGTATGTGAAGGACTCTACATCTTCCAGAGTTTCGCCATCAAGAGTGATTGGACTGCTGTTCTTCGTTTTGAATTTGAGGACCTTGGTTTTTCCCTTGTGTATGTTGAGGCCTACTGATGCAGAGACTGCTGCTACACTGGCTGTCGTTATCTGCATTTGTTCATGTGTATGTGATAGGAAAAGGATATATCATCAAAAGAAAAAAAATCAAAATGACAACATTACTAACGGACAACTAATAAAAATAATGATATGATTTTCAAATTTATCCTCTAATTATTGTCACTATAGTAACCATTTGAGTAATAAATTCAAAACGACTGAACTATCTACTTCATAAACACAACTATATTTATAACATCATGATTACACTACACGTTTTTATCAATATATTAAATTCTTCACTAATATCCAAATGATTCAATTACTTATAAGGTCAGATTAAGGTTTATATGAAATGATAATTGTTGATGTTCCATGTTGTTATATGGTTCATGTGTAACCCGGTTTAATTTAGATGAATATGTTATAAGAGTTAACGTTTTTATTTTATTTGTCTGCTTTTATTGCCAATTATAAATCAATCAACAGAGTATTATCATTATGATAAATAAAAACAAAAAGAAATTGTAGTTCCATTAGGCTGAAGAATGAAATATGTATTTATTACATTTATATACATTCATAGAATTAATATTTAAGCTTACATATTCAATATTCAACAGAAGGTGTGCTTTAAAATTTATTCCTCTCAACACACACTCACACACAATGGGCGTTGTACATTGAACTTTCAATAGACTGATAGCTATTATTCCCAGGTTTTTTTTAAAAAGAAAAAAAAACAAAGTTTGGGTTACATAGTTCCTTTTTTCCAAGATTATGGTTTTGTAGTAGTTAATCATTCCATGATTATTCAATGATTAAACACCGATCCTTTTAATTGATTATGTGTAGCTATAACAGCTAGTGATTTTAAATAGATATCCTAGCCAAAATATGTAAGAGATGGTTTAAAATCTCAGATACACTAATTGAATATTGAATTATTTAACAACTAAGTAGTAACTATTCCATGTTTACAGTGGATAAAGCAAAGTATACAGTGCGGTTGGTGGTTAGTTATTAGACATTATAATTTCTAAATGAATAAGTCATAAATGTATAACGTGCACACAATAAAATTGTTAAGGGTTGTATTTTGACCAGTTATATAGACTGTAATTAGTTAGAAGAGTGAAAAGTATTATCATGTGACTATCTTTCAATTATAAATGAAGATGAATAAGAACGGATTATGGAGAGGAATAAAGTTGTTAGAAACTTTTAGATTACTGGCTCAAAATAATCAGAATTCTGTTATTCAATAGTTGATTTCATGGTTGTCGCTCACTCAGTTTGGAAATTACTGTTTTCTATTATACGATGTGTAACAGTACTTTCCGGTTGTATGAATATTGAGAAATTAGTTGAAATTACAACTTGTTCTATGAAAAGAAAAAACAGATGTTTTCTTTGAATGAAAATCATGTTTCTGGATGCGAAACATAGTCCAAGATTGTTTCGATTCTCGTAAACGTATCATGAAGTTCTGTTGACGTTCCTACAATATCAGTAAAAATCTTCATTTGATACAATCAATATTAGTAATGGTGATGTTTCGCGGAGCTTTCGTGAGGCTTCGCGAAACGTCCCGCTTATCAGCACTGAGTTTCTTCTGGTTCCTGACAACTCATTGAAGCCCGTCGGTCTACTCCGGGTAACCGTGAGTTTGACCACAAACGAAGGATGTTACGTAATGAAATCGGGCAAAGTTTACGTAAGGACCGAGAAGCCTGGTGGTCTGAGCGTGCTTATGATCTGGAAGCAGCAGCTGCACCTGGTAACTACCGAAGCTCTTCCAATTCATCCGAGCCACTGGCAGCAAGAAGTCTGGTGTGAGCGAAACAATCTGTGAGGATGACAGGATGCCAATCACCAACCTCTATCGACGTCTTGGACGATGGGCAGAATTCTTAGAAGAGCATTTCAACTGGCCTGCTGCTCCGGCAACTCTTGAAACGCTACAAATCACCGGGCCCAGGGGACTTACCTCCGGCTCTTTTTAAAGATGATGGTGACTTTCTGGCTAAGGAAATGACTGTGTTGTTTACTAGAGAGTGTACCAACTTCATGGAATGAGTCGATAGTTGTTCCTATTTTTATAAAGGGTTCACGTCGTTCGTGTAACAACTATCTGGGGATAAGTCTACTACCGATTGCGTCCAAGATATTGGCTTCCGTCATACTATGTAGGTTGTTACTAATGTAGAGGTTCGGCATCGTGTGTTCGGGCACAGAGACAATAATGCAATTGGTGTCACCATCTTGGAACACCGACTTCGGTGGCTTGGACATGTTCTACGAATGTCATTCCAGAGAATTACACGTCGTGCATTATTTGCCGACTCTGGGACTGGTTGGAAAAAGCGGAGAGGTGGTCAGTATACGACATGGTGTCGTGATATGAAAGAAAGCTGCACAGGACTAGCCTCTGTTGATTCTTCACGACTCCCTGGTTGGGGTCCGTGAGATGGTGCAACACAGTGGCTAGAGACGTAATCAGATATGGCTCAGAATAGAAACCAGTGGCGATCCTGCTGTAACCTTCTTTTACTTTCTTCATAAAAAGTGGTTCTGTCTCCATTACCTGAAAGATTTCTTCTGATTGTACCTTTCCGTTTCTCCATTATTACTACTATTATTATTATTATCACACTACCTTACACATCTGTTCGTTATTGCTCCTTTTTTCTACGCTCCTTACCTCCTTTTTTTTGTCTTCGAATTCTCATTGTTTTGTGTGGCGCATATATATTTGGTGTCCTCTTGTACCAATATTTATGTGTTCAAATCAATAAATAATAAATAAATAAGTAATGGTGGTACGAAAATCCTTTTAGTTTTTTTAAACAGAGATGTATAGTGGTTACCAATAGAATCCAGGACGAGCACCTCATGCTATTCGGGATTAGTTAGCTGAAAGTATCTTTATCCCAGAGTTGATGTTCACTCCGGACACGAATCCAGAACAGTTTGGATCTAAGGCCATAGAATAATCCAATTAGCTGCTGCCTCCAGATAGCCACAAATCTGTGTAATAAAGTGAATTCATTACTCAGTGCTTATATCAAAGCAATCCGAACAGGATAATCATACGACAGAGGAGACTATTCCGTTGCAGTCATAAACATCAATGGGAAGATTCGAAAAACCGAAAAATATCGATTTGTATTCTTTTGGTTGTTTTAATTACAATTCAGAATGTTAAAAACGGTTGAAAAATCTTTTAATCGTGTCTAAACAACTACCCAGGCCTAATGTGTGCAATAGTTTATGTTAACTCCACATTCTAAATAATCACCCAACTTAGCTAAAAAAAATTCCCAAAATGTAAATTAGGACAACACACACGTAAGCGAACAATATTGGCTTCAACTAGATCTTCTCAAGGTTTTATTATGCAGTGGTAGTGTGGTGTCGACAGACATAAGTAATATCTAACACTAGTCAGAAGTGGTACATCTGGCAGCAGAAGGTTGGGAAGATGAAATCGAAGAGAACGGGAACAGAGAGTAATTCTTATGGCAATGGAGGAACAATGACGTTTGGGACAATTGATGGAGGATTTGCGAATGAAGTACTGAACGTATGGTTTTCACATTTTGTAAAAAAATTCTAAAAGTTTGTATTAAAATGCAATTGGTTTTCCCCACCTGTGTTCTCTTTCACAACGGTAGTATTTATATGTATAAATGAATATGTTAAAGCAATCAAGACAGTTTATGAGTCTATGATAACAATGAGATAGGTTATATAATGGAGCATAATAAGTTAATTGTATAAATGGATAATTTGATGAAAGATGTACTAGATGTGACAACAATAATCAAAATTTGAATCAGTGTTTTATAAAAGGAAGTAGGTTAAAGACTTGGAAAGAAAAACAATCATAGAAATAACGTTCATTGAAAAGGTATTAAGACTACTTAATGAGAATTGTTCAAATAATTAGACAGTGAAGTGTATATTCGAAGAGAAGGGGAAGAAAACTAAACCAGCTAATAACATTATTCTGTGTATTCATAGGAAATTTGTAACACCCTTATTTCTCCGATAGCTGAATTAGGTTTAAAAAATGATTTCACTTTCTATTATTTTGCATATCATTTGTCCATTTATTTTTCCTGACCCTCTTTTCAAATATACTCTTCACTGTCTAATTATTTGAACAATTCTTATTAATTTCATTGGTTGTGATCACAAGTCCATTGAAGTTAGACCATCATGGAAAACCTGGAAGCATCGGAAGGCCGTTTCGTCCTATTGTGATACTACTCAGCAATGCGCATCCACGATCGCTCCTAGCGGGATTCGAACCCAGGACCTATCAGTTTTGCGAGTGAGCGCGAGTTGGGATCGTGGATGCGCACTGCTAAGGAGTCCCACAATAAGACGAAATGGCCGTCCAGTTCTTTCAGGTTTTCCATGATGGTCTAGCTTCAATAGACTAATGATCTCAACTAATGAAATTACTACAATCTCCTTAAAACTTCTGATAGTAATTCTTATTAAGTAATCTTAATACCTTTTCAATGAACGTTATTTCTATGATTGTTTTTCTTTCCAAGTCTTTAACCTACTTCCTTTTATAAAACACTGATTCAAATTTTGATTATTGTTGTCACATCTAGTACATCTTTCATCAAATTATCCATTTATACAATTAACTTATTATGCTCCATTATATAACCTATCTCATTGTTATCATAGACTCATAAACTGTCTTGATTGCTTTAACATATTCATTTATACATATAAATACTACTACTGCATATTAGAGTAATGCTTGATGATCTAGCCATTAAGGACATGACATTTACTGAAGAGATCCCTTTTTGTTAAGTTGTACATTCGAATATGTATGCGAAATTTTAAGCATTACATTTATGAACAGAAGTAAACAATGAATATACATGGTGATGTAATAGAAAGGTTATAATATTAGATTAGAGTGTAAATGATAGTGACAAAATTTAGGAAAAAAGTGAATAAGTTAGCAACGGATTATAATAATTTTCAAAAAATTAAAAGAAATGAAGTGATATCAGAAACAATTCCGAATAAAATAATGGCATACGAGGTAAAGACATTTTCAAATGTAAAATCAATGAAATGAAAATAAAACATGGTAATAGTAATAAATGATAGTACTAATTCAAAACCACAGTAAAGACATTGTTATGATGTACTGCTTTCGTACACAAAAGTTAGAGCTTATTTCATGGTCGAAAAGAGCTTCTGGCGTTTTGAAGAGTTTAATACTAAGAAATCTTGGTAGATTTAGACAAATTCAGTAAACGACCTTGAAAACAACTTGTGGATCTGTGGAGTGATCAGAATCAATTAAATATTCAAAAATAAAACTGTTAACGGGTTTCTTCTCACCTTTGTAGAACAATATTGAAACAAATTCTTGTATCTGAGTTCAAAGAAAGCACTGGCTACGGTCTATGTACCATGCTCCACAAGAGCAGGTGAACTGATAGATGTTCATATAGGCAATGAAACAAGGGAGCTTATCTTTTACTGATATAGAGAATACGTTTTCATCACTGGGTCATCGTCATTTTGAAATAATTTTTATCGAAAATATTTTTACCATTTACATTCACTGGCCATAAAATTTGAAATTTCAATTCTAAAACATACTTTCTTCTATTATTTGAATAGTTTCGTTAGCTGGTAATTGGTGTAAAATTCTCATGATTAACTTAAACATCACTGAAGTTCAATGACACAATAAAAGTTCCCCATTTACATCAACAATTTGTTTTGTTACACGTTTTCAAACCATATCCATCAACAATGTTAGTTTTGTTTTAGAATTTGATTACCTGATTTTAATAGATCTGTATATTCCACGAAGTTAATGAACTGTTTTATCACGTCACAACTAATGCTAACATTTCCTTCAGATGATTGCTTTTATCAAAATGAAATACTATTTATATGGTTCTTTATAAAATCACTCAATTAAAACAATGTGTGAATTACACATTACACAGCTGACATCAACTATTAAATAATCATTCATCCATTACAATCATCGAAGTTAACCGAGTAATTTGTAAACTAATTATAAAAATTAATTTATTTTTATATTGTTTATTTAAATCTTCCAATTGTTATATAGGACTGGACTTGATTAGTCTCTTATTAGTATGCGTGCACTTTGTGAGGATAGTCCATCTGGACTCAATTTCTAAGGGAATAACTTGATGGGTTCGACTCCTGGAGTGAATGTCAAATATGGAATGCGGAAGCATCCAGCTGACGAGTCTCAAATAGGACGAAACGCGTGTCCGGGATTCTGCTGATAGCCAATATCCATTTTTGATTATTTATAAAGTTGTTTTTTTCAAAATATAATTTATTATCAAATACGATAACTGTCACTTAAAACTAAATAATAATGACAAATCTAAATGATGTGATGATATTGGTGAAGATGATTTCTGAGTTGAATAGCTTATTCATGTAGTTTTCATTGCCTTTCTAGACAACATCGTCAACACAAACTTCAGATAGAAGTAAACTACTAAAATTTCTCAATATATATCCAACAGCCAGTTTTGTTGACATTCAGTTTAACTGGTTGTTGTCATTACCTGTTCTATCACTGTTTTCATAATTGCTTCGATTGTAAACACAGATGTATGGTAGGTAATAGTGGAATCCAGGACGCTTATAATGCTTATGATTTAAGGCTATATCGAAGCAATCCGCATAAGATGCACATATGCCAATAAGAGACTAATCAATTGCAATCCTAAACAACCAATACAAATAATGAAACTGTTTTGATTGATTTACTCTTTGTCCTGATTCTTGATAGTGTAGTTGTTTATGTCTTTTTTTTAATTAGTTCGGAACTTGGATCTAGTTTAATAAGTTTAGAGATTGCTGACTGACTTTAGTGTGAAGTTTGTAGAAAACAATTTTCTGGTTTTTGTATTATCCTTACCAAGACTTTAATATTTTCTTTGTTAAACAGGTACATGAATTTAAGTGAGGTTAAGTAGGAGTGCTTGACAGCTATTTGACGTTTATGTGAATGAAGAATAAGAAGGAGATCATTTTGTCCGATATTGTTTTTCACAGCTGATGAAATTTATTTAGTAGATAACGTTCACCTCGCATTATTTTGTCATTTTTTTGTTTGATCAGTCTTATTTAACTGGCTTATAAGATACGTCTATTCCAAATAGTCTCGAAAATCTAGTTGTAGTTATTGATATTTCCTTTAGTTATGATAGGATGATCTGTTTGTTGATCTGCATATTTTATTTCATAATTATTGTTAAGTATGCAAAATAAACAGTCCCAATCGCGAGAAACCTGCGATTTATATATGTAACTGAAGAGAAAACAATCAAACAAAATAAATTTATTGCGTTTCCCAAGTATCTTTGTTCTTGATGAGTTTAAATTTTCATCTGTCGATTAAGTGATAGCTGTCTTAACTCATTCATTTAGTAAATAAGTCCCTAGATTAGTAAAGCTATGATTATCAAGTTTGATCCTGAGTGAGAATACCGACACTCCAATACAAGTTTATTTAACTGACCAACACTGACAAAGACAAAAAACATAGTTTGGATCCCGCTTCAGTACAAGAACAAATTCTACAGCTCTATAACAATTTTTATTGACATCATTTCAAACTGAAATTCATAGGTAATAGATGGGTGAGAGAAAACACAGTATTGCGAACAATAAGGAGTAAACACCTTTATAGAGCTATTTGGTGACTGAAATCATGATTTCTAAAAGCTATTTTATTCGTTTACGTAGGACTTCCCAGTATGAAATACAGTAATCCAAAACAAAAGAAACTTATCATTAAATCAATTAGTAAGAGAATTTTGAAATTTTTTTATATGAAAATTAATTAGATTACATGTATTGTGACATAGCGGAAAGGATTACCAATCGGATTCAAGGCAAATTTCCTATTTTATTCCTCCATTAATTCAGCAATCATAAGGAGAATGAAGGATGCTTCATCAAAATACCAAAGAAAGGAAATCTCGGCAAATGCAAGAACTACAGAGGCATCACACTACTATAAGTGGAAGAAACAGTTTGTGTGGTTGAACCGAACGAATGCTTCAATGAACGATCGACTCCCAGGTCAACAGACCAGATTCCTTAAAAATCGGTCGTGCACAGACCGAATTGCGACACTACAGATCATTGTTGAACAATCAGTTGAATGGTACTCGTCACTATACATCAACTTCCCTGACTATGACAGTGTTGATAGGAGAACATCATAGAAACTTCTTCGAAACTACGGAGTGAGTAGCTGAGAAAATTGCCAACATCATACAGGATTCAGACGACGGACTATACTGCAAAGTGGTACATGGAGGACAGCTGACAGACACATTCTAATTAAAGACCGGAATCAGACAAGGCTGCTTACTCTCCCCCTTTCGGTTTCTTCTAGTGATTGACTGGATTACGAAGACCTCGACTTCTGACGGGAAGCAAGAATACAATGGACAGCTTGGATGCAGCTAGATGATTTGGACATTGCAGATGACCTAGATCTTCTCTCCTATACACACGAACAAATTCAGATCAAGACAACTCGTGTAGCAGAACTCTCTGCATCAGTGAGCCTCAGCATACACAATGGAAAAAGCAAGATCCTCAAACGCAACATGAAGAATACTAACACAATCACAATTGATGGAGAAACTCTTGGGGAGGTGGAAGCTTTCACATATATGGTCAGTAGCGTCATCGATGTACAAGGAGGATCGGATGCGGACGTAAAGACGAAGATTGGCAACCAAGGACAGCATTCCTACAGTTGAAGAACATATACAACTCAAAATAACTTTCAACCAATATCAAAGTCTCATACTTCAATATGAATGTCATGACAGTTCTAATTTAGGGAGCTGAAACTTCGAGAACTACCACAACTATTATCAAAAATGTACAAGTTTTTATAAACGATTGTCTACTCAACATACACAATGTCGGTCGACCAAATGCCACCAGCAACAGCCTACTATGGGAGAGAACAATCAGCTTCCAGCACTCAGCGACGGCTGGAAAGCAGAGATCACGATAGAGTAGGTTGGAGATTGCTGGTTGTCAGCCTACGAGGGATAATATGAGCAAGTAAGCAAGCTAAATATTCGTACAACATAGTCGAATGCATAAGGGCGTCAACTTCATACTTCTCATTATTCATCAAGTTTAACTGAGGTGGGTAATCGATTACACTGTATATTGAAATTATCAATGTTTGATTAAATGATTGTTTAATTCACTTTAGTTGGATTATATTTTGTTTTTAATCAGGAAACTGTATGCCTAATATTCTGATTCAGAATGTTGAATAAATACACTAATCTGAAGTCTATAGAATGACTGTTGAATACGTTTCAAGGAAATATGAAGCTAACATTCTACCAACTAACAACTTTTATTATGATAAGTGATAAACATTGACTGACAATACGTTTCTGACAGATAAATTCCTTTTATTCGCTTATAATGGTAAATCAATAAGAAGAATAGTACTTTTTATTATTGTACTTTTTATAATAATCGTTTCCCTCTCTGTGTAGATCTTGTAGTAATTGTTTACAAATGAAATATTTTAAAGGATAAAATTGTCGTTAATTTAAATGAAGAATAACTATAGTGCCAATTCGTTAACGACCATTAAGCATAGTTTTTTTAATGTAAATTTACTTGAAGTTATTAAATTCGGGACTTTGATAAAAACTTGTGACAAGATGTTTATGTCGAATCAATCCTTTCACGGTATACGTAGATAGAAAGGAAGTGATCAATTATGACCTTTTACATCAACAATGACAATATACTAACTGTTATAAAACATAATCGGTACCAGTCGGACAAGCTAGTGGTTTCCGAACTGAGTAGCTCAACGGTTAACGTACTTTCATTCAAAGCGAAATGTGCTAAATTATCAGTATGCTATGCGAATACCGACGGCATTGGGTGCTCATTTGTCCATACTGAAAGTTGATTGATGTTGGAAAGTTTAGGCAATAATTTCAACTCAGTGGTCTAAAAGTATCTTATCCTGAACAAGGCCTGAATTTCCTAAGGTTACTCTAATATAAGAATCTAAAACGAAGTTAAAACAATTATCCAGTTTTCCTTCTTCTTTTTGGTTTTTTGTTTTCGAACTGACGTTAGTTGGTTACGGAAACTAATGTCAAAATGAATAATCTTCCCAGGTCATCAAATTAAACAAACCCATTCCAAGTTGTAGGAGTTCAAAATAGAGATTTATCAAAATTATAGACTGTATTCTTCACAGACTAATCTTATTTAAGGTTCTATTTATAACCAGAGAACACTAGACATCTATTTATCCTGACATAAGATTCCTCAATACTGCACCTCATCAGGAATTGAACCTCACTTGATTGGGTCTCAACCTATGAGTTTATCATTCGTTAATATAAAACCAAGTGTATTGTTTGATATATATATCTATACACTTAGTGTATTTAGTTTAGCAAATGAATACAAATACATAATTGAAACAAAACGACTATTGTACTTGGTACAAATGATCTTTAAAACTAACCAATGAATTCGATGAAATGAAAACAAGATTGACATCATTATTTATTATAATTGATATTTACAATTTCAAATGAAAGAACTCGAAAGGAGAAACATATTGGGCGTTTACTATCTCTTTTCAATTCTCCAATAGATATTCGAATTTAAATTCAGGTTTATAAATCACCTTGACTACTAAATTAAATATAAATGAAAAAAAATTTTTTTTATTTTTCCTGAATAAACCATTCACTAGAGTATTGTAATAAACAGTGGATAATAATTTGAACATTGAAATAAGTAAGTAATAACTATAGTAATGAATTATCTTATTTCTTGAAAGCATTTTATGATTTCTTATATAGAAATACATAATTTAATGTACATCATTAATACACTGGTTTATGAACAGCTAAGTTAGTAGATTTAAACAATTCATATCAAAGATGTTCGTCTCAGTTGAATAACAGTGAAATCCTTATAGAATGAATTGATAATGAGGTTTTCAATTGTGGTGGTCTAACATCAATCGGTTCATGATCTCAATCAAATACTTAATAATCTCCACAACCCCTATACTAGAAAATAACATAACTGGTTAAGTAAATAAGTTTTACTTCTAGTAATGCCAAATGTTGAAGACATCAATAAACATAAATATAAGTTACTTGAAACATAATGATAAGTAGTTATGTAATGACGGCTCAGTGGCCCAATAGTTAAGCGGCCACGCTCGTGACTGATACGTCTTGGGTTCGGATCTCGCGAGGGGCGGGATTGTGGATGCACACTGCTGAGGAGTCTCATACTAGGACAAAATGACTGTCCAGTACCTCGAAATTTTCCATCGTGGTCTAGCCTCAATTGACTCATGATTTCAACTATTGAAGTTATGGAATAGTTTAATGGGCAACTATAATCAACTATTAAAATGTCTAGTTGTTTAGAATCAATAAACTATACATATCATTCTGTATTTTGAAAACAGTTTTTTATAATAGAGTTATATCAACTGAATAGGTAAGAAAGTATTTACAAAGATACAAAAACTATTTGACTTAAATATGGATTCCCTTAAAGTTTAAATGGGTCTGAATAAAGGATTTTTTAAGATAGGTTTTTTCTTCTAAATTTTGAAAAGATTAAGATCTGCTGACATTTAACAATGATTGATGATTAGCTGAAATGGAAGAATTCAAAAGAAACCATTTCTAAATCAATAAGAAAACAAAAAAATGTTAAGAGTTCAACTGTGAATTCGGTAGATTAGTTCCAGATGTAAATGATACATCTTTCTTTTTTAATATTTACAATTTATCTTTGGTCTGATATCGATCTAGTACTGTATAATAAAATTAAAAACAAAAAGATTGATTCAAAAATTAGATGAATGAATTGATCAAATGCATAACTATTACATGGAACTAATAGAATTATGAATAAACAAAATATTACACAGATTGAAATCACGAGTCAATTGAGGCTAGAACACCATTGAAAACTTGGAAGCACTGGACGGCCGTTTTGTCCCAGTACGGGACTCCTCAGCAGAGCGCATACACGATCCCGCACCCCACGAGATTCGAAGCCATGACGTACCAGTCTAACGCCAGGTGCTTAACCAACTAGACCACTGAGCCGGCCGGCATCCAACGGTGTTAATGTCTAAGTTCAACCAATCCACGAAGTGGCGCCACGATATACCGTTGTCTTCAGTGAGCTGATATCTCACAACAGACCTGGTTGAACTCCACTGGTGACGAAACAAAACTTTAAATCAAAACAATATGAGTATGACTTGATTCAAAGTGGTTAGAAATTATCTTTAAGAATTTGTGCATATAATTTTTATACTATTTGACATTTGTCAACGAGATATACTTGCAGTTATTCGGTACGTAACATTTCAAGTAAGATTCGAACTAACAAGATTTAAATCCACTTGGTATTGTTTGGCTTGTATCTTCCCAGTGAGGTATAAGACTGTAATTGATCAGTCTGTTATTGGCATATGTGCATACTGTGCGTATTTCTCGATATTGCCTTAATTCATAGACTTTTTGTAAGTAATGGTAGATAGTGGCTAGCAGTGGAATCCAGGACGTGCGTTTCGTCCTATTTAGGACTCGTCAGCTGGATGTACCTGCATCTCAGAGTTGATGCTCACTTTGGGACTCGAACCCAGTACCATTCGCTTCATACGCCATCGCGTTATCGACTCAGCTACTGAGTCCTGATAGCCACTCGCTTGTGTAACGGGGTGAATTTAAATTCACTTTGTATTGTTTGGCTTGTATCTTCCCGCGTCCTGGATTACACTGCTGACCACTACCCATCATTGCTTAACAAGATTTAGTTTCAAAAACTGATTTTATTCTACCTAAACCGAGAATGAAAATAAATGATATATAACAATTAATGAAGATCTTTTTATATCTATTATTCCTGGCATTCTATTCTATTTTCTACTGCTAATCAACTACCATAGCACTAGTCATTTATAAATATTGATTATTTTGACATAAATACAATGGTCAACATATTTCATTGCTAAATACAATTAGTAAGTTATATCATTTACATTTGAGTGAAATATTATACTCTTTATATAATGTAAGTTAAAAAGAAACTGAAGTCATGTTCAGTTATTTGATACAATTGAATTACTTCATGAAGATAATATTTTATAACATCCTAGATAAAAGATACAGGATATTCATGAGTTACTGTTATAGTAGATAATTAAAAAAATCGAGGCGTTAAAATAAAAACAGCTTTTCAATTCGTTTGTTATTGTTTACTTGAATCTTCTCATTGATGCTTAGGATTGCAATTTATCAATCACTTATTGGTATATGTGCATACTGTACATATTGCTTCGATGTTGCTTTGATTCATAAACATTATAAACAAAGATGGATAATGGTTAGTAATGGAATTCAGGACGTACGTTTAGTCTTATTTGGGATTTGGGTCCTAGAGTAAACATCAACTTTGAGATGCAGGTAAACCCAACTGACGAGTCCTAAATAGGACGAAACGCACGTCCTCGATTCCACAGCTAGCCACTATCCATATTTGCCTATAAAAACAGACTTTATTTTATTTTTAAATATATATGATAGCTAATTCAATTCAGTAGTCTTGTACGCACCAGTTTATTTAGTGATTAAGGTTATTGTTTTATAAGTGTTAAGGACGTTTGATCCCCAGAACTCACTTGGGAAATGACCTAACTTTTTTGTTTTCGAGCCAAAGGCGCTTTTGTCACCTTCATCTCGTATTTCCCACTGGGAAATATCTTAAATGCTATTGGTCCGTTGTATCTTTTAGTATGCTATTTGGTAACTCTCCCCAAGGACGGTTTTGCACTGTATATATACGTTTTGAATTGTGTTTGTTGTTATCACTCGTTTCTGGCTAATTTGCAGAATATACTTCCCATTCCAAGCTTGGACTTTTCCCTCTATTTAGCGGGTCTGGGACGCATCAATAGCTAGCTTACTGGTCTTTGGTCTTGTTTCCGTTAGCCGATTAAGTGAACTCGTGATAGCTTCAAACCTAGCAAGCCTATCGAGTCTCTGAATCCTTGATTCTTCGTTCCGTTCCGAGTAAGACGAATCAGTAATAGCATTCAAGTTAACGAGTATAACAATAAGCAATAATGGTGTTTAATTTCTTCTATGATTCCCTTTTCGTATTTCTGAATAAGGTGACTAGATCAAATAATAATATCTTCAGATAACATTATCTATCTATTTGATTGTAGAATACACATTAATTAATGGACAAAATCAAGTTGGTATGAGTAAATAAATAACAATATTCATAATTTTATCCGAAAGGTCAAAGTACCCTAACTGTACCTAATTGATTTCAGTTTAAATGTTTACAATGTCTTTGTCAACTGTGAGAAATGAACATTTCCATAAGATTAATAATGGAAAACATAGTATTAGCAGTAATAATCAACAGATGAGTGAGTATATAATTTATATTGATAAACAAAATTGTTGATGCATGATACAACTATTCACATTATATCAATGTAAAATGATATATTCAAGTATCAGGCTAAACCAAGATTATTATTATTATTATTATTGGTAATGGTATTATTACTACATTAAAACTTCTAAAAACTGTACACAACGTCTACCAAATTTTGTAAATCCTATTCTATTTTGACAGCTGAGTTCACGAGTCGATCTAAGCTAGACCACCACTGAAAACCTGAAAGCACTGGACAGTCGTTTCGTCCAAGTACGAAACTTCTTATCAGTGCGCTCGACGATCCCGCACGCGGACGTCAAACCAAGGATCTATGGTCCCACCTGAGGGATCGTGCGTGCACACTGCTGAGGGGTCCCATAAGTGGACGAAACGGCTATCCAGTGCTTCCAGGTTTTCAATGATGAACTAGCTTAGATGGAATCGTTAATTCAACCATGAAAACACTGCAGTCTCTACAAATCCCCATACTGATATGTTCTGTTTTGCTTAGAATCCATTCTGCTTCTTTTTAAAAACGTTATTTAAAAAATCAAAAATATATTTAAGATTTATTACAGAAATGATAGAGAAAAATTGCTTTTCAAATAAATACCTTAGTTAGTGTTATATTGTCAGCTCTATATCATAATTATGGAGCATTTATTATCTTTCTGGATAACATTAGTACCTAGTTATTGTGGAATTGCTCTTTTCAGTTTAATTCACACGCCTTAAAACAGTTCCTCCTGATTTCCTTTATTTACAAATTACTTGTTTATGTTGTATATAGAGACAATCAATCACAAACAACTTTACCAGAGCAAATTGATTTTATGCTGGACTGAGTGAAAAACTCACTTCCACATGAAGTAGGTACTGATATCATTATGAACTTTTCTTATGTGATTCAGCTTTGTCACAAACGGAACATCACTAGATCATTAAACATATAAATAAACAACTTTGAAATATTTTTATACTGATATATGAGTTCCCTAATTATTTTTAAATTGGCTTCATCATAGTACTAAAGCGCCTTACAACACTTTATCAACCAGTTAGTTTTTCTACAGTTTAAATTACGAATTGATCTTAGTTGGACAACCACTGAAAAACTGGAAAGATCGGATGGCCATTTCTTCCTATCATGGGACTCAGCCGTGGTCATCCACGACCCCGTAGACAGGAATCGAATCCACTGTCTTTGGTCTCACGCATGAACTCTTAACTCCTAGACAAGTAAGGTGGCATACAACATTGTTAATGCTTAACATTTTTAGTGTAAATGTATTTAGAGATGATTGATTTTCAATGTCATTACTAATTTTAATTAAATTTCGTTATCATATGGATATTTTTCCGAAAATATCAATCAAGTGTAAAATGACAACTCAGTGACCCTGTGTTAATCCCAAATATAGTCTTAGAAATTTGTTCCAGGTAATTGATAACGACCATCGAATGTATGTGAATGATTTAAGAACTAGGTAATAAGCCTTCTTGATTTCATCTTATTGTTTAATTAGATAAATCAATAACTTTTACGGCTGGAAACGTATTACAAAAACTAAGCATAGATAAAAAGTTTAGTTTATTGATCAATGGGAGGTAACTGACATCCTGTTGTTTTGTCCTTGGTGTTAAACAAATCCTAACTACGAATGTTTTATTATGTTCAGTGACTCGATATACTAATTAATTTAGTTCATTGTTAGATGGTTGGAGATTGACGGGAAGAGGAAATGAACCTCTAGTTGGCAGCCCCCAAATGCCCTGGTACGGCCGAGAGTGGGGAGAGTCCGCTCTCCCTCTCGAAATGCTCTCACATGGCCATGCGTATATAGCCTCTGACAGGGAAGTCCTACTCACTGTCTTCTCGTGGCGGGAGTGTTGTTTACGAAAATGAGAGGACGAAAAGCGAATGTCCGGCGCTGTAACCGGATCACAAACCAATGGTGCACATGGGCTCCAGGATCCTGCGGGAACAAATGGCTACCATGGGACTGCATCTCCTTACGATGCTCCACTGCCTTGTGGGTTAGACCCTTAGGTCAAAGGCTCGGGTTGTGGCCCTCTAAAAAAACCACCTGCTTCGGTTTGGGCACCCGAGCAGCATCACAGGCTTCACACATCGAATGAGATTTGTGTGGCGCATTTGTATTTGGTGCCTCCTTGTACCAATATCTATGTGTTAAAATAAGTAAACAAATAAAATAGTGCTGAAACGCTGAGCAATAGTTTAGCTTCGTCTTGTTATTGAGTTACTAATTTACGTTCCGTCCACCGGTACCAAGTTAATATCAAAATGTTTTGAACACAGTAATCTTCAAACATGTAACTTCATAAAATGGTGTTTGTTGAAAAGTTTAAAACTATAAGCCTTATTTACTTTAAACCGGTACTTAAAATGTTGTTTTTGACTAATCACGTAGTTATATCAAGATGTAATCAAAATCAACTTTCACGTTAGACTGAAATCGATCAAATTTAAACTATGATGTATCGTGTTCTTATTGCACCATTAAACAATATTTGTTACTAATACTTTTCAACCAACGAAAACAAAAAGTCCGGTGATTGGATCAATAAACTCGTATTTACACATTTAAGAGACTCAAGTTGACTTTTTCTCATGATTTTCAACAAATCAAATTAGCTTTTGTTTCTTTCATCTTTTACATCATCCATTTATTAAAATAACTATTGAAAGCTTAGTTTCGCCACGGCTTAAAATCGTTTGAAAAACGATCAAAAATCAATGAAGTACCAAACAGCTATTTACATCTTGTTTCAAATTGTTCAGCAGATGGAATCTTACACCTGACACTTAATCAGTAATTAAACACAAATATTTTTCATTCTTAATTTGAGTTCATGTGAAAGAGCGCGATCCTTAGTTAATTCCATTCATAGATTAATACTTTGATTCTCAATCTGGCTTTCTCTTGAGAACTATAAGAAATCGTTGGAAACGTAAACAGTATTATACAAAAGATCCAGATTTATATTTCTAAAGCTTTATAGAAAAAGTCAGAAACTGTGACAGATAGAAAAACTTTCGAATTATTTTTACGACATATAAAGCGTTTTTACTTCCCTTTATTGTGTTACTGATCTGATCAAATATTTACTGAATATGATCGTAAAGTGTTTAGTTTTAGTGTAGTGAACGAAGACTAGATAAGGATAACCGATTTACCGTTGAATGCAAAATCACAGAGTGGTTTAGTAAAGTGTGAAAATCATTCATTAAATACATCATTTGCACATCTTTGAATTGTCCCTTACAAGCTTCATTCTTTCTTCATTCCTGAGGTCATCTTGATTGTTTTCAGTTATCTTCTCTTTTCTCTTCATTTCAATCATCTCGATCTTCTGCTCGTGGGGATTCCACTTTAGATTAATGCTACATACTACTTACATCTGTTAATATAAGTAACGTACACCAAATTAGGACCAAAGTGTTGAGTCCTTTTTGACACGTGAACTATTATAAAATATTCCTTCATATTCCATGAAAATCAGAGAACTCAACATCTTTCCTGTCTAACAAATATCCTACATCTCAAAATCAAAATATAATTTCAAAGAGCCAACAAACTAAAAGTGGATGACCTTAGCAGTGCTTGATATCAGCAGGAGCAAAATGTATACTCTTATCTATTGACCAAGTAATCAACATCATAATTTCGAGTAATAGGTTTGATTATTAGTTAGAATATCATCAAAATGAAACACTTTACATAAATTCTACTAATAACTAATATCTGAAACGTATTTCTTAAAATAATACTACTGATAAGTTTGATAAGTATGAAATTTTATGATGTAAGTAAAATTACATAGTAGTGAGATTTATTTAATAAGTCGATTGAATATAAAGTCAATCTCAACTATGAGTCTTAATACTTAATCTAACATTCAGGTACATTTGTGACTGAACTTGTCAAATATCGACTTAGCTCATGTTAAAACATTCACACTTGCAATTATCTATGCTACCCTTTACGTTTTGCTTAACTATGAATTATTCAATACATATTGATGATACTTATTTTATATAATCTAACTTACATGAATTATGTTTCATATTCCTTTATCCAACTAAACAAAAATTGTATCAGATTAGGATTTAGCAGAATTTTAGCAAAACATTTGTGCTCTTTTCCGTATCATTTTTTAGTACAAACTACCAATTCTACATTATTCTCCTGTAATGTATTCAGTTTATTGTATTGTTCTATAAAGTACTTTTAGTGACAAAAAAGTCGTAAGAACTTGGATAAACTGACTATTGATCATGTTATATTCGGTCGTCGCAACTATTGTGCCGAAAAACGCTGGTCATTTATACTCGGAACGAGGGACTTCGGCAATTCCCACTATGCGAAAGTAAGAACACAAGACTGATATAAGTGAAGATTATTAGCCCCAAAACACTATGACGACGATGAATAATGATGATAATGATAAATGAATCAAAATAGTCTAAAATACACTGGTTTATATATTGATTGTACATCCATTTTGATTAATAATGCGGATTAGATCACATACTCAGTTATAACAAATCACTTATTGAGCCTCGTTCATGTCAAGTGAATACAAGAATATCGTATATTATACAGAAGAAAATATCATACTGGGAAAACAAATCAATTACTACATTGAATGATCCTCACGTTGAATCAAAACGGATGTCAATGTTGAATAAAACTAATTATGAGTAATTCAATCGAAAATTGACTTTTCTTTCCATCATATCAGATCACGATGCTTCATTAAAGTTGAACTTTAAATTTTCAGATTAAATCTATCAAAATGGTATATATAACTACTGAATGTTGAATCCTAGTCTGTTATATAGTTCAGTAACAATAAAATGATACAGTTCTACCCTATGAAAATTATTCACTTATTTTCTTTAATTGATCGTATGTAAGTACACAGTGCAAGTGATGATCTTTTGCATTGTACAATAACTGAGATACCTAGACCAGATAACTTACTGGTCTGAAAGCTAGATACTTACTACGAGACATTAAAGTATTGGGTTAGGTTCTTTATAGGGTGCGTAGTCTCATATCAGGATGAAACAGCTATCTCGTAGCTTCTGGTTTTAACTGTTTATCTAACTCAGTTTTATATATATATATATATATATATGTAGTGTCGGTTACTATGTTGAGCCAATATAATTTATTCTAGCCTCTGGACAAGCCAACTTATTGATCCTTTTTAAGTCACATTTTGACCTTGGTAATTATTCGCTTATTAACCCTGACTATTTTTATATGAGTCTATGTGTGTGTACATCTTATCCTACTCATCACATGTATGTAGCGTATTTTTGTGTGATTATAAATATTGATTAACGCTTAAATAAATAGAGCTGGCTCACACGCCATCTCTACTGCGCGTCGTTTCGCACCGCTCTCTTCTTGTCGCATTATTCCTCTGATTGTCTGTTCAAATCAATAAGTGTACAAAATAAACGTATTCAAAAGTGCATTCCCACACTTACCTTATTTAATTCCGTTTTTCACTTAAGCGGATTAAGTCGATAACAACAATCGTACCATCTAATTGGAGACAGATCTCAAGCCACAAAAGTGGTGAGCCCGTCAATAACATCGTCCGATCTGACTTTAAAATGAAGGGCCCTATTAAATGTATGATGTCAACCATAAAGTTCATCAATCTCTACAATTCCATTAGTGTAATAAACGTCTACTGATCTTTCGGAACGACAACTATTAAAAGAACACAGAATTCAACAATAAAATTATTATCCAGTGAATACTTACTAAACTTCTACATTTCTAAGAAAATATGGTGTTTCATGTCAAAATTTACATAAAGTAGTATAAACAAAATGAAATAACTTTAATAACAACCATTTTATTCACTCTAATCTTGTCTTATTGATAACAAAATATTGAAAATAAGATCGAAAATAATGCTTTTTATTCATACATCTATGTTTCAATACGAAAATTTGTGAGCAGTTAAAAAACTACTCCACTATGTACTACTTACTTAAAAGAAAATTTAGTAATATATATCTATATTCTAAATAACTATAGGATGTATGTCAATTTTCAGTCATGATAAAGGTTTATACAAATATACCAAACCTCATTCTGATAGTACTCAACATATGGTCGTTAGTGACTGGCTTCAAGAGGTATTTCCTGGATTTATAGTGATAAGCGGTGACTAATGGAGTTCAACCAGGTCTGTTATCAGATAGTAACTCACTGAAGACAATGGTGGTCGGTGGCTTAATTTCGTGGATTAGTTGGAGTTAGACATTAACACCGTAGGATTCCGGCTTAGTGGTCTAGATGTTAAGTGCTCGTGCGCGAGAACTATAGGCCCTGTGCTCGAATCTTGAGAGTCGGGATCGTGGATGCGCACTGTTGAGGAGTCCCATACAAGGATGAAATGGCTGTCCAATGCTTCCAGGTTTCCCATGGTGATCTAGTTGCAATTGACTCATGAATTCAACGACAATATAACATCTGTAAACAAATAAGAATGGATTATATAAAAAGATATGGTTTACAAATTGTTTTGAGTGAACAATTACAACAAAGATGCTAATCATGTGAAGTATGTAATATGGCTAAAATTCGTAATCATATTTGACAGCATTTTTGAATACAAAAGTGCTATCGAAGCATAGATCGCAATAGTCATCAGTTTTACATGCAAATAGTTGTCTTTAGTAAGCAGTTTTAAAAGAATACAAGTGCACCAAGAAAGTGGAGTGGCTACAATATCAAATGTACTTTGGAATGATAGACCTTACATGGGACTCCTCAGTAGGGAATCAATATTTTCGTGGTATTAAGGTTAATACCTTATGTTTGAGAATGAATAATGTGTCAACGGATGGTCCCAGTACTGTTACAAAGTATTTTTAATCATCTACAGCTGAAAAGTAGAAAATGAAGACAGAGAGCATGAAACGATAAAAAAAATTACTGTGATAGTTCTGTTTTTATATATGTGTTTATCTTCATCTAACGATAGTTCAAAAAATGAGTGACATTTGAGTAATGAAACGGCCTTCCAGTGCTTCCAGGTTTTCCATGGTGATCTAGCTTCAGTTGGCTCATGTATTCAACTATTAAAACATATATATGTTTGATTGTTTCATGATCTACTTATTTAAACTATGCTACTGTATTACATATATCCTTACAATAACAAAGTGAATGATGCAGTTGGGATAATATTTGAGATTAACCAGATATAGAGTAATGCTTTTATAATATAAGCTTGTACTCAAACCAATGGATAAAACTACACCACAAAAATGATGTTCAATAAGTATGTTATTAACGAGAACACAGGTGGGGATAACCCAATATGCTGTAATACAAAATTACTGCGTATCTTCATGAAATATAGGAACCATACATAAAATACTTGATTTGCAGATATTCCATCAATTGTCTCAGAGTTCATTGTTCCTTCATCGCCATAACAATTAATCTCTGTTCCCGTTCTCTTCGATTCCATCTTCCCAACCTTATGCTGCCAGGACTTCCACCTCTGACTAGCGCTATATACTACTTATGTCGACATAAGTAGCATAGACCACAAGTATGCTTAATAATAACAGTGATCATATATTTAACGTTTACATAATTTCACTAAAGAAATAAGGTATAATTGCTGGTATGAGCATTTCTGAAATATTATCAGCGATGATTATCATTGGACTGTGTGAACGATCAGTGTATTTCTATTCGACATAGGGATTGTGGCAAATTTCAACGATCCCTATACTGATGATTTTTTATTATGGACGAAAACATATTAATTTGACGTTGTTATGTTGGGGAATATTTTTTAATTAGTGACTTCACCCATATTTTTTTATGTTTTTCAGACATATTTTATCTAGATGACGGAAGAAATTAAAGATTCTACTGATGAAAAAGAGCAATCACAACCTGTTATATCAATTAGTAGAGAAGCGATGGAAAAAGCGATAGCTGCTTTCCGTAAGTTTGTATGACAATTATTTATGCAAAAGTTAAAGAGATGAGAGTGTTATAAACAGATTATTTGGATAAATGTTTACCAATCCATTAGTAGTTTAAATCAACAATGGAAATCACGAAACACTGGACACCTGTTTCGTCATAGTATGGGACCCTTTAGTGATGAAAAGTAACGATCTCACCCAAACGGATAGAACCCAAGATCATCGATTTCGCCCGAGAAAGTTCAACCTTTATTCAGTCAGTCAGTAACAACGTAGAACTTCGTACATACGTACGTACATCAGTTCGAGTTGCCACACCACATTAGCACAGAGATGCAGTTTTCGATTCAAATCCCGTAGTGGTAGAGGCGGTAAGAGTATAAGCAGTAGTTCGAAAGATTAGGGTTTGAGGATGTTATTCAAGGAGTATAATCCAGTGAAATAAATTTGGAAAGAGGAAAAAAGAGACATGAAGAAGTCAGAAGATTAGAATTTGGGAGAACACAGAGAGTGGATGCACCTGCGCCATTGCAAACGATTTTGAGCCATGTCATTCAGGGTCTTTAACCATCGATTGCTATCACCTCGTGGTCCCCAACCAGGTAGTCTACACCTACCAACATGGCTCAGTCCACTTGTCAGTGACTTCACGGATTTGAGTCATGTTTTGGTCCGACCTCCCCTAGCTTTCTCCCAACCCACTCCTATACCATTGAACATCGCACGTCGAGGCAGTCGGTCGTTGAGCATACGTAACACGTGTCCCAGCCATCTCAATTGATGAAGTTTCACTACTTCATCAATGGATTTGCCATTCTTACCTAGTACCCGTTTCCTAACAACTGCGTTACGTACTCGATGATCCCAGGATATACGAGCAATGTTTCGAAGACACCTATGATCAAATACTAGTAACCTGCGAATATCCTCTACTCTTACCGGCCATGTTTCACTGCCATAAAGTAGGACGGGACGAACTGCTGTGCAGCAAACAAGTCGTTTGGTTGATAGACGGATATCTCGCCTACGCCATAAATGACACAAGTTGGCAAAAGCTAGTCGAGCCTTCTGTATCCGTGCTGGGATTTCGTCACACACCAGACCACAAGGACTGATGAGACTTCCAAGATAAGTGAAGCGGTCGACACACTCAACTACTTCACTCCCTATCACTAGTTCGGGTGTCGATGTAACCCAATCCTGAAGCAACATTTTGCATTTCGAGGGAGAGAATCGCATCCCGAACATGTTTGCATTGTTGCTTACAGTGGTCAGAAGACTCTGCATTTTGTCAGCGTCTTCACCAAATAAAACTATGTCATCTGCATATTCTAAGTCAACAAGTGAACCTCCCGGTAGAAGTTCAACCCTTGGAAATTTAGATGAGGAGAGTGTTATCTCTAAAATCACGTCAACGACATAGCTAAACAAGAATGGAGAGAGTGGACAGCCCTGACGAACACCACTTGAGGTGATCAATTCTGATGACAGTTCGCCATAAGCTCTCACTCTACCAGTTGTGTTCGAGTAGAGAGCCTTTACAAGGTTAATGTACTTATTTGGTATTCCTTTCAGTGACAAACACCGCCATAGAACCTTACGATCAACAGAGTCGAACGCCGCCTTAAGGTCGAGAAATACTACCATTGTGGGGCGTCTGAACGAGTGTCTGTGTTCTAGAACCTGACGTAGTGTGAATATCTGATCTATACAACCACGTCCAGGTCGAAAACCAGCCTGGTTTTCTCTAATCTGCTCTTCACGAGCTTTAGTTAGGCGTCGAAGTATTATTGAAGCTAATATTTTAGACACTATATTAGTCAAACTGATTCCGCTGTGATTGTCACGAGAGGACTTTTGTCCTTTATTATAGACTGGCATAATCAGTGATTGAGACCAGTCAGATAGGATTACGTCCAGTTCCCAAATTCTACCTAAGACCTCAGTTAATCTCATTGTTAATACTGGACCACCATCCTTAAAAATCTCAGGAGTAAACCTGTCAGGGCTTGCTGCTCTCCCTCGCTTCAGATTTCCTATAGCTTTTTCAACTTTATAAAGAGTCGTAGGACCTACATTAACTTGCCATTCAGGTTGACTGGAGATCGTGGGAAACCGAAATGTGGCTCAACCTTTAGACCATTGGTCGATCGTAGATCGCACTGCTAAGAATTCCCGCACTAGGACAGAATAGCTTTCTAGTGCTTTCTGGTCTTCAATGATGGTCTAGATAAGATTGCTTCGTGATTTAAACTATTAGAAATTCTGCAATCTCCTCAAAACCCTGCACTGATGATAATCCAATGGTGTTATTCAGCTGTTAAAATTACTACAATCGCCACAAATCCCCATTCTGATAATAATATTTTGTTAAAATGATTATTTCATAACAATGAAGTAGAATAACGTAGAAAAAGCCTAAGTGAAGAAATGCTTCATTTTATTTCTTACGACTCTATACAAATATATATGCTTAAATATAACAAGTTAAAATTGATATCAACTGATCAATGCTGTATTACGTAGTAATATTACAATTTCAAAGATATTTATGTAAATAAATACGAATTCATTACATGGTAATCAAAAGATTAGTTGTATGCAATGGTTAATATTCAGAGATAATAATGAACAAATGAATGAATCAAAACATCTAGATAAATAATCGACACGACACCTAGTAAGAGAACTGACGGAATATTTCGTTACGAGGTCGAACATCAATCATAATGACGTCAGAATGAAGAGAATCGTTTGACAATCACGTATATGCACAACGACAAGAGAAAATTTGAAGACTCTGGGAATAAAGAATGGCAGGGGTATACTACAAAAATATCATTTTATTCTCATAAGAATGTAATCATTTTTCACTCCTTTCAGTATTAGCTATGTTAACAGCTAAACTGAAGAGAAGGGTTGTACAAATTTCTTATGAAATTTATAGGTCTAGTTTATGAAGATCAAAATCGATGGATCTATTAAACTGTTTTCTTTCATTTTGTCTAAGTGAAAACTCTCAGTTTAATTAGATAATACGATCGAACTATCGTAATATGATGAGCTATTAAACATAATCACAAACGAGTATGGTAGTTAGTTATTTGAGGAAGCTATTCAAATATCAATTTAAACAGTATAATTAAACCGCACCGTTTTTTGTTGTTTTTTTATTTAAAGCACAAAGTAAACTTAACAGAACAACTACAAATGCACCTTTCCTCGGGATTCCACAACGCAATGCGTAAGTTACGTAGATAATATATTTTTATTAATATTGTAAGATAATTATTTCCTTAAAAACCTTCTACAATATTGATGTGATTACTTCCCACCTGTTTGACAGTTGAATTCACCGGTCGATTAAACCTAGGTCACCATTCAAAACCTGGAAGCACTGGACGGTCGTTTCGTTATAGTATGAAATTTCTCAGTAGTAGACACTCACGACCACACAACCGAGAAGCGAACTCAAGAACCCCGGTCTCACACGCTAACGCTTATTTTCTAGTCCATTGAGCCGGCATCCAACAGTGTTAATGTATAACTTCAATCGATACATGATTTTGTGCAACTATTCATCTGTTTTCTGAGGTGGATAACTGTCTCACGCCCGATGCGACTTGGACTCCACCAGTCACGGCTTTTCACTAGAACTCCAGGGAATTCATCTTGAAGAACATAATTATTATCATTGCGAGGATTTGTAGAGATTGTAGTATTTTTAACAATTGAATTCATTGTTTGATATTAACTCAATGGTCTAAGGGTTAAGCGTTCGCGGGGGCCTCATGTTTGTATTTTGGTTGTACGGTCGTGGGTGCACACTGCTTAGGAGTCCCATACTGGGATGAGAAGGCCGTCCATTGCTTTAGGTTGTCTATTTTTTATCGTTCCGTGGTGTCAATAAAATTCAACAATTCGCACAACCCCATCATGATGACAGTAAATTGTTAGAAATGAACCTACTTTTTTTTCGGACATAGTATTTTGAGTTGAGAATGTAGATAAATTGGCACGTAAGATTTAGTTAAACGCTTTACTTATTATGTCAAGCATCAAATCACCAACCACATTACGGCCAAATCAAAGTATCCACCACTCAGTCTTTGGGTATGATTTATGCTATAATTTGCAAGTGTTTTTCGTTTTCAAATTTTATTATTCAGAACGGAATTGGTCAGTCTCTGTTAGCACTGGGACACATATATATTCACTGTCAGTCTTTTCATTCGAGTAGCCGATTGGGGTCGTTACTAGGAATATTACGTATCAATATCGTATCTCAAGCACCACAAGTCACAACTGAAAATTTTTGCATAAGTAGACTGTGTAGATGATTTATACTATTTATCTCACTAAGACAGAATATTTCATTAATGAAGAGTATGTTGAAGAGCTGATCAAATAAATTTATTAGTTACATTTCTGTGATTTAAAGAAATTGCCAGGATGATATATTTACTGATACCCGAGGAATCAAGCTGATAACTGAAATCATTTTTCCAAGCAGTCAGATAGAATACCCTAAACGATAAGTTGTATAGTCAGGACAGTATTTTTTCCTCTGAACAATCCTTATTTCCTCCTAAAAGATTACATTTTATGCTTGAAATCGTTGAATAAACCATAATTTTATGTTCGTTTATAGAAATCCTACAAAACTAAGGTGACTAGTGTATGCACCACGTATGTCCCACCACCAGTTATCTCGACGCGCGTCGACGGCTGGTATAGGAGTAGGGTATAAAACAGCCAAAGGAGATCGAAACGAAACGTGGCATCAGCCTACGAAACTATTAACAGATGGAATAAGCCATATAGGCAAGTACAGACTAACTGTTTGGAGTCCATGAGATCAGAGTAACCAGTGGTCACCTAATTTGGATGACATTTAGCAAACTTTTTGACAATAGTACAGATGCATTAATTCTTTGTTTTTGTTTAGATCCTAATTTTCTTAATTATTGCAAAGAAGCTGTCCATTCTACGAAATCACATTTTCTTGATTAGGATCTCTTATGCATAATCTTTTCTGTACTGTTACTACATAGTTACTACACCTTCAACCAAATGCACATAGGTGCTAGGTACTACGTTACCGTATAACTGATGTATTGAAGCCATAAATTTTAAAATGAATATATTTTCACTGGTAAAAGAATCCAGAAAGAATCTTTTATCTTATTTACAACTCATCATGTTCATATCCTTGCTTCTCAGCGTTGATGCTCACACTAAGACTGAAACACAGTTCATTTCACTCCAAATGCCTACGTGTTATCCGACGATATACCAAGTTTAGACAATCACTATCTTGTCCAGCGGGTACCGTTTTATCTTTAGGATATATTTTGCTTCTTAATTGAAATCACTGAATATAATTTCATGAATACAAATCTAACTCCAATATTTTTATTTTTTTTCTTTTTTTCTGTACAATATTGCATTATATAATAGACGATCAGATTCAGATATCAGTGTATCGGTTGTAGAAAAACTACGTACACTTCATACAAAATTTACAGAACGTACAGAATTGATAAAAGCCAAAGAAATTGAGAAAGTCGAAATTAGTGAAAATGAATCTGATGAAAACGAAACTTGTAAGTTCAGAATTAGGAGATTTTAGTAATTTTACTTAAAGTGAATTTATAATGATGAAATATTGATACAATGTAGCATCTTCCAGATGGACTTGTTCACAATTTTAGGATAGTTCTAGTCATAAACCTTTCTGAATGTAATTTAAAAAATAATTGTATTCTATATTTCAAGGTCATATGTACTCATTTAAAGTTTCTTTTATTGGTTACTTAAATTGACTATTTGAGAGACATAATTACACTTGGATTTGGATGTTATTTAAACTGTATGGAACGCAGTTCATAGATATAGATCACTTGAAACATACTTTACAACCAGGTGAAAATTTTATTTCTAATGAGATTAAAATATCAAATAATTTTCCATATGATCTTGTAAGTGTTCGTAGTTTCCTGTTACTGATGTCAAAGAATACAACATATCACCATTTAGTGATGTATGTACATCTCAATAGGTCTGCCAAGATATTGCTGGATTAGTAGCAAACTTCAGTAAAGTTAGGATGCAGGTAAATGCGGATGATGAATCCTAAGTAAAATGAGATCTTCAATCTGGATTCCAATTTTTGTTAAGACACAACTTTACTGAAACTCTACAGGGATTCTATATTATCAATATTTTGGAGTTCCAGCTAATTGTACATATACCTCTGAAACTCTACAGACTATTCTCTGAGAATTTATTTTGGTAAGAAGAAATATATGCTCATTGGTAATAAAATTTGAGTGGAGTTCCTGACGTTTCGTTGAAGTGCTATTATTAGTAGAATTCAGTGAGGTGAAGTGTAAGAAAGCTATCTACGACAGTTGATGAAAGTTGAATATCTCCAAATAGGTGGTCAGATAATTAAGAAACTTCAAAAAGAATTTCTCACCACGACTTTGTGGGTTGGTTCACCGTAGAAATTTCAGTGAATACTGTTGAGAGGTTCGTCGTTGAGATAAATTAGATATTCAGTGCTACTCAGTCTCCAATAGTTGTCTAGCAAAAGTCAATTCATGAAGCAAACTACAAAATGAATTTAACACATTTGCATATTACAATAAGGTTATTAACGTATAGTTGACATACTTCAATCAACATAGCTTGATTATCCTTAATTTTAGTGTAAGGATTTTGTATAAGTCCTAACACGAACTGATCTTACATAATTGGTGACCAGTCGAGTTTAACCAAGCCGGATTTGAAACAGCTCCCCACTAATTTCCCTAAAAGTGCGGTTCAAAATACCTCGAACTAATTGATGTGATAAAATATAAACCATTTGATACACTATCAGTGGTTTGAAGGTAAAGTTCAATACTGCAGATCTTGGGTTCGATCAATGGTAGGGTCATCGATCTACACTGATGAACAGTTCAATACTATGTCCAGTACTTCTTGGTTCTCAATGGCTGTTTTACTAAGTTTAGTTCATCATATAAATTATCCAATATTATTGATTTTATTGATTCAGTAACCTTTCTTGTGACAAATTCTGTTATTACTCAATCTTAACTCGCTTTCAATATTATTTTCGTTTTCAAAATCAATAATAATATAACTAATTATAGGTACAGATCCAACAAAATCCGATGAAAATGAACTTCAATTAGGTGGAGAATTTAAAACAACAGAAATTCAAAAAGAAAAATCAATTGGATGGTGGAAAAGATATCCTAATCGAAAATTAATAATACGTCAACCTCTTTGTTTAACGTGTTTACCATCAAGCAGAAAATATTTTATATCAAAACCTAATTTGCCATGTTTCAGTATACAAAATCCAGAGGATAATGAGAAGCAACAACAAGAAGAAGTTAAAGTGATTAAAGCATCAGAACAAGAAACAGAACAGCGTATGTGTATATATTAATTACATACTAATATATATATTTAATAAACACAGAATTAGATTCATTTGTTTGCACAAGTCAATGACCACGTAGACTCAGTAGATAAGTAGATAATATGATGGAGGTTGAAATGAACGGTACTAAGTTTCGAGTCTCGAAGTGAACAACTATAGAAAGCAGACAAATCCGAATGACGAGTTCCACATAAGACGAAACGCATGTCCTGGACCCCATTGCTACCCACTATCTGTCTCTGCTTACAAAATAAGATTGTCATATATATATGAATTAATAATGTATAGACTGCTATTAGATTATCATCTGCTAAACAGTCGGTTCAAAATTCATCACTTTGAAAAAATGAGTTGTAATGAATGGATATATAACTTTCCACTTTTATGAAACAATTTAGAAAAACAGTTGCTTATGTTGAATTTCGCATTCTTTTGGGTGATTGATTTCGTTGAGAATCTTTCAATGTATATATATTTGAAAATAACACCAATATAAACTCTTTAGAAGTGTGAAGCATTAAAAGTTCTCACCGGACAGCTGACAATTGATTTTTTCGACATAACATATCAGTTTTCAGCAATAAGGACAAAAAGCCAAATTTCTTATTCAAATTTTTGCAAAGATTCACTCATCTCTTCTATTTATCAAGCAAAACTGACGTTGCTAAATATTGTTGTAGAGGATGCGGGGCAAAAAATAAGTTTTTAAATATAAACAATTTGATATCGGTTTTCATCAAATAAAATAAACAGTTTAGATAAGTCAATATCAGAATCTTCATTCCATACGTTATATTCTTGTTCAAGATCAACATTTAACCTGCTATAAGATAACTGAAAACAGTTAAAATATTTCAGAATGAGAGATTAGAAAATATTCTGGAGATCTTGGTTTATACTGTTTGAACTAATTTTAGAATATCAATTTCACATTTCAAACAAGGGTCTAGTGCTCGAACCCTATATCGAATGTATTGTCTGTTGTATTATGTTCCAATCGTATTGACATTCGAGTTTTGAAAGGCTGAATAGGAGTCCTATAGCTAACGCTTTGGTACATATCTGAGGCAGTTACTTGCTGTTGTGACTGTTGTATTATGAAGAAGGTCACGATTCTTTGAATTACAAGTTGTGTTGTGCATCATATTATGTCAATTTGGAATTATGGTTTATGTTATCAGTAATGTTTACAATGAATGATCACTAAATAAAAGCCAGTGTCTTATTTGTCCGATTTCCAGATCTAATAGAATTTGTTAGACTAGATTGCAATATTATTACCGGTCTAGTTGGCTCTATACAAAGTGCATTATGTTTGAGTATTAGATGGTTAGCAGTAGACATACATATGATGACCTAACATGCAGTGGAAATCATGTCTAGTTCGTAATATTAAGTACGTTATAATACGCATATTTACAAATCGTCCATATTTCATCGACTGTACCGATTAACATAGTTGTTACTTACTTCCTTACGCCTGAAACCCCTTGTTGAGGAGCATAGGTCGTCCAACAGCATTCTCCATCCAACCCTGTCCTGTAAAATCCTTTCCAGTTATTTCCAAGTTCCATTGATCCTTTTGATGTCTGTTTCCAATTCTCGACGCAATGTGTTATTTGGTCTTTCTCTTTTCCGTTTCCCTTCAGGATTCTAAGCGGAATAGTTATTAATGTTGACTTTAAAAAACATGTACAATATTTACATCTTTACCTATCATATTTAACAGAGCTAGTCAATAATTCAATAAAGTCTAGGAAACATCAATTATATTACGAATTTCCTTGTTTGTTACGTGCGAAGAACAAACATTATCAACGCTATAATCAGTCACGGTAATTTTTTAATCATTATAACTCTTTTGTCTAATAATTACTAATGACTGACTTCAAATTGAATTTCCATCATTCTAAGGAGAATTTGCTACTGGTAGAATTCATTCGTGTGTTCAATAAGTTAGTCACCCACCAATGATTTGAATGATATTCTTCTATATTACAGTTTGATTGGTTCAAATATCAAACGCTCATCAAATGGCCTGAAGACACTGAGTATGGTCTCTGATTTCCATTACCTAGGAGCTCCACTCTTAAATGAAATGCTTTTCATTAGCTTCTCAATGAATATAACTCTATTATAAAATTAACTGCAATTTATCTCCCTAAAACTTTCAAATAACCATTTACTATATATTTAAAACAGTTTTATACAATTAGAACTCGGAGATATAATAATGTGGAAATTTTATAAAAATGCATATTACTTCTTACAAATTATTACAACATAATAGAAATACTTTCAGAATAATAATCACTATATTGAGATATGATGGTGGTTGGAGGTAGTCGACATGAAACATGGACGTACATTTCATGCTACTTGGCACTTGTCAGCAAGGTGTACCTGTAATCTTGAAGGAACTGGTGCTCACTGACGGATTCGATTCCGTGTCACCCAGCTTCATAGTCAAAGACGTTACCACTGAGCTACCCAGGCTATGACTGAACTCCTGTAGGAGTTGGATGTATTTACAATTGGTTGATCACTTGGTGGTGACCAATGTCATAAATGTCAGTCCTTCTTGGTGCAGACTGAATCCTATCGACCAAGTTGCAATGTGGCCACCAGTCTAGGTGACTTGACATTGCAGTCACTCGCGGCCCAGATAGCCCGGTGGTAACGTCTCTGAATGTGAAGCTCGGTGGCACGGGACCGAATCCGTCACTGAGCATCAGTTCCCGCAAGATTACAAGCACAACTTGCTGACGAGTACCAAGTAGCACGAAACGTAGGTCCAGAGTTTCATGTAGACTACCTTCGTCCACAATCTTATCTCAACATAGTGCGCGTTATGTCGAGTCACCTAGACTGGTGACCACATTGCAACTTGGTCGGTAGAATTCGATCTGCACTCAGAGAGACCTAACATACATTATATAGATCACCATCCAGTGATCAATCAATTGTAAATAGTCACTATCTTTTCAAATTGTCTGACTTCTATTACTTGATAGCTTAATTAAGCTCCTTGTAATTTTCGATCGTGATTTTCTTTCTCTATAATGAATTTATTATACTTGATGAAAGAATCCTGAATGAAGAAAAAAGGTCTAATTTTAATTCAAGATCCTTCCTTAACAATAAACAATTGAATGTGTATAAGTAATGATTTAAATTGAAAGATAATTTTGTTACTTGTCAGGGCTAAATAGAAGATATCAATAGAATTTCAGCAGATAGAAAACAACCATATATATATTCAGTATAACAGTAAAGAGTAAAGAAATTTACTGTTTACTTACAAATAATTTGTATTTAAACCATAGAAATGTCATTAAAGCTGCATAATATTATTATCAGTAGTAGTAGTAGGAGTAGTAGTAGTAGTAGTAGTAGTATATTGTGTAACTCATTAAGTAATATACTTTAAGAAAGATTTATGAATGATGAATGCTTGTCTTAAATCAATTATAAAAGAATAATCAATTGTTTAACTCTGTTATCATTTCTGAAGAGATTAACTCTGGTATGAATCTTTTGATTGATGTTATGTACATTTGAATCTCGACTCTCTGTTTCTTAAATAAGTACCATTTCCAATGATAACAGAACTTAACAAGTAAATAGTCATTCATTTTAATTTTATTCTATCAATTAAAAATTAATAGGTGATTTGGTGTTTAAATAATAAACAGATAAGACTTTCAATAATGTTCAACAAGTTAATTCATCATTTAATCATTTCTAAATGACGCATTAATTATAACTCAGTTATTTTTGTTAGAGATTTCATGTGAAACCTTGTCTTCATGAATAAAATGGAGGCTATCTAAAATGTACTAATCAAAAATAAACAACTCACGTAGAATATTACTACTACATTGGTGTCTGCTACCGATATCAACAAATAGTAGTATATATCACCAATAGAAAGTGAAATTAAAAACGCGAAGTTCAGCGAAAGGATCTCTTTTCAACGAATTTATTATCGTGCTGTACAATCGTATATATGTATATATGAAAATTATCAGAAGGGGTTTGTGGAGATTTTAGAATTTTCACAGATTAAAATCATGAGTCAATCGAAGCTAGACCACAATGGAGAACCTGGAAGCACTGGACAGTCGTTCCGCTCCCGTATGGGACTCCTCAGCAGTGCGCACCCACGACCCCGCACCCAGCGGGACTCGAACCCTAGACCACTGAGCCGGCATCCAGTGTTGTTAATGTCTAACTTCAACCAATCCACGAAGTTGCGCCACCATACACCATTGTCTTCAGAGAGTTACTGTCTCACAACAAACCTGGTTGAAATCCACTGGTCACGGTTTTTTGTAAAAGTACTAATTCCGTAGGGAAATGTGAACAAAAATAACCAAGATGACGTAATAGAAAGATTCTTATACTAGATTACGTCATACGAACGTCATCTTGGTTATTTGTGTTCACATTTCCTCACGGAATTAGTACTTTTACAAAAAACATTTTCATATATACATACATACGATTGTACAGCTTGATAATAAATTCGTTGAAAAGAGATCCCTTCGTTGAATTTCGTGTTTTTAATTTTTAATGTTTAAATGAGAATTCCCTGTCAATTGAAGAAAGTGAAATACCTAGAGATAGAAGATTGAGAAGATTGAAGAGAAGAGAAAGTGAACAAAGAATAATTGTTATAGAAATGAAGGAATGTTGAAGTAGGAGACATTTTATAAATAAACTATTTACTATATGATTTGCAGATTGAACTAAGATATTCTATATTCTCGTTCACCATACCATTGTAAGGTATTTAAATGATCGGATTTTTACAAACATTATTACTTACATTATAATAAATACCTTATTCTGATATGTCATTATTGAAAAGAAAGATTATTGATTAATTTTTTTAATTTATTTTATAGCTGAAATTATTGGACAAGAATGTGTCAAACTTAAAGAAATATCAATTCCTTTACCAGCATGGTTAGTAGGATTAAAAGATGTATTTAGTGCAACTATATCACCGTATAGTAAGTTCAAAATATTTTGCTTTCTATACTTTAAGAGTACATGTTTTCTAATGTCGCTTGATATGTTCATAAATTTTAAAGTTTTGATGATAAGATTTGTTTCCAGAAAGTTTTAATTCAAAAAATGAATTAATATTATTTGAGTATTGACTGTTGTAACCAACCAATGTCGAGGTGTACAGAAAGAGCTGTGGAACGCATATAAAGAAATTCGAACACTTCCATTCTATCTGAAGTTTTTGCTGATGATGTCGTTCAGAAGAACGATGAAAGCTCCACGACCAAACCATCCAGCTCAGAGTACAAAAATCCATCAAAATCTTCCACCTGAGCTACAAATCTTCTCCACTGTTATAAAACTTTTGGACTGAAATGTATTTACAATTGATTCAACACTGGGTGGTGATCAATGTTATATATGTCAGATCCCTTTAGTTGCAGATCGAATCCTATCGATCAAGTTGTAAAACTCTTCTTTTATTTATCATATAAATTAATAAGTGAAGACAGTTAACCTGAGTTTCATGGATTTCCATTTTCTAGTTTTTTTTCAGTTCTTTACATCTATTAATGATAAATGGTCGTTAAGGTAGTGGTTGGAAGTAGTCGACGGTATAGTTAAGTCTAAGTTTCGTGCTATTTGGTACTACTCGTCAACAAGGTGTATCTGTAATCTTAAGGGAACTAAAGCTTCCTGATACATTCGATCTCGTGTCACCTAGCTTCACGGATGGAGACTTTACCATTAGGCTGTTTTATCATCAACTTGCTTGACATAAATGACAATGGTCACTACTCAGTAATAAATTAATAGTAAGGACAAATAATCTTTATATGTACCTCGCTACTTTGAATGTCATTCGAAAATTCTCTAAAATCTAATTATACATGAATAAAATGCATTATATAATTATAAATATACTATTTATTTATAACAATCAACCCAATGCTCAATTTATTCGAAATTATCAAATCAAACCTTGGGAATGATACCTGCATTATATAATTGTTTGTTGAATAACTGATTAATTTTGTGTTGGGAATATTTGATAATTTCTCGAAAATTATTTAAAAACCAAGAAAATAGTGAAGAGACTTCAGCCAGTCAGCGTTCTTCAGTAAATTTTAGGAGAATTTTAGATAATAACGGATTATGTTTTCACTGACTTGATTGCGTAAATACTGATTGTTTACCGTAGACTGCTGTGGTGTGTCGCAAACACATAATAATTTTCTACTTTACAAAATATTAGTTGTTACAGGTATCTTATGAGTGAACTTAGTTATACAGAAATTAAAACTCAAGAGCCGCTGGGCAGTCATTCCATTCGAGTATGCAACTATGTACCTGTACATACTCACAATTCTTCCAGAGATCGAACTATAAACCACCAAGTCTTGTTGCGAAAGCCTAATGTTCAGACCACTAAGTCAGCATCCAAAGATTTATATTACTAACTTTCATCAATTCATTACACTCGGTAACCAACTTCCAGTACCATTGGAGAGTAACTATCACACGTTCAACATAGCTGAACTCTACTGATGTCAGCGTCTCACTAGAACTCTGATAACTGTCTTTAGAAATCAGAGACAAGTATGTACATGACTATCATTAGCATAAGAAGTTTCTAGAGATTATTGTATTTCACATATATCCCAGTCTATTACTTCAAATGCCGCAATTAATTAATACTTCAATAAATAAACTTTTCTTTTCAACGATTTCTTTCTTAAAAGCTGTAGGATGATATTTTTATATGAAATAATTAAACTAATAAACAATGTTTGGTATTAATATCAGAAGGGGATTTCGTGAATATACGGCAATTTCAGTAGTTGGAAGCACCGGACGGCCGTTTTGTCCTATTGTGATACTCCTTAGCAATGCGCATCCACGATCCCACCTCGCGAGATTCGAACCCATGACCTATAGGGTTAGTTGAAGTTGGATGCCTGCTGGCTCAGTGGCCTAGAGGTCAAGAGTTTACTCGCGAAACCGATAGGTCCTAGGTCTGAATCTCGCGGGGCAAAATCGTGGATGCTCACTGCTGAGGAGTCCCACGATAAGACAAACCAGTTGTCCAGGTTTTCCATGGTGGTCTAGCTTCATGATCTCGACTATTGAAAATGTTTGGTATGTTGATATGGATAATATAGATAATAATAAGTGGAATTCATTCATTAGTTGACTGTAGTGCATTCACTTCGTATTTTTTTATTGATTTATTAATGTTAAGTAATTTTCATTTCTGAAATTGGCTTTTTTGTACTACTTAAATAGTTTCTTTGAATTTCCCTCATAATTGTTTTTGTTTTCTGTTGTTTTCTTCCCTCTTTCTATATATAGGCAATATTTATCTTCTATGGTTAGGTTTCTTATTGATAGCAGTTTTATACAATTATATTACTATACCATTTCGTGAAGCATTCAATATATACGATGATGAAGATAACATGACATTATGGTATATATTGAATTCGTTGATGGATACACTTTATTTATTGGATATATTATTATTAAAACCACGTATAGAATTTCTTGATCAAGGTATCACAAAAGTAGGTTATGTGATATACAGGGTTTTTTCACATTTTGATTCTCTTTATTGTAGACGGATTTTAAATCATGTGCTTTACATTATTTTAAAAGTTTACAATTTAAGGTAAGTTCAATGATTTTGATTTTGATGATGAAAATGGTGACTTTTTTTAAATGTACAGATTAACGATTAAATGTTTTGGTATAGTATTTTCAACATTTGAAAATCTTGACAAGAATCGTCCCAGCAAAGTCTTCAGTTCATCCTGTCGATGAGACTATAATTTATGCAACCAAGTTCACCCTCATACCCTATTCTTTTGTTATTATATGTAAATTATATTCCTTTGACTCTTATATTTTCGGAGAGTGGATCAGTACAAATAGGTGCTATACCCACAGAAGGTTCCTCATTAAGCCTATATCAATCCCCTTCACTCTAGAATACTAACTTTCTATTAAAGCTTATGAGTATTTGAATAGTTATACAGCTTAAAATGCATCATGGATTGGTTTTAGCTGAAAGTTAATCGAAAACTAGGAAGTACTAGAGCATTAGTTTATCAATGTATGTAACTATTTAGTATTTCTGACCAGTGTTTCTTGGCTTTTAGCAGTTGTTCAACTAAAATCAGTATGTGACTTAAATCACAAATTACTCCACAAACCTACGATAGAAATAATACGTAAATTTATTGTAATATTTGCACGGATAAAAAGTAGGTGGCCAAGCTCTTCAGGAAGATCGTGTTGCTTTATAGGTAAAATTCTTAGCAAAATTTACTCGTTCTGTAAATTTTCGTGGATAAGTAAGTCGTTCCCAATTATTTCATTTCCGTTTGGTACTTCATGAGTGCCTAATCAAATTATCCAATATATCTTCAACTACTTATTAGTAATATAAAGATAAAGATAAAAAATTAGAGCTTTGAATGAAAAGTGATTTAATAACAAATAGATTCGAAAGTCAGTGCCATATAATCTCGATGTACCAGACGTAAATACAATATGATTCTACTAAAGCTAATTACAAATTATGCGAGCCATCCCATTGAGCACAATTTCTCAAAATTTTTTTACTTTTATCTTGCATTTAGACGAATAAATAATTCACATTCAATAAGTGATCGAATCCAATTAGCTTTGATTTTATCCTCTTAATTTAGATTGATGTCATTTCAATCATACCGTTGGATTTATTCTCCTTGTTTTATGAAAAAGATATGGCACGTTTTCGTGTTTTTCGTTTGGTCAAAGTAAGTTAATATTGATGATGTAAAACTGATATTGGATTAAATCAATAATTAAGTTGTGACCGATATTGTAAGATGATGGGATTCTATCGATTTAATATGAACTATGCTCACTTGGTGAATTCGGTACTCAGTGACAGAAACTTATGAGAAGCATTTCAGGTATACAGAAGGCTATACTAAATCCGACTAGCTGGATGGGTAACACGTACTTGAACAAAACAAGAGTAATAAGATTTTCAGAATAAAATGAATTCATAGTTCACTTTTATCTGTCTTAAACAGTCTAAAGTTACAAAGAATAGTATGGTTAAAAGCAGAGATTCAACATATTTTATATGATGTTTGAAACAAGATAGAAAATCATATGGACGAAAAATATGATGACAAACAGTGAATAATTTTAAAATGACTATGTAATAAGTGAATTTGCACCTTCGTAGGTATTTTACGGTGGTAAAAAGTGGTTTGCCCTCCATGTACATGAGTCAGGTTGGAGGCTTGTCATAGCGTTAATGTCCAAAAGTTTAGTAAAACTATCCTTCGTTGTTTGTAGATTATATTAGGGGCTTACGTAATATTTAACCTAAGTTTTTTAACCCATTTAGTGTATAGTAATCCCATTTTTGAACACTCAACTTCTCTTCAAAGATGGATATACTCAAAACAACTTAATAGATGTCCTTTTCTCAGTCTATTCCATACACTTACTTTAAGCAGTATATATTAGAACCAACTAAACGGAATAGAAGTTCCTTGTTGATGACTATTTTATTAATTTATTAATTCTACTTGGAGTCTTATCTCTTTTTTTGATGGAGTTTTGTTCTCTGATCTGGATGGTTTGGTCGTGGAGCTTTCATCGTTCTTCTGAACGACATCATCAGCACAAACTTCAAATAGAATTGAAGTGTTCGAATTTCTCCACTTCACTTCAAACTGAAGTTTGTGCTGATGATGTCGTTCAGAAGAACGATGAAAGCTCCACGACCAAACCATCCAGCTCAGAGAACAAAACTCCATCAAAATCATCCACCTGAGCTACAAATCTTCTCCACCGTCTTATCTTCTTTAAATACGAGTCGAATAAAAAATGTTTTTCCTCCATAGTTGGACGTTTGCGATTTTCAGGATGACAATTTTTTGTCATTCTTAATAATTTCTTCTTCATATCCATTTTCAATGTATGCCAACCCTTTTATTGTATTGCTTGATATCAATTTCTTAACTACTTTACAGAGTTTTGATTACTCATCGATTGTAGCTAACAAGACAAAGACACTCTTTAATTAGTTATAACTGTAACACTGAGTGATGTCAGTTAAAGTCTATCAAGAAAAATGATTCTACTCAATTTAGCAAGTACATACTACTAATATGTGTCAATCAATAGACGAACTAGGTTTAAAGTTTTCTCCTTATTAGTTACAAACATTTCACACCAAATATGTTGTTGTGTTAGCGAAAGCGATACATATCCAAGTGGTTTTTAACGAAATCAGCATTGCATGTAGCTTTTCCAACCGAACTGTTTTAAACACAAGAAAAGTCGACTGACTATTTAGCAATTCTTCTTGATTTACGACCTACTCAAGTGATAAAAATGACCTAAATTTCAGAAAGTTGCTTTAGACTAGTACTATCATATATATCTTCATATAATAATTACAAACAGACGTGATATTTTCCTTTAATGCACTTCAAACAATCAGCATAAATGTTTCCTCGCTTGTCAGCAATAGTTATTCATTATGTATGTATATATGCGTTTACGGTTTGTGCCATGGTAATCCTGCCCACTCCATTCACACGATAGGGATATTTTTACTAGGCGAGAGGACAAGAGACAAAAATCCAGACTTAAATGTGGGAAGTGGAAACAGAGTCCAATGAGAGGAGTCAAAAAACTCTGATTTCGAACCATCATCTATCATTGAACGATAGCTTTTGACGATGTTCTACTGCCTTGTGGACTGAACCTTTGAACTAGAGGCTTGAGGAGTAGCCTTTTGGCTCCTGAACCGTATCCCAGACGACAAAATCCTATTTTGTATAGAAGATTCTAATTTTAGTGATCGGTTGTATTATATTTTATGTGAATTAAATAAAAATATTATACGTACAAGTAAATTCTTCAAAAATTTACTTTCCTACCAAGATAAATGCATTTTGGGAAGCATTCGAAAAATTAGATCAGCGCTTAAATGCTGGTTATGCAGTACGACTTGCACGAACTATCATATACATGATTTATATTATACATTTAGAAACTTGTGGTTATTATGCGTTTAATCGATGGCAAGGTCTAGGCGAAACATCATGGACAATTCAACCAGGTCCAATTTCACCGTAAGTTTATTTTAAATTAAAAAGTTTTCCATATATCACTAATGATAATAATAATACTCAGTACTATATGCTTGATGGTGGAAAAAATCCTCAGTATAAAATGTGCAACAAAAGAGTGAATTCATACATTATATTCATTCAAGGCTATAGTCATATACAACTGTAATGTAGCCCGGCAAACGTGAAGAAAAATGCAAATATACGTTAATCATTATAACTTGAAAAGTAATTAAAATCATACTCTGGTATTTAGCACTCATCCATTAAATGAACGAAAAAAGCACCGAAAATGTCGGATAGGATGTACGAAGTTAACACTGTAAACAGTGATGGTGACCTAAGTCTTCAGTTAACTGGCAAAAATCCTAGGAAAATACATACTTGAACGTGTTTTCTTACATTGGTTATCTGTCACTTATCGTCACGCGTTATATATTTCGACCAGTTTTACGATATTTTAATTGCACGCAAAACTTAAAGAATGATTCCCTAGCTAACTGTCTTTGTATATCTAGAAAATAGGATGGACCAGAGGTTTGAACAGGCCTTTATGTCATAATTGTTTTATAAGTATTATTTAAAAAATTATTTGAAACACAAAGACTGAGGTTATTTTCGACACTTTCCATGTCTAATAACCGTGCATTATCCAATACTTTCAGTTATTTTTCTATTCATTTAGTAGGGAAGTACTGCACATAAGTGCAATGTTCACGGATAACCTCATCTCAATCACCTTAAGCTATCGGGAAATATTTTCTGTGAACACTTTATAGTAGCATATCCTAATATGGCAGATTCGGAAAAAAGTAAATAAAGTTGAAGTTTGTCCTTGAAATAAAATCCGGTAGGATTATAATTTATGGACGACCTTTGAGTGATACTAAATTCACTCTGAGAATGTCCACCTACTAACTAGGACCAAATGAAGGTTATAAACCTGTGTGAGGAATTAGAATCATGATTTACAGCTGCTGATTATGTTTATGAATTAGATTTAGGGTTTTCATCACGCACTGACATCAATTATAATGCCAAAACTTTATTTATCCGAATGAATGAATGAATTTTGCGCTAAAATCCTAGACCTGTTATCTTATACGTGAATGGTTCGTTCATAAATTATAGTCCTCTTATAATTAGTGTAGTATTGAATCACCAAATGAATAGAAAAATATTAGATATTTTATTTATTTATTTATTTATTTTAACACATAAATATTGGTACAAGGAGGCACCAAATACATAAAAACTGAAGCAGGTGGTTTGTTTAGGGAACCACACCCCGAGCCTTCGACCTGAAGGTCTGATCCACAAGGCAGTAGAGCATCGTAAGGAGATGCAGTCCCATGGTGGCCAGTGACCAACGGTTGGCTCATACGCCATTTGTTCCCGCAGGATACTGGAGCCCATGTGCACCATTGGTTTGGAATCAGGTTTTCCAACTCCCCTAGGTGGACTCTCCATGTTCACCAACCCGGTTAAAGCGCTGGACATTCGCTTTTCTTCCTCTCAATTTCGTAAACAACAACCCCGCCACGAGAAGGTAGTGAGTAGGACTTCCCTGGCAGAGGTTATATACGCGTGACCATGTGAGAGCATTTAGAGAGGGAGAGCGAACTCTCCCCACTCTCGGCAGTAACAGAGCATGTGGGGGCATCTATATTAGATATTACAAATATATTATATAGTGAAAGGCAAATTCATGAACATGTATCCTATTGCCTTATATAAATATAAATTCTTAAAAATTAATGGGAAATTATAACAATCATCTATATTAAAACAGATTAGTCAAGGTCATAACAACATTATTCAATGACAAATGTTTATTGTTATATTATTTATATTTAACTAGACTAGTTATCCCTATCTATCTATCTATCTATCTATCTATCTATCTATCTATCTATCTATCTATCTATCTATCTATCTATCTATCTATCTATCTATCTATCTATCTATCTATCTATCTATCTATCTATCTATCTATCTATCTATCTATCTATCTATCTATCTATCTATCTATCTATCTATCTATCTATCTATCTATCTATCTATCTATCTATCTATCTATCTATCTATCTATCTATCTATCTATCTATCTATCTATCTATCTATCTATCTATCTATCTATCTATCTATCTATCTATCTATCTATCTATCTATCTATCTATCTATCTATCTATCTATCTATCTATCTATCTATCTATCTATCTATCTATCTATCTATCTATCTATCTATCTATCTATCTATCTATCTATCTATCTATCTATCTATCTATCTATCTATCTATCTATCTATCTATCTATCTATCTATCTATCTATCTATCTATCTATCTATCTATCTATCTATCTATCTATCTATCTATCTATCTATCTATCTATCTATCTATCTATCTATCTATCTATCTATCTATCTATCTATCTATCTATCTATCTATCTATCTATCTATCTATCTATCTATCTATCTATCTATCTATCTATCTATCTATCTATCTATCTATCTATCTATCTATCTATCTATCTATCTATCTATCTATCTATCTATCTATCTATCTATCTATCTATCTATCTATCTATCTATCTATCTATCTATCTATCTATCTATCTATCTATCTATCTATCTATCTATCTATCTATCTATCTATCTATCTATCTATCTATCTATCTATCTATCTATCTATCTATCTATCTATCTATCTATCTATCTATCTATCTATCTATCTATCTATCTATCTATCTATCTATCTATCTATCTATCTATCTATCTATCTATCTATCTATCTATCTATCTATCTATCTATCTATCTATCTATCTATCTATCTATCTATCTATCTATCTATCTATCTATCTATCTATCTATCTATCTATCTATCTATCTATCTATCTATCTATCTATCTATCTATCTATCTATCTATCTATCTATCTATCTATCTATCTATCTATCTATCTATCTATCTATCTATCTATCTATCTATCTATCTATCTATCTATCTATCTATCTATCTATCTATCTATCTATCTATCTATCTATCTATCTATCTATCTATCTATCTATCTATCTATCTATCTATCTATCTATCTATCTATCTATCTATCTATCTATCTATCTATCTATCTATCTATCTATCTATCTATCTATCTATCTATCTATCTATCTATCTATCTATCTATCTATCTATCTATCTATCTATCTATCTATCTATCTATCTATCTATCTATCTATCTATCTATCTATCTATCTATCTATCTATCTATCTATCTATCTATCTATCTATCTATCTATCTATCTATCTATCTATCTATCTATCTATCTATCTATCTATCTATCTATCTATCTATCTATCTATCTATCTATCTATCTATCTATCTATCTATCTATCTATCTATCTATCTATCTATCTATCTATCTATCTATCTATCTATCTATCTATCTATCTATCTATCTATCTATCTATCTATCTATCTATCTATCTATCTATCTATCTATCTATCTATCTATCTATCTATCTATCTATCTATCTATCTATCTATCTATCTATCTATCTATCTATCTATCTATCTATCTATCTATCTATCTATCTATCTATCTATCTATCTATCTATCTATCTATCTATCTATCTATCTATCTATCTATCTATCTATCTATCTATCTATCTATCTATCTATCTATCTATCTATCTATCTATCTATCTATCTATCTATCTATCTATCTATCTATCTATCTATCTATCTATCTATCTATCTATCTATCTATCTATCTATCTATCTATCTATCTATCTATCTATCTATCTATCTATCTATCTATCTATCTATCTATCTATCTATCTATCTATCTATCTATCTATCTATCTATCTATCTATCTATCTATCTATCTATCTATCTATCTATCTATCTATCTATCTATCTATCTATCTATCTATCTATCTATCTATCTATCTATCTATCTATCTATCTATCTATCTATCTATCTATCTATCTATCTATCTATCTATCTATCTATCTATCTATCTATCTATCTATCTATCTATCTATCTATCTATCTATCTATCTATCTATCTATCTATCTATCTATCTATCTATCTATCTATCTATCTATCTATCTATCTATCTATCTATCTATCTATCTATCTATCTATCTATCTATCTATCTATCTATCTATCTATCTATCTATCTATCTATCTATCTATCTATCTATCTATCTATCTATCTATCTATCTATCTATCTATCTATCTATCTATCTATCTATCTATCTATCTATCTATCTATCTATCTATCTATCTATCTATCTATCTATCTATCTATCTATCTATCTATCTATCTATCTATCTATCTATCTATCTATCTATCTATCTATCTATCTATCTATCTATCTATCTATCTATCTATCTATCTATCTATCTATCTATCTATCTATCTATCTATCTATCTATCTATCTATCTATCTATCTATCTATCTATCTATCTATCTATCTATCTATCTATCTATCTATCTATCTATCTATCTATCTATCTATCTATCTATCTATCTATCTATCTATCTATCTATCTATCTATCTATCTATCTATCTATCTATCTATCTATCTATCTATCTATCTATCTATCTATCTATCTATCTATCTATCTATCTATCTATCATATGACAACAAAATAAACAACATAACGAAATGAAGTCACGTTATTTACGTGTTCACGTGTCCATTGATATGATTCTTGTTCCAGATAAATCGATCATTCGATAAATATTCATTTCTTTTCTTTAAAATTATGTAATCATCATTGTTGCTTTATCAGTGTGATAGTACAAAATTTGTAAATAATAATAAAAAAAGTGCTTTATTTTACAGATCAATAAAATGTGAATAATAGTAAATATTGAATAATGAATATTGACAATTAATAAGAGTTAATTACAATTATTCATTAGTAGTTGAGATTATGAATCAATTGAAGCTAGATCATTATGGAAAACCTAGAAGCACTGAATGAGACTGAAAGCATTGAGGAGCTCCAGAAAACCTCTTCTCATACTTATTATTCATTAGTTACTTACTTACTTACTTACTCCTGTTACTCCCAATGGAGCATAGGCCGCTAACCAGCATTCTCCAATCCACTCTGTCCTGGGCCTTCTTTTCTAGTCCCATCCAATTCTTGTTCATTTTTCTCATGTCTATTTCCATTTCTCGGCGTAATGTGTTCTTTGGTCTTCCTCTTTTCCTTTGGCCTTGAGGATTCCATGTGAGGGCTTGTCTTGTGACGCAGTTGGGTGCTTTCCTCAATGTGTGACCTATCCACTTCCAGCGCTTCTTCATTAGTTAATGTACTCTTAAATGGTTATTATTTATTTAGTTTTATTATATATATAATGAGTGTATATATTTTCAATACTTCTTTTATCTAGTTTTAAGCGTAAGTTTTCATATCCTTAATTAATTCCTTCTTTTTTAAAAATTTCTTCAAAGTAAATAAACAATATATATTCGAAGTGGTAATTATACGAAATGTAGTAAAAAAATATATCAAATTCGTTGGAGACTAAGTTATAAGATAATATGTATTGAAGGATTTATTGAATGATGATATACTATTCAGTTTGAGTATTACTTTCATGATGTTAACATTGAATTGAAACTACTCTTGGAATATGACGATTGCTATTACATTGCCATTGCATACTTTAAACTTGTTATGATAAGATCGTATAGAATAGTATCCGAATATTTTAAATCAAATAATAGGATTATATATATGTTAATTTAGATCTGAACAGGTATCGACAGAAACCCTATTTATGGTAACCATTCTATTAATAGTTATTTATTCATTTGAATAGTTACAATCGAACAGAAAACGATATTCATCCCACTGGTTCTGTGTTACATTTCAATTTTACTTAAACTCTTCCTATAATATTTCTTCTGGTATGAATTATATCAACAATATAAATCCAACTATGTATCGTTATTTTAAAATGTACTACGAATTAAGATGAGGGGCGAAACTATAATTCATGGGCGACCTTTGAACTAATCTCAAGTGACCTTGGGAAATATTAGCCAGTCAGCAAACAGTTAGTACAGGGTAAAAAATAAACTATATGAAACCGAAGAATTAGCGTGAATACACTTTTTTATACGGTTCAAAAACTTGTCATAGTTAGAAAGACGTCCAAAGGTTCTGAAATCGTAATACATATAGTACAGGAAATCATCCATATGGCTACAGAATAGTCGGCTTCTGGAGCCATGATAAAGTTTCAAAAACTTTCAGCCCTTACCACATAGCTTCAATATTGTTTGTGTGCACTCCGGTTGTTGAGTTCACAAACTCCCACTTGTGGATAACGTCACAATGTGCATAACCAAGCCTATGTAGGAGTCTGTACGCTCTCCAATCATCCGTATATTGTAGTGTCAGTTATTATGGCAAGCCCATATACCTTATTCTAACTTCCGGACATCCTATTTTATTCATTTTTACTTGAGCCATATTTTGACCTTGTTAATTATTTGCTTATTAGCCTTGACTGTTTTCATATGAGCGTATATGTGTGTACACTTCATATCCCATGATTCATCACATGTCTGTAGTTTATTTTGTCTGCCTATAAATACCGAGTAACACTTAATTAAAATGGAGTTGGCATCCCAGCCATCCTCCCTGTGCGTCATTTTGCTTGGCTCTGTTTCATTCACTTCATATGCAAAATATATGCATTCACAAGTCAGTTCTCGTTATTCGACTTATTTAATTCCGTTATTGGATAACGCGATTTAAGTCGACGATGATAAACGAGAATAGGTGATAACAACCATTTATACGATCTTGGAGTCAGATCTACGAGCCACTTCAATATATTGTAGTACCTGGCTGCAGCCAGTGTTACTGGTGTTTTTATTATCCAGTTCGCAATAATTGTCGTAATTTGCCTTAGATAGGAATTGTATATAGTGGTTTAATCACGAACTGACATCAGCTATAATGCCAGAAATCTATTTAGCCAAATGAATGAAAGGCTTTCGCGCCAAAATCCGAGATCTGTTATCTTATACCTGATTGATTCGTTTACAAATTATAGTCTCGCCGTTTTATTTATTATAGCCGCTCAATTATCACGTTTTGTACAAAATTCCCTGTGAACCGATCCTACGTTAGCATTAAGCACTGAATTTGGCGCCATGACTTTGAACCTTTCAAGCACTTCTGATTGGCTCGTCCATAAATTAGAGTCTCGCCGGATGAAGTGGTCTCATGTATTTTATTGGCTCATTTGCAAATGCATCTAATTCAAATTGTACTTATGCCTTAAATTGTTACCAAATATTTTCATTTTCAATTTGTGATATGAGAAAATTTATTACGAAATGTGTCAGATAAAAGATTTATGTCAAGCATACTAATTAGCAGATAAATGAACGGTGAAAGAGACAAATGAATGTATCTTGTGATAAATGAATTAATCAAGAAATTGGTCAGAAAATTAATTCATGACAGATTACACAACCAAATAAATAATGTTCAAGATAAGCGAACACTTACATATACGTTCTCAAATCTCGAAAATGTATGCTTTTAATCAATCATCTGAGAATAAGATTAAAGTAGATAATAAGTTTAAAAAATGACATATGAATGCCCGCTGCTGAGGAGTCTCATACTAGGATGAAACAACCGTTCAGTGCTTCCATATTTTCCATGGTTGTCTAGCTTCAAATGATTCATGATCTCGACCAATAAGATTACTACAATATCCAAAAAACTCATTTTGATACATATTTATTTAAAACAATTAGTCCCTTTGATAAATTTCGATAATGCAATGAGAAGACGTAGTTTATCAGAATTATATGATATATTTGCGCAATACATTTCGAACAATCTGATCACACATTACATACTTGTTAAGAACATTTATATATGAAAAATTAAAAGGTCAACTAGACAGGTTAAGGGTAAGTCATAACAAAGGAAAAAATATTAAAGTACACAAAAACAAATGTGATTACCACTCTGGACAGTAAATCAGTACTACCAGGGTAGGTTAAGTGTAAGTACAAATTGCTTTTGAACACATAAAGGGGGTTTCAATTTTCGTATAGCCAAGGCTTCAATAAACCTTAGTATACGTCCTTGAAGGCTTTTGTACAACACAACAAATGCTGATTTGATATCAACCTTATGACCCGTCTCAATCAAATGTTTCGCAATGGATGATGATGTCTGTCTATCCTGTAGTCTTATTTCACCATTGGAATTCATCTGATTTTGCAACCATTTTGGTATATGTTCACCCACCCTTAATTACAAATCACGATTGCTCCTCCCTACGTACGTGTTTCCACACATACATGTAAATTTATAGACACAATGGGATGTGACAATCATTTTCATGCTGTTTGGGCTTTTGGTGAAACATAGACCTTGTCTTTTCGATAATGACAAGTTGGGCTGCATAAAATGTCCGGTTGATAGCTAATTTAAGTCTCTGTTTCAACATGAGACTATTTGTGTCACCTCTGAATGGTAGCGTAATATAAACTCGCTTTTTGGGTGCCAGAAGCGTCATAGATCTAGTCATATTGCAACCCTTCCAGCGGTTTATGAACTTCAGAGGGTAACCATTATTGAATAACGCATCAGTCAAGAGCTTCATCTCTACTTCAATAGTATCACTAGTACAAATACGATTGATTCTATTGAATAAGCTCTTTATTAAACCACGTTTATAATGAATAGGGCAGTGACTATGAAAATTAAGATATTGTCCTGTCCATGTTGGTTTTCTATATATAGCACGTTTAATGGAACCATCATCTCTCCTAGTAATCAGGATGTCAAGAAAAGGAAGTTGGTTGTTCTTCTCTTCTTCACATGTAAGAGAAATGTGGTTTTGACTACTATTGAATTCTTCTAACAAGTGGCTTATGTCTTCAATTTTATCACCTATGATTATTATGTCGTCTACATATCGTTTATACAGACCCATCTTTCGAATTGAGTCTCCAACTAAATTTTCCACATATCCCATGAACACATCAGCTAGCAATGGTCCTAGAGGGCTGCCCATAGCTACACCATCTATTTGTCTGAAGTGTTCACCTTCAAATGTGAATTTTACATTATCTGTACATAATAATAATAAATCTTTAAGAGTTTTAACAGGAAAAGGCAGTGGAAGGTTTTCCGAAGAAATAAAGTCACACAAAATATCAACGGTTTTCCTAAGAGGTACATTTGTAAATAAAGTGTTTACATCAAAGGAGCACATTGTCTTTGTCTTTATATTTATATCCTTTAAGTAATTAATTAATTCGAATGAGTCAGTCAAAGAATACTTACAATATTGATTTCTGATAGGGTTTAATAATTTTGTAAGCCATTTTGCCAGGTTGTGTGTAGGTGACCGACACATAGATAGAATTGGACGTAGGGGGTTATTAGGCTTATGAATTTTCGGTAATCCATATAAATTAGGATATGCCGAACCCATAGGTTTTAATAAATTAAACTCATCTTTGTTAATAGCATTCATGTTTAACAATTTCACAAGATTCGAGTTCACTTTCTTTTCTAATTTACGTAATCCATCAAAGTCAACATCAGCCAAAAATTTGCTTTTATCACTGAGAATGGATTCCATTTTATTTTTGTAATCTGACTTATTCATAATAACAACACCAGATCCTTTATCGGGTTTAAGTATAATAATATCGGCATTATTTCGCAATTCTTTTAATGATTTGAAATGCTGAGAAGTTAATATGCTTCTCTGCTTTGGTCCAGAAGAATGAAAATGATGCGCTATATCCACTAGTTTGGCTTTAAACCAACTTTGATTCTCTAAGGACGAAGGGGTTAAAGTACACAATTGATCATAGAGGTTTTCAAATTGGGCATTGACTGTCAATTCAGAGATTTGTGTTATAGGAACAGAAAATTTTAAACCCAAGGACAATGCCTCCTTTTCATGAACAGACAATACAATGGAGGACAAATTAGTGACATATTTATCAGGATTGATTGGGAAGGAAGTGAGATTATTATTATTGCAGCAAGATTTTTCTAGCTTTTTCCTTATCCCTTCTTTTGTTTTCAAAATGACAGTACTACAAAAATTGATGAATTTGATATGGCAAACTATAGACAATTCTGTTAATACAGGTAATGCTTGAGTATGAAGTTCAATTAAATTGATCAACTTATCATGGCATTTGTCTATATACGATTTCGTCAGTCTAATAAGATTTGGAATATTTGGTTGTAATTTACTTGAACGAAGATTCTTATATAACTGAATCGGGAAAATGTGATTAGATAAGCAAGATTTATAAAAATCCAGTTTCACTCGTTCTGATATAATTTTGCACTTGAGGTTAACAAGTTCATCTAACCTTTTAATAATTTGCGTAGGGAGTCTTCTTTTCAGAAATTTAAAACAATTAGTCCCTTTGATAAATTTCGATAATGCAATGAGAAGACGTAGTTTATCAGAATTATATGATATATTTGCGCAATACATTTCGAACAATCTGATCACACATTACATACTTGTTAAGAACATTTATATATGAAAAATTATTTTTGCCAGGCATTTTACTTGTTAGAACAAAACATATTTGTATACAGGTGTACCATGAGGGACTACTACGTACATGAGTACTATGTTATTTTTGGTATTTAGGCAATAGTTTAACAAGGTATTTAACATATGTTTTTATGGTCAATAGTTTTCACTGTAACTATTACATACATATGCATATTTAGAATATTTTGTAACTACTCATTTTGTAAACTTTTTCTCAATTTCAGATACGTCTATTCTTTCTATGTTTGTATGAAAACTGCAACTTCAATTGGTTCATTACCTGCAGCGACTAATAGTTCAGAATTTTTATTCATGACTTGCTATTGGTTAAGTGGGATACTTGTATCGGCTATTCTGATTGGTCAGGTAAAGTGAATAAGGTTTAGACAAATAACATATTCAATCAGTTTTGTAGTTTCACAAGATTTTATAAAACACAAGATTAATTAGATTAAACTATGTTACATAACAATACCATTCAAAATTAAAAATATTTCGAGCAGATATCAATGACACTCCGTAGTTATTGGTTGGGTACAGTGTTTAGAAAGTTGGCACTTATACTACTTCTTTTTTTGGATAATAAAATCAGACATCACTTCAACAATCTGCAATCATAAAAAAGACTCTGTAGATTAATTTAAATTATTTTCATTAAGCTGAAAGAGTCGTTGACTAAACCTGAGCACAACTACCGAAGTAGGAAAACTTAAGCAATACAGCACAGGATAGTAAAATTGTAGTGAACAGGACACGGGTGTGGACAATCGAAAGTATTTGACGCGAAATTACAGGACTTGTTAATAAAATCTAACAATCATAAAGTAAATGCTTAATTTGCAAAATGTTCATCAATTGTCTCAAAATGACTCAGACTTCACTGTTCTTGCATTTTCATACAAATTGCATTGTGTTCCCATTCTTTACTGTTCGATCCTCTTGTCTCACTGCTGCCAGACATTCTGTTCAAGACTAACATTATATACTACTTATGTAGATATAAGTAGCACACACCACAAAATGACTTTATATTGAGTCAAAATCAAAAATCCCGATAAGCCCAATAGAAGTAAATAACCATTTTAAATAATAATTGGAAAAGCAGTTGAAAATGATCAAAGGATCATTCTTAAAACATCCTGTTCACCATTGGGATTATATTCATAAGTTTATGGAAGCTATAGTTGTGGCAATATCTCAAACTGTAAATTCAGGTGATGAGATTTAAAATCCCACAGATATTACCAATTCCCTCTTGATCACAGGTATGTCTTACTGAAAAGTAACTACTGACAAGAAACTTAAGTTCATGGTTTCCTGCTACCTACCTCCAACCACCTAATATCTTTTATTCTATTATCACTCATAAATATGTTATTTAATCGAATAGGATAGAATATCATCCATGTAATGTCTATCCATTAAACTTGAAATGACTAAATTTCCAATTAATCAACCTGTACTAAGTCAATGGTCTAGTTATCTACTTAACATACCATAGAATCTTTTCACTTTGATTACTATGACTACATCTGAAAATGAAAATAAAGGTCGATTAATCAATTTACTTTATCAATTTTTTTCCTACCATAGAAACTACATAACGAACATCGTTTCATTTTTTGCAAATTAGCTTAACATTTACACTGTAACTGAAACTACTACTAATCTAGGGGTTAAATTTCAATATTTATGTTTCTTCTAGGTACAATAAATTTTATTTATTTCAATATCTTCAATACTTTTTAATAAATAAATAAATAAATTCCGATCAAGTTCCTTAATTCTAAAATACAAATTCATGTAACGAATCAATAGACAAGTTCATAGTGAATATGATCGTTTACAATTATAACAAGTAAATGTACAACTATTAGTTGAAATAAGTAGTACATATAGTAATGGCATATAGATATTCATTTTAATATTGAACCTTAGCAATTTTAATAAAAATCGTAAATTTAGATTATTTCGTTGTGTTGCTCAATTTCGTGGATTAGTTGAAGTTAGACAGTAACACCGTTGGATACCGGTCGGCTCAGTGGTCTGGTGGTTAGGCGCTTGCGCGCGAGACTGATAGGTCCTGGGTTCCAATCTCGCGGGGGCGGGATCGTGTATGCGCACTGCTGAGGAGTCCCACAACAGAACGGAACGGCCGTCCAGTGCTTTCAGGTTTTCCATGGTGGTCTAGGCTCAGTTGACTCATGATCTCAACTACTGATATTTCGTTTTTATTGATTGTTTGAACTTTGCCACTGATGTTTAAGACTTTATTTTATCAGTTCCTCTTAGTATATGTATATCCTGTGCGAATTGCCTCGATATTGTCATCAAGTCACAAGCATTATAGATAGAGTTAGATGGTAGCCAGCACAGAAATCCAGGTTGCATGTTTCACTCCATTTGGGACTCGTCAGCTGGAAGTACCTGAGTCCTAGAGTTTATGTTTACTCCGAGACTCAAACCCGGTACCTTCAACTTCAAAGCTGATGAGTTGTAAGCTGGACGAACTGCATGTCATGGATTCCATAGCTAACCACCACCCAACTCTACTCGTAATTTCAAATTGTAATTAGGATAGTTTTCTTGAACTTAACTATTCCTTTTCAACCCTAATTGGGACCTTATTAGAATTTATTGAACCAGTGTACACGCTAGATAATACTTTTTCAACACGACTACAAGCGATCTACATTCAGTGAGTCTAGAATAGAAATCAGTAATAAAAAAGAATTCACAAATTAAAAAACCAGTAGTCCGTGTTTATCAGTTTAAGCTCAGTGAATAACCATCGTTAATAACCACATATTGAGTTCACAAATAAATTGTAAAAACAATACAATGATTTAAAAATACACATTCATCTACATATTCTCCAACCATAGATAAAACTGAACTCTAGTATATGGACGTTGGAAATGAGCTGTTCAAACTGCAACTGACCTACTATGGGACTAAGATATTGGCAATAAATTGATTACTGAGTAGTGAGAGATCAACTGCATGTATATTAATAACCGGACACTACGAAAGTAGCTAGATTTCTATTAATAATCATTAAATAACTTAGCCTTGAAATTTATTGTTGAATCATTAGAGTTTTGCTGTTATGAAAGTTAAATTTTGTCAGTCCTATTATGAAAAAAAAAACCATTTCGAAAATCTAAACTTTCAAACATTAACCCTAACAGTTACAAGTTCTTCATGAAGCTATTTATTTACTGTGGTCAACTTTCTGTGCAGCAGGATTATCTATTTGACCTAGTAGTCTGAAACCCTGGATGACAGTTGTACACAAGTCTCAAAGTACAATTCATATTAAATATAGTATTACAAAATTACCGGTTATTTTTTGATAACTATTTAAGTTAACGTAATCGATATAATCAATAAAAACTCTAGGGTTCAGATGGATCAGATCAATATTATTTACTTTATTATTCATATATTTATACATTTTTTGTCAAGGTCATTGATATATTGGATTCAGCGAGTGCAAATAAAGTGAATTATCGTAAAGTAATGGATGCTACATTATCATCTATGCAACAATTACATGCTCCACAACATGTTGTTGATAAAGTACGCAGTTGGTTTATGTATAATTGGGATCAACAGAAAACATTTAGTACGTTTTTGAATATAGGACTTATTACTGAGTGTTAATTTTGATCGGCTTTTTTTTCCTGAATATCTAGCTTTCTTTATAGATAGCTTATATTGATTTGAACTGTCATTTCATTCAAATAAGTATATTCATCCATTGAAAAGTTTTATCACGATAATAATTTCTCCTTAAGGATAAGATTAAACATACGGGCAAATGTAATATGCATGCACTAGATTAGGATTGTGGAGTAACTGAGAAAATCGCCAACATCATACGGAGTTCATACGACAGACCACACTGCAAAATGGTACATGCAGGACAGCTGACAGACACATTCTAAGTAAAGACCGGAGTCACACAATGCTGCCTAATCTCCCCCTTTCTGTTTCTTCTATTGGTTGGCTGGATTATGAAGACCTCGACTTCTGACGGGAAGCAAGAATACAGAGGACAGCTTAGATGCAAATAAAGGATTTGGACATTGCAGATGACCTAGGTCTTCTTCCCTATGCACAAAAATAAATGTAGGTTAAGACAAATGGTGTAGCAGAAGCCTCTGCAGTAGTAGGCCTTTACATACAGAAGGGAAAATGCAAACCCTCAAATACAACACAATCACACTTGGTTGAGGAACTCTGGAAGATGTGGAATCTTTCACGTATCTGGTCATCTGCATCACTGATTAACAAGAAGGATTTGATGCAGACGTAAATGTAGGGATTGGCAAAGGAAGGGCCGCATTCCTACAGTTGAAGAACATATGGAGCTCAAAACAACTTTCAACCAATATCAAAGTGAGAATCTTCAATACGAACGTCAAGGCAGTTCTACTGTATGGAGCTGAAACTTGGAGAACTACAACAACCACCATCAAGAAGGTACAAGTATGCATAAATAGTTGTCTACGCAAGATATTCAGCATCCATTGGCCGGATACCATCAGCAACAACTAACTGTGGGAGAGAACAAATCAGCTTCCAGCTGAAGAAGAAATTAGGAAAAGACGATGGAGTTGGTGGATAGGACATACATTGCGCAAATCGCCAAACTGCATCACGAGGCAAGCCCTAACTTGGAATCTTGATGGGAAACGGAAAAGAGGAAGACCAAATAGCACTACGTCGAGAATTGGGAGCAGACATGGAAAGGCTGAATAGCAACTGGAAAGGATTGCCCAGGACAGTGTTGGATGGAGAATGCTGGTGGGCGTCCTATGCTCCTGCACGAGGGATAACAGGAGTAAGGAATGAAGGAAGGAAGATGCAGATTAATCAAACTCAGGTAAAATTAATTACTATTTTATTAATGAGAGCATTCATTAAGGAATTCAATTGTTGAGTAGTTTTAAAGCTACATGAGAAGAAAATAATTTTTAACAAATAATGTGCAGAAAATTTAGTAACGGATGAAAGCATTTAAATTTTTTGATAGTGAAACAATGTTAATACTAGAATCTTTTATCACTCTGTAAAAAAAACTATAAAATGAAGTATGAATCTGGCATTTTGTTCATACATTTTTATACGTTAAAGACATTTTTAACCACAAACTGATATCAGAAGAAAGGAGAAAACTACGGGGAACTTAATAAATGTTTCATCCTAGTTTGAGAATTATGACAATTACGCATAAAATGATCTGACGCTTTAAGGTTTCTGGGGAAAGATATGGTTTCAACTCTATTTGGTGTATAATATAGCTTGATACATAACCAATGTGATGACTGATTTACTGATATACTTGTCGTTTAGTGATTCCACGAGTTACGGTGTAGAGGACGAGAATACAAATGGGGGGACAATCGAATCTATTTGTGTATAAAATTATAGAACGTCTTAGTAAAATTTGAGAACCATACAGTAAATATTTAAGTTGCAAAATGTCAATCAATTGTCTCAAACTTAACTGTTTCTTCTGCAAATACCAATCACTCGTCTCAGATTGTTCTCGCGTTTCCACACTAATCATTCTTTGTTCTCGTTCTTTTTCCTTCAATCTTCTTAACCTTCTACCGCCAGACATTTCATCTTCGATTGATGACACATACTACTTATATCAGCCGGAATCAGTAGCACACATAACAACAGTAATTAACTTGTGAACTTCAACTACTTCATATCCACATTATTTATTGATGAATATTTATTTTCATTTTAAAAACAAGGAAACATTTATAGTTGAAGTTAGACATTTATACATTGGATAGTGGCTTAATGGTTTAGATGTTAAGCGTTCGCATATTAGACTAAAGGTCACGTTACAATTCCTTGTAGCACAATCGTGAATATAAGAAGTCTCACATTACAATGAAACTTCTGTCCAATACGTTCAAGTTTTCAATGTTAGTCTAGCTAAAATTACTAAATGATCTAACCTTTAAGTATTAATCCAGTGATTGATAATGAGTAATTTTTACCTATCTATATTAATAATCAATAATCCTATTCATTATATTTAAATTCATTCAAATTATCTCTGATTCAACAGTTGAAATCATGAGCCAATTGAAACTAGACCACCATGGAAAACCTGGAAACACTGGACGGCCGTCCCGTCCTATTGTGGGACTCCTCAGCAGTGCGCATCCACGACCCCGCCTCGCGGGATTCGAACCCAGGACTTATCAGTCTCGCACCAGGCGCTTAACCAACTAGACCACTGAGCCGGCTTCGGGGTCGTGGATGCTCACTGCTGAGGAGTCACACAATGGGACGGGACGGCCGTCCAGTGTTTCCAGCTTTTTCATGGTGGTCTAGCTTCAAATGACTCATGATCTCGCCTGTTGAAATTACTACAATCTCCACAAAACCCCTTCTGATTTCTCCGATTCAGTTCATATTTATTCTATCATCTTTCAACTATAATATACATTAACTAATGATTAATGCATTTTACTTAATTTATTTAAATTAATTCACTTTATGTTTATTTATTTTATTATTAGATGAAAATTCATTATTTGAATGTTTACCAATAAAATTGAAAAGTGATTTAGCCATTAGTGTACATTTTCATACTTTAAGTAAGGTGACTTTATTTCAGGTGAGTTAAAATAATCCACGCAAACAGATTTTCTTTTTATCAGAAGGGGTTTTGTTGGAGATTGTAGGAATTTCAATAGTTAACACTATGAGTCAATTGAAGCTGGACCACTAAGGAAAACCTGGGTGGTGGATATGTCGCTCAATTTCATAGATTAGTTGAAGTTAAACATTAATACCGTTGGATGCCGGTCGGCTCAGTGGTCTAATGGTTAAGCGTTCGCACGGGAGACTGATAGGCCCTGTGTTCGAATCTAGCGGGCGTGATCGTGTTTGCACATTGCTGAGGAGTCTCACAATAAGACAAAACGGCCGTTCGATGCTTCCATGTTTTCCATGGTGGTCTAACTTCAATTGACTCATGATCTCAACTATCGAGATTTCCTTTTTGTATATATTATTTATAATGTAATATGTAATGATAATATTATTGATGAATATGATAGATACGAAATTATAAGGTTTAAGTATACAGCTTTAGGTTATCTGTAACATTTTCCATGTTTCCTGAGTATGATGTACGTATCCCTGGGAATTAAGAGGTCTTCATTTGGAAGAGTTATGACGCTTCACAGTGAAAGCGGAGTTCCTTCGGAAGTCACGAGGCTGATGTTCCTTTGTGACAACCAGAGCAACCATTAATTTAGGTACATGGAATACTCGTACAATGTCGGAGACAGGGAAAGTCATCCAAATTGCTGCAGAAATGAAAAAGATACAACCTGAAAGTGTATGGAAACAATGAAACACATTGAATGCAGGTTGGACAATAAAGACTAGCTTCAGGGGAGCTGCTGTTTTACTCCGGCTATGAAGAAGAAAATCTTGTACGTAACACATTTCAGATTTTTCTATTGACTTAGTGTATAAGTGCTACATATTAAAGTGTAGTTCTGGTTTAAAAAGTATTATTTCAGTTGATTGCAATTATGAACTACTAAAAATTGAACAAGCGAATCATGACCTTGACTACACAGATTATTCATCAATAAATCTACTATCATACACAGTTATACTAAATTAAATGTATGTCAAATGGCTGGAAGGTTGTCTGTTGTAGTTGGTAGTCGCTAGCAAGTTTTATTTGCAATCTTGGAGGACTTTATGTGGCTTGTTAGATTTGAACTTTCACTACAAATTATCATAATCAGAGATATTATCACTGGGTTATTCAAACGGTGACTAATCTTTCATTGTGGAGTGAGAAAAATTTGAGAATATTAAGTAACAGTTATACCAAATATTTCGACTAGACAATACTTAGTACGTAAAAACCCCAAGGCGGCCTGCTTGAATATCTGGGTTACCCGTTCCTGCCATCTGGATATTCTAATAAGTTATCTGTTTTCTTGATTGTTTTAATACATAATTATGTTTATTGGTCGCATAAGATTTCGCTGTATAACTTACACAAAAGCCCAATCAGAGACATTGTGGTTGTTGGCAATATGCATCGAAAAAAATATACATTAATCAGACGTCTATTCCTGAACTGCTAACATCTTACTGGCGACCAGTCAATATTTATCGCAAGGGTCAATCAAGAAATAAGAGACGGGAACTTGTTGAAATACTTTGTGCTGAGAATTCTATATTGTACCAAAAATATAATATTGAATAAAGCTAATAATAATAGTAATATAGATTCAGTAAAATATAGTGAAATAAGATATATACTGAATAAATTATTCACATATCGAAACAAAGTCATTTATATCATATAAATTGAAGTGTGTAAAACGATTTGGATGCATATATCACGCATCTTTCAATTCACCATAAAACTAACATGATTAATGATTGATTCTACCTGAAACCGGATAATTCATGAGTAGGTACTGTATTCACTTTGTTTGGATACAGAGCTGTAATTTTTATGTTTTTGATGGAGTTTTGTTCTCGAAGCTGGATCGTTTGGTCGTGGGGCTTTCATCGTTCTTCTGAACGACATAATCAGTACAAACATTAGGTAGAATTGAAATGTTTGAATTTCTCCACATATGGTTCACAGCTTGTCCTATAGACCACTATATCGGACAAAGCGGTGGCCCTCTTCATCTTTGTCTGCGTGAACATCAGTTAGCGGTCAAACGCCATGACATGTCCTAACTTATATCAATGCAGGTGGACAACTGCGGACACATATTTGACTAGGAAAATGTACAAATCTTGGATCGAGGAAATCCCAAAAACACCAAAAAATTTTTAGAAGCTCGGCACTCAGGCCAATCAACAATCACATTGAAATCGATCCGATTTATCAACCAATCAGGAAAATCATGGACAAACATAGGGACAAAAATCAAACCAATGGAAGATACAACCAAAACAAAGTAGTAAATAATGATAGGTTTATGGTCAACAAGAACCAGTCAAGATCGAGGTCTACATGACAAGTTGTGAACCATATATGGAGAAATTGGAACACTTCAATTCTACTTAAAGTTTGTACTGAAGATGTCGTTCAGTAGAACGATGAAAGCCCCACGACCAAACCATCCAGATCAGAGAACAAAACTCCATCAAAATCATTCATCTGAGCTATAAATCTCCACTATTTCAATTTTTATGTTATTTTATCCCACATCTTAAATTACAAATACTTAACTGAAATAGTAATCATATAATTTGTATATTACACCACTATTATAATTTATTTTTTATGAAAAATAGTTTCTTTCACTTGGTAATTAGAAATAATAATCAGTGCTCATTAGTTCATTTACTTATGTGTTGAGGATTTCCTTTACCAAAATCTTTTTTTATTTTACCCACCTCATTTAACCAATCATAATTAATTTACAGAATTGTGAAAAAGCTCTCATCTACGACATGATATTGAGATTGAAACCTGTCGTGTTTCTGCCCAAAGATTATATTTGTCGAAAGGTATGGTAAAGAATATATATATATATATATTCCATTTAGAAAAGGGACCTCCCTATATATATAATATGAATAAATATTGTTAACTCTACTCACCAAAAGATAGTATTTCACCTTTTTTTAAATGGATATATTAACAGTTTGAACACTGGTCGGTTTCTTCTGCCGATTTAAACTGACTAATTTTTTAAAATGTGATTCTATAATACTGCAAAGACAATGAGGATCAAGTTATGAACATTTAGTATTTTTCGTGGAATCCAAAATTTATGACTTGTGAACATTATCTTTGATGAAAGGGTTTGTAGAGAATATCTGGATTCAATGAGTAAATTGCTTATGAATGGTGAATATTTTATGGTTTGTTGCGTTTATGTTGACGATTATTTCTGTAATTTATATATTATTGGCAGAAGCAACCGTTATTGGTATAATTCCCCTTTCTGAAGTTGAAACAAAGTAGACAGAAGAGCTTATTTGAATGAACAGCTCTAACCAAACATTCAGCAGTGCCATAGTGCAAGATAAATCAGTGATTGTATCTTAATGGACAACCATGTATGTACATACAAATTTGACGTCAAGCCTTCAAATAATCAACATTTAAACCGTTTAGATAAGTAAATGCGTAAATTGTCACATAAGTTTAACCATACATACTCATCTACGCTAGCGTAAAGATATATAAAAGATATGTAGGTGAATTATTATGGATCAAAACAACACTATCTGACAAATTGACTAAATCAAAGGCTTATCTAATGTGAACATATACAAAGCTCTTTGTGGGCAAGGCTATTATACGTTTCATCATATATTGAAAATGACATGACGAAAGCAATATAGTCGGAAAAAATCATCATGATTCTTATTCTATCTGGAAAATACTTTCAACAAAATCATGTCACTACTGCCACAACAAAGAACAAGCAGTTTCGTGTTGTACAAATTTTTTAAAAATTCCTAAAACTATATCTTCATATTTCTCAAATCACTAGAGTATAACTTAATATCCTCGATGGTTTACACAATCGAGATACAAACAGAGTAAGAACTTCGAGAAGTTATTAGTAAAATTTGTAGGTTGTATTTGTCAAAGATTTAGCTGAGTCAAGGTTGCGTTGATAACTATATAATGCTGGACAACTATTTGGTCTTATTACAAGACTCGCCACCAGTGCACACCCATGACTCCACCACGGATCAAAACCAAGACCTTTAGGTTTCATGGCAAAAACTTCACTTTTAGAACTATCGTGTTACAATTACAACCTATGAATTAAACCATTCTTCACAAAACCCCCCTTAATTGAACGTTTATCTGTAGTTTCTTTGTATCGTATAAACCTTCTGGTTTTGTATTGTAACTAAAAAATAGAATATTTATTTCGAAAATCTAATTAATTTTTTTAATAAGAGTTTTATCAGAAACAACCAGCTAATATCAATAAGATACGTGTTTACCTAACAATGTCATGAACTTTGAAAGATAACACAAGTTAACAATGACGACAATCTTCAAAGTTGAATTTAAATTCATTATGAAATGTAGATAAAAGTAAACTTTATTAATGAGCCGATCAGAATCGAAAGCACGAATTTCAGGTTTTTGCGAGAAATTCAGATATCATGTGTACCGATCAGTACTAAGACCCTTTATTCTAAATGTGTAAAATGATAGTGATAGTTGATTTTTTGTAGCCACAGAGTGAAAAATATAGTGTTAAACTTACCAAATTCTTAATTATGTTTATTATGATTGTAAATAACAGGTAAATCTACACTGTCACAAATTCATAACCTTTAATTCTGAAATTAGCCCAAACTTAGTGGTGTTACATTTCATTGATGAACTAATCGGATACCGTCTTTTGTATTTGTAAGTGCAATTCATTTGTCCATAGCTTACGTCAGTTTGTGATGAAAACTCAAAACTCATAATCCTAACTTCAACTAGGAACAATGGGGTAACTCTTCAAAATCTGTTTAGGTCCATTTAAGGATCCGAGAATACGGACAAACTATATCTATTAGGAAGAGTTTTGATGTCATTTTTAGGGTTTACAGGTAAAGTAACTTGTAAAAGACTACTATTTAAGAAAAATCTGTTTGGACTTTGAAATAATGTTTTCTTTTCCATAAATTATCTGCCTACGAACGCAGCTTTCTGATTGGCTAGAAACTACCTGGAAATTTGTCGCGCTTATTTTAAGTGCTTCTCTAAACTATGCTTTCGCTAAAATTTCTGTTCTGACTAACAATATACATACTACAAATAATAATTTTTTAATACAACAATTGAAGTCTGTAGTTGAATTCATGAGTCGATTGAAGCTGGACCACTATTGAAAACCTGGAAGCACTGGATGGCCATTTCGTTTTAGCACAGGAGAAGACTAATTGAGGATATTCGTGTTCTAAGCATGTCTTGAATGTCAAACAAGAGGAACCGAATGCACTTTTCGGTCGGTAAAAATGACTACCTTTAAAGATAATCTTGAAAAAAGATTCAATAAAGTCTACCTGTTTACAATTTCGTCCCTGAAACCAATTACAAGTATAAATATCAGTTAGAAGTATTCAGACACGATGCGACATACATGAGTCAAGATTGATATTCACGTCTTAATTCATTAACAAGTAAATCAACCATAAAATCTATGTCTCTTAGACTCATATGTCATCTGATCATATTTAGTTTTGTACTAATGTTGTGTATATAGACCACCTTACTTTTTCAAAGTTAAAAAACATAATCTATTGAGCCGTATTATCTTCAAGTTTCTATTCATTTGTGAATTTATGTCAATAATTCAGTCTCTTGAGCACTTATCAATCGGCTTTACTGTATCTTATTAATTGTCGATAAGCTTTCTATTCAGTCATTCCAATAGTCCGAACAAAGATATATTCACTATTCCTAAAATCATGCGAAGCTGTTTGTAACAGATGAAATACCGAATACACATACATCTGGTAAATAACTCTTCACAAACCTATACCACATTGACCAAAATACTACTTAGAGCTGTAAAGTATTGTATAGATATTTGTTCTTCGTCTAAATATCAGTGATATATTATCAACAAATAAACGTATTCATAATATTTGCTTTAAAATTGAACGTGTAACTTTTACAATATCACTTCGAAATGAAAATTTGATATATATTCGGCTTTGTTTTTGGACCCAATATCGGATATAAAAACAGGTATATCCAGCTAACGAGTCCCAGATAGAACGAAATGCGCGTTCTGGAATCCACTGCTAACCACTATCCATTTTTGCTGATAAAGCTTGTGAATTAGGGCAATATCGAGTCAATCCACAAAAGATGCACATATGCTAACAAGAGACTGATCAATTTCAGCCCTAAACAACAATCAGACTTACTTACTTACTTACTTACACCTGTTACTCCTCGTGAAGGAGCATAGGTCGCTCACCAGCATTCTCCATCCAACCCTGTCCTGGGCAATCCTTTCCAGCTCCTTCCAGTTGTAATTCATCCTTTTCATATCTGCTTCTATTATCCGACGTAATGTGTTCTTTGGCCTTCCTCTTTTCCGCTTCCCTTCAGGATTCCAAGTTAGAGCTTGCCTCGTGATGCAGTTTGACGATTTGCGTAATGTATGTCCTATCCATTTCCATCGTCTTTTCCTAATTTCCTCTTCAGCTGGAAGTTGGTTTGTTCTCTCCCACACAAGGCTATTGCTGATGGTATCCGGCCAATGGATGTTGAGTATCTTGCGTAGACAGCTATTTATAAATACTTGTACTTTCTTGATTGTGGTTGTTGTAGTTCTCCAAGTTTCAGCTCCATACAGTAGAATTGCCTTGACGTTCGTATTGAAGATTCTCACTTTGATATTGGTTGAAAGTTGTTTTGAGTTCCATATGTTCTTCAATTGTAGGAATGCGGCCCTTGCTTTGCCAATCCTCGCCTTTACGTCTGCATCTGAACCTCCATGTCTATCGACGATGCTTCCCAGATATGTGAAGGATTCTACATCTTCCAGAGTTTCGCCATCAAGGGTGATTGGATTGCTGTTCTCCGCTTTGAATTTGAGGACCTTGGTTTTCCCTTTGTGTATGCTGAGGCCTACTGATGCAGAGACTGCTGCTACATTGGCTGTCTTTATCTGAATCTGTTCACGTGTACGTGATAGGAGGGCTAGGTCATCTGCGAAGTCCAGATCGTCTAATTGGTTCTGAGCTGTCCATTGTATTCCGTGTTTTCCTTCAGATGTCGAGGTCTTCATAATCCAGTCGACCACCAGAAGAAAGAGGAAGGGAGAGAGTAAACAGCCTTGTCTGACTCCGGTCCTTACTTGGAATGCATCTGTCAGCTGTCCTCCATGCACTACTTTGCACTGTAGTCCGTCGTATGAGTTCCGGATAATATTGACAATCTTCTCAGGAACTCCGTAGTGTCGAAGAAGTTTCCATAATGTCCTCCTATCTACACTGTCGAATGCCTTCTCATAATCAATGAAGTTGATGTATAGTGACGAGTTCCACTCAACTGATTGTTCGACGATGATCCGTAGTGTTGCAATTTGGTCTGTGCACGACCGATCCTTTCGGAATCCAGCTTGTTGATCTCGAAGTTGGGCATCTACTGCATCCTTCATCCGGTTCAGCAACACTCTGTTGAAGACTTTCCCTGGTATTGACAGTAGTGTAATGCCTCTGTAGTTTTCACATTTGCTCAGATCTCCTTTCTTTGGAATTTTGATGAGGTGTCCTTCTTTCCAGTCCATTGGCACTTGTTCCTCCTCCCAAATCTTTTTGAATAGAGGGTAAAGCATGCTTGTGGTTACTTTGACGTCTGATTTCAGTGCTTCAGCTGGTATGTTGTCGGGTCCTGCTGCTTTCCCGTTCTTGATTTGTCTGACGGCCATTCTAATTTCTTCCGTCGTTGGTGGGTTGACATCTATAGGAAGATCTGTGTGTGCTGCTTCGATGTTCGGTGGATTAATTGGAGCCGGCCTATTCAGGAGTTCCTCGAAGTATTCTACCCATCTGTTTCGCTGTTGTTGAATTTCAGTGATTGGCTTGCCTTCTTTGTCTTTGACCGGCCTCTCTGGTTTACTGTATTTCCCTGATAGTTTCTTCGTTGTATCGTAGAGCTGTTTTATATTTCCTTCTCTAGCAGCTTTTTCTGCCGTCGTTGCTAATTCTTCCACGTATTTCTTCAATCAGAAGATACAAGCAAACAACACTAAGTGAATATAAAGCACTTGGTAAACTGAATTATAAGTACATCTATGTATACATTTATTAATAACCGGGTCGGTTGTGAGATAGTAACTCAGTGATGACAGTGATGGATTTGTCGCTCGATTTCTTGGATTAGTTGAAGTTAGACATTAACACCGTTGGATGCCGACCGGCTCAGTGGTGTAGAGTTTGAGTTCTCATGCGATAGACTGATAGGTCCTGGGTTCGAATGTCGCGAGTCGGGACCGTGGATACGCATTGCCGAGAAATCCCACAATAGGACGAAACAGTTGTCCAGTGCTTCCAGTTTTTCCATGATGGTCTAGCTTAGATTGACTCATGAATATAACTGTTAAAATATGGCTCTATTCTCTGACATTTTAATTCTAATAAATCATTTTTATCTGCTGGAAATAGTAGGAATATATAGAGATTACTGACCAAACTATTTTTATTCTGTAAATGAAGCTATTTGTTAAACATCTACCTACTTTAGGGTGAAGTCGGTAAAGAAATGTATATTGTAAAAAGTGGTGCAGTTGAAGTTGTTGGCGGCCCTAATAATTCCATTGTATTTGTTACACTTAAAGAAGGCAGTGTATTCGGTGAAATAAGGTATGTCATTTACTGAGCATATTGATATTTTCATTCTTTGAAAGTACAGTTAATGAGTATGTTAACAACGCAAGTAATTTACGATTATTCTTTTCCGTAAACCTTAAAATCCATTCCTCTTCATGAAAATTAATAACCTGTCAGTTTAACTGTATTTGTATTATCCCTCTTTAACACTAATACTGATATAATGGATGTTTAAAATATTTTCCACACTCTCAAGTATATTGCGATAATATGTTAATACAATAGTAATGTGGTGTATGCTACGTATGATGACAGATATAGGTAATATGTAGCACCAATCGGAAGAGGAATGCCTGATAGCAGAAAATTAAAATAAAGAGGACAGGAAGGAAATCGGTGAGAATTCGAATTATCAATAGAATTAGAGGAATAATAAAGTATGTGAAGGACAATACAAAGATTTGCAAAGGATGTATTAAATGTATGATTTCCATATTTTACCATTAAACAACTTGACACACAAAATAGATAAAATCGAAGATTTTCAGATTTCCTGGTTAGGATTATTAATGAGTTTTAATTCAGCACTACATACTATTAGATCCTTTCATGAAATTGGCATATCGCTCGGTACTCATTCTTTAAAATAGACCAGTATTAGTCTTTATTCACCAACCAGTTACCCATACACGTTTAGTTACACAGATTTTATTGTCTTTCTGGATAACATCGTCGATGGAAACTTTAGATAAAGATGAGCTGGTATCAAAATATTTCATTCTAAAGAACTTTTCTGTGATTAGGTGCCTTTGAAGGTTTTGTTATGTCCGTATACTTTTATACTCTAGTATATTGAACAGCTAGGTTGATTTTTTACCATGTAATTGTTTTACTTCCAGAAGGTTAATAAAACAGATCTATGTTAATGTAAATAATGAATACAGATAGATCTAAGTAGAAGAATCTGAAAACTATATAGCATTCTGAAATTTTGTCAGTCAAATTTCTGTTTCTAATTATTTCTGTACATTGATGTAAGTGATGATATATCGTCTCTTTTAGCTACTAATCTACATTCCTGAATATCAAGATGTAAAAAACTTCTATTTTATCTACTACGACACCTCTTAGAGTTGGTTTAATTTATTTTGTAAGTGGTATTAGATCTATCTCCCTTGACTGTTAGGTTATTTGATCAGCCTAAAAGGGAATAAATGACTGTATTACCTTATGAGCAACAATAATTCCAAAACATTTCACTATTTTCGTTACGATTTTCGAAGCGTTTTTCATATATGATATGGGGATCTGTTATCGGATTTTTGAGAATGATTTTAATATGGTCAGTCTACTTCTATAACACATTTTGATAAAGTTGCTGAGATATTCAAATATAAGATGCCCTTTATTTTCTCATAGCCGATTATAACTTTCCAAAGAAACCTTGCTACTAAAAATACACAACGCCATCACTAATCTGATGTTAAGTTTATCAGTTTTAATATTAGTAAGTATTATGTCATATGTTATTGTTAATGAAGATTAATCGGAAAATAATCAAATAATACAGCTAGATGTTTATTAGATCTACTTCAAATCTAACGGCTTACCTTTAACCTGTCTAGTTGACCTCTATTTTTCATATAAAAATGTTTTAACAAGTATATTATGTACGATCAGATTGATCGAAATCTATTGCACATATATATCACATAATTCTGATAAACTTCATCTTCTCATTACATTATCGAAACTAACTAAAGTAGCCGATTGTTTAATCAATAAAAATCTAGGTTATTTCATTCTTAGCCAATCAGTAATATTATATCAGAATAATCATTAAAGTTGGTTAAAAAAATTGGCACTTAGCTCATCTTTAATGTAAAAATACGTTGTATAGTGGACATCATTTTAACTTGTGCACACACGAACACAGGCTACCAGTAAGAAGGCAATATTATATTTCATATATCAATTTATACAGACAACTATGAACAGAAAATCGACTGAGAAAATGTCAAAATGCTAAATCGAGAAGTATTCAAGAATGCCGAGGGTTTCTAGAATTATGGTGTTTAAGTCAGCCTAGAATCACATATCGGTATATATATATATATATATATATATATATATATATATATATATATATATATATATATATCACTATGAAACACCTACGCACACACAAACCTCAAAATACTTAATCTTTATGGAATAATCAGAAAACTCACTTCTACATGAAAGAGTTACTGATGATTTTATACAGAAAGACAATAGATGCTTTACAGTTAAACCATCCAGTTCAGAGAATACAATGAAACTAAAAATTGAAAAAAAACACAATTTTACATTCACTTATTACCTGATAAATAATATAAACATTCTATAGTTAAAAATATTCTTTTGCATCAATTATTACGAACTATTACCATTAATCAATGCTGGCTAATATAAACAATGCCCTATTCTCTAAATAACAAATATGATCTAACTAGTCGATCAGAAGAACATATATTATTAACTTACTTTAATGTTGATTTGCTTTTTCTCAACACCAAAAAAAGCAATTTTTATTACTGACTTTTCTATGTATCGTTTTTATTCTTTCTTTTTCCTTTCTTTAGTTTGTTAGCTTTATCCGGTAAGAATAGAAGAACAGCTGATGTAAGATCAAAAGGTTTTTCAACGTTGTTTAGTTTATCAAAACAAGATTTTGAAGAAATAATGAAAAATTATCCACAAGCACATGAATTATTGAAGAAACGATCACAGTAAGCTTGTATTTATTGGAGAGAGAAATACCATTTTGACAAATATGTATTTCTTTCACAATGATAATCAGTAATCAGTTTATTAATAAGATGTTATTTCCTTATATCATGACTAAATCGTCATTAGAAACACTGACTTATATGACCAAAATCAATGACGCATTAACTAGTATGAGTAGCCTAGATTCAACTCTGAGTTCTTAATGATTTTTCTCTCCTGGCCCTTCCTGTTTAACTTCAGCACGCCAATATCAGCCTCTTTGATATGAATCATGTATATCAAAAATACGCAGTTTATATAGAAGCAAATTAGACCGCATCACACCATAAAATAGAAAATAACAATTATACAAGATCAGGCTGAAAGTGGACGTAAGTGTGAGTTACTGTAACAAATAAATTGGGAATAATAACACTAGTCAATAGATCAAATGAAAGCGTATAATAAAAGGAATATGAATATACATATAATAGAAATTCACTTGGTATCGTTTTAACTGAATCCTCCCATTGTTGTTTAAGACTGCAATTGATCAGTCTCTTGTTGGCAGATGTGCATCCTGTGTGAATTGCCTCGATATAGCCTTAAGTCACAAGCTTTATAAGCAAAGATAGATAGTGGCTAGCAGTGGGATCTAGGACGCACGTTTCGTCCTATTTGGAACTCGTTAGCTGGATTTACCTGCATTTCAGAGTTGATGTTCACTCTGGGCTTGAGCCCAATACAGGACTCAGTAGCTCAGTGACTAACGCAATAGTGTTTGAAGTGAACGGCACTGGGTTTGAGTCTCAGAGTGAACATCAACTCTGAGATGCAGGTACAGCCGGCTGACACGTCCCAAATAGGACGAAACGTGCGTCCTATATTCCACCGCTAATCACTGTCCATCTGTATATATAATATAGTTACCTAACAGATACACAATAAAGATACATATAATAACAGTTCATAAATAGATCCTAGCAGTTGCCATCCACTTATTCTTCGTCCGGAGAAAAATCTATTAAGCATAGCAACAGATGATGGTAATAAATAAAATAATAAAGAATGTTATTTTTCCTGAGAAACTGATAATATAATTCTTAAGACTAGGAATATTTATCGAGAAAGTCACATGAGTCAGATAAAGATATATAATTTTGAAAAACAGTTGTGTAATATAAGATAGTGAAAGTAATTGTAATCAGATAGGACATGGAAACATAAACAAGTCAGTAAAGAAGCGGAGGTAGAGGGAATGGAATGAGGAAACTAGAAGTAACGAACATGAAAAGAGAATCGGGTGAAGATGTCTCTGCATGTTTTTGTACGGATAGTTCTGGCTTCTGTAAATGTATGTTGAACGATTTTGCGATTTTAAAGGGGTGGTAACTCACTGTCTTAGATAGATTTCTATTTATTCTATAAATGACTTCAAACGGCTAGTACGTTTTGATGAAATGATCTTTGTTCAAAATTTACTGAATTACCAAGTGTTATTTGGTTTTATAATTATTGGTTAATATTTCTATTTTGTACATAGACGAATGCTTAGTCGAGACAAGAAAAAAGCAACTGATGAGGCAGTTAAAGAAAAGAAGATACTTCAGAAGGAAAAGAGTTGTGAATTAAATTACGGGGATGACGCAGTTATAGAAGTTATTCCTGACAGACCTGCCACACCAAAGCTAATTGAAACAGTCGTAAAGGTAAATTGGGACTCTGATTAAACTCATAGTTTCTTCCTTTTTCATCAAATCGTTCAACTGTATAGATAATTCTATTGGAATATGGCTGGTGGAGCAGTGTGACAAAAATTACCAAGATATTCCAATATTGAACTATTGATTGTTTTACATACACCTTCCAAAAATCACACAGGATAACATTAGAAATCGCGTTTAAAAAGCGTTTGCTTTATACATCCAATGTAACCTGCTCTACAAGAGCAACTTGTAAATACACATTATTGTGGCTCAATGTGGAATTTTATCGTTGATACACTCACAAATGATAGGGCGGCTAAAAAAAAATGCCGATCCAAATTGCCTAAAAAGTCTTCCTCAAAGATTTCGTTGGACCATTTCACAAAAGTCTTGCAGCCATATTTCCCTTAAATGCAATGTTCATGAAGGGAGTTTTTTTAGGAACTGTAGTAAGCTTCACAGACTACAGTTTCAGCTTCATTTTTCTCTGAACGGACCTTGATTGATAGTCGTTTTTGATAAATATTTGTTAGCTCTGGGAATGTTTTTTACGGTTGTCAAGGTTGTTAGATGTTGTGCTGTAAATACTCCTACCATTTTCTTTTATTTGTTCATAATTTACTGGAATTTACTGAATTTTGTATTGTGTTCAAATAATCAATATATACATACATGCTACAGTAACCTTTTTATGTTTATATTTTTAGGTTATAGAATCTACTTATCCAGATAAAATGATAGCTAGACGACTGAAGGGTAGTTTTTCAAGTGAATTGGGAACAAGACGTAGATCCATTTATACAGTCAAGCCAAGTGTTAACATGGTCACCAATAAAAAATCATCAATTTCTAATACGAATGATGACAATACAATTAATTGTAATGAGAAGGTAAACTTATATTTGTTTCTATCGATATGCAGTTATTTTAATGAAAGTACATGTTATGAATCTTTTATTATGAAAAGAATCACTTTCTCAACGGTTAAACACCGAATGTGGACGGTGATACAGATTTCACTGGCCTATATTTCCAATTTCAGTCAGTTAATACATTAAATGGCTATTCAAACTATCATACGACCCACCCATCCAATTTCATACTATATATATATATATATATACTGTATATCACTAATTAATAGGATCCATATGAGTATGGTTAAGGAGAACTATTCTTATCAAAGTTGGGTTATGGAAATTGTTGTTTTGTATAGTTTACATCACGGACTGAACTTGATTAAAAAGACAAATAGAGTCGAAAGATTACGTAATAATAACATGGAATCAAAATGATTATAAAATGATATTTTCACAGTTGAAATATCAAGTCTATATAAGCTAGACTGTCATCGAAAACTTGGCAGCCTTATTACTCACTTACGCCTGTTACCACTCGTAGAGAAGCATAGGACGCCCAACACCATTCTATATCCGACTCTGTCTTGGGCGATTCTTTCCAGTTGTTTCCCGTTACTATTCATCCTTTTCGTGTCTGCCTCCATTTCTCGACGTAGTATGTTCGTCTGCCTTTCTCTTTTCTGTTTCCCTTCATGATTCCAAGTTAGCACTCGCCTCGTGACTCAGTTCAATGATTTCCACAATATATAGGTTGATAGACCTCTTATCCTTATTACTAAAGGCTGAATATTTCCTATCCACTTCCATCATCTTCCCCTAATTTCCTCTCCAGTTGAAAGCTGGTTTGATCCCTCCCACAGTAAGCTGTTGCTGAAGGTATCAGACCAATAGACATTGAGTAACTTCGGTAGAAATATCTGCATAGTTTTGGTGATGGTTGCGGTAGTTCTCCAAGTTTCAGATCCGTACAGTAGAACTGTCTCGACGTTCTTGTTGAAGATTGTGGCTTTCATATTGGTTGGCAGGTAATTTGAATTTTACATATTCTTCAACTATAGGAACGCGGCCATTACTTTGCCAATCCCCATCCTCATATCGCTACATCAAATCCTTCTTGTACACCGATGATGCCGTCCACGTACGTGAAAGATTCCACATATTCCAGAGTTTCTCCATAAATTGAGACTGGGTTGGTGTTCTTCGTGTTGTATTCGAGAATCTTGCTTTTCCCTTTGTGTATGTTGAGGCCTACTGATGCAGAGGCTGCTGCTATATTGGTTGTTCTGAACTGCATTTCTTGCTGTGTATGGAATAGAAGGGCTAGGTCATCTGTGAAGTCCGAATTGTCCATCTGCATGCAAACTGTCTATTGTGTTCCGTGATTGATGTCAGATGTCAAAGTCTTCATTATATATATATATATATATATATATATATATATATATATATAAACAAAACTTACAAGTTCATTTCGTACGATAACAAAATTTACAACAAGGCAAATGATTCGATTTTTTTAAACAGATTGTTGTCTGGTTTAACTTAAAAAATAGTATAACATTTCCGTCTAAGTAACAACCGCGAGACACAATTTCTTGTAAAATAACACCGTCATGTATATTAAAGAGAAAATAAAAAACCGAGATGCTTATCTTCCTGTAAAATCAGTGGGATAAAATCAATAGATATAAAAAGAGACAGAATTAAGTTCAGGAGGACAAAAACCAGGGGAGGACGAAAAGGTAAACAAGAAAGAAGCAGTAACAATGAAACTGACGACTAAAACAAAAGTAAATAAAATTACAAAGATCATTACCACTAAAGCCACTCCAGAGACCAACACATGAGGTTACAATTTAAGGAGAACTTACAAATTAGCTTATCGTTTTACTCTCTCAACATTAATGTTAAAAAAGAGTGGGGTTCTCTTTTAATAATCATCATGGAAATACATTTTTCAAAATTAATACATTGATACTGTCTCTAGTCCAAATACAAATGGAAATAATAATAATAATGACAATAATAAGATTGATAATAATAGTATGGACAGCATGATTGATTTTTTCGAAAGTAGCTGCTCATCATTACCTCACGAATTATGCAGTTGATTTAAGTAGTATAATCAAAGGCGCTAAAAAGTTTGAATTGATTTGTTTATGTGATAAAATAATGAGAATAACCAATAGACATCTACTAAATAGTCTGCTTACGCTTTCACATGATACTAAATTCATAAAAAGTTTACCGACGCAAATCAAATTATTCCAACATTTCGTAACGTGAACTGGTTTAAGCGTCTTCTTCTGGGTTGATAATCAACATCACAATTCGTTCGTATGTTGAAGAAACAGCTTATATGGTTTACATATGTTGTGAGCTATAGTTAAATTTGTATTATTAGCAAACTCCGCCTGTAGCTCTTCTGGGTTTACTGTCGGTCTCAAGCCCACACAAACGAGGGGGGTTGAACATGAGGTCAACAACCCCATCTCGAAGCAAACAACCTTGCTAAAAATCATCTCTATTCATAATAAACAAATTAAATTGAAATCCTGGTGGGAGGCCTATGCTCCACCACGAGGGGTAACAGGAGTACGTAAGTAAGTAAGTGAACCTTACTGATAAACTTAAACGAATTTTCAGCCGATCAGAAAACACATGTCTGGTTGTACGTTAATTTATAATATAAAATTAGGTTAGTTTCAAGACAAGTGAATTCTTAATCATAATAAACCAAAAGACATTTAGGGTTAGGGGTTTGGTCTAGGGATTAGAGTCAGAAGTTAAGGTTAGAGTGAAGGGATGCTTTACAACCAAGATAATCAGTACTTAATCGGATAATTTACTGTATTCAGATTTCCAAAACTTTTAAGTTACCTTGAAAAATGTTTAAATATTACGCACATTTTTAATTCTGTCTATTTTCTAATATTTTTTTTCATGAAAAATTCATCACTTTCTTATGGTTATTTTAAGAATCTCTTTAGTTTATCCCTATTTTTTATTGTTGCAATGTTTATTAAGTTTAAATGTCTTAGCAACTAAATATTGGTAGGTTTTACTAAACTCTTTATAAGATACGATTGGTTTCTTATCATTACTTTAAAAAATTACCCAAAAAACCAACATTTTTTTAAACAGATTGTTTCAGTAGTATAGTTTACTTCTGTTCAATTTATAATTAAACATGTAATCAATCGGTTAAAGTAAGTATTCTTTAGTAATATTGTTTGTCTAGTAGAGTCGCTCAATAATTCTAGACACTTTTAACAAATATCACTTATGATTGATAAACAATCATTTAGAACTCGTCGGATGAGACTAAAATTTATGAGTAATCTTTCAATGATTCCCAAAGTGATCTAATTAGATATCAACTTTTTATTAGATTAGAAATAGGATTAGGAATTAAAGTCAACAGTAACGACTAGTTGACAAGGTTAATAATTAAGAATAGAGATTTCACTACGAACCGATATGAGCTATAATTCAAGAATACCCTGTAGCCATACGCATTAAAGAATCTCGAGCAAAAATCATATAGGATATATTTTATCCAGAAATTATAGTTCAGTCATTCGTCTTTATGAATAATAAATAAATCCACATTATCCACATTGACTTTGGTTATATAAGCATTGAAATCCAGCAGGCACTGTGTAGATGTTCAGCCATGTCAGAGATAAAACAAATATAGCCATTCACAATGGATGATGGCTGTGTAATATCGTGAGTGGATTGATGTTAAAAATGTAGAGTCCTGTTGATCAACTCATTGAAAACCAAATAGTTTTAGTTTTTTCGTTTGAGATCCATCAACAATCTATGAATATCACTCTACAGTGAATCGAAGTTCTAGGGTTTTACATAGTTATTAACTCAAAAAATCAATCGCATTTTACATTGCTTGTCGACTAGGCTAGTAAGTTTGTAAACAAAGATTAATAACATAAGAGTGAATGTCTATATTCACGTATGTCTATAATATCCCGTTCAACTAAGTTGATTTTTCTCTTTCTCTCTCACTAGATCAGGTAAACTCATATAATATTAGGAATATATTTAGTTGCTTATCATAGATAAATAAAACCACATAGAGATTTGTAGAGTTTTTACAACCATTCTCTCTACCTTGGCCATCAGTATAGGGGAGTTTGTAGCAGAACTTTGATAAACTTTTAGCATATTTCTTCCACTTTTTGTATTTTACTTATTGTTTATATTCGCCTTTTGATCCTTACATAACTTCTATAACTACTGAACATTCATCAAAATATTTTGTTAGTTCCTTTTTCTATATACTACACAACGTAGCAACTGCTTTATTTTTGAATAATTATTTTAATAATTATAATCCTCCTTCTTCCAATTACTCCATGTTAGTTTATAATCGATGTCATTATATGATTATTACGTAACGTATCTATTCGATGAGTACTATTTCACTATTGTAAATTATATATATAATTAAGTTCCAGTTGTTAAGACCATGAGCCGATTGAAGGAAGACCATCATGGAAAAGTTGGAAGCACTGACTGACCGTTTCGTCCTAGTATGGGACTCCTCAGCAGTGTGCATCCACGATCCCGGCTCGCGAGGTTCGAACACAGAACCTATCAGTCTCGCGCGTGAACGCTTAACTTCTAGACCACTGAGCTAACCGGCATCCAATGGTGTTAATGTCTAACTTCAACTAATTCACGAAATTGAGCGACACATCCACCATTATGCTTTATAATTGAAAACTAAATGATTAGTTTAAAATATAAGAAAAAATAGCTTAACATTTAAAAAGTGACCAATAGAACCTTGATGTAAGAATTTTATATGCCTATTGTCAAAAGTTAGTTTTGTTGATGACTTTTGGTTGTATCGTGGTGATTATATAATATTTTTATAAGCATATCAACTTATATCAAAAGATAACCAAAGAATTCTAGTAGCGTTAATTTTCAGTGATAAATTTCAGCCATAAAGCTTTGTATGAATGATCATTTAGAAACGACAGTGAAGTCTGTGATGTTAGATAGGCATTTGTTATTTTTTGTAAAGTAAAATTGTACATCTACTTATTCGATCAGTACCACTTATTCCTGTCTCTATACATTAACCTTACCTTAATCATAACAAACAAGTGTAAAGTAAGAAGTGAATTAAAAACAAGGCTATATACTAATACTAATAAAAGCTTTTTATGACTTTTCAGTTAGTTAAAGTGACTACCTTGACTGTGATAGCTGACCGTTGCCTGTATTTGTATACTTATATACTTGAGCCAGACAGCTCTTGTGACTATTTTTTTATTCATAATGGACATGTGATTGAACATGACCTGAGTAAACTACTGATTTCATCTAGTCTGGGTTAAATTCAATGTATATGACAATAAACATTGATATATTTAATGAACGTGAATATTTTGAGATTTTGTCCTAGTACAATGTGACATTAAACAATTTAGCTATCATTTTAGATTGATAAGATAGTGACAAGTCTTCTAATTGAACGTTAATTCTGTTCTTAAGCTCTTCTAGTAACCCTCAGGCTAAATCTACACAGTGATTTGAACACGAAAGAAAAGGCACGACATATGGAAGGAAAGTTTTACGCAAAGGTTCATTTATGTACAGAAAATCTAGGGTTTTTATAGTATTTCAGATGGCCCTGGTTTTCCGTAAAATTCTAGAACGCTACTAAACATAGTAGCAATATGAGTAATCATCCAATCAGAAACTCAGCATGTGACTTTTCACTTTCTGGATGTTTCTGGCAAAAACTTCTAGTGAAAGTTGGTTGGATAAGATACTTCTCAGCGTGTTCAGAGCATTCGTTGGCTTTTTTCGAGGAGTTTTCCGGAACTCCCCCAACAGACAGAACTACAGATCTATGATAATTTGCTCATCTTATAACAGATTATGATCATCATATATTCACTAGTGACGGTCCCCAAGAGGTATTTCCTGGAGTTCTAGTGAGAAGCAGTGACCAATGGAGTTCAACCGTGTCTGTTATGAGATAGTAGCTCACTGAAGACACTAATGGATGTGTCACTCAATTTCATGGATTAGTTGAAGTTAGACACTAACACCATTGGATGCCGATCAGCCCAGTGGTCTAGAGGTTAAGTGCTCGCACGCGAGACTGGTAGGTCCTGTGTTCAAGCCTCGCGAGTCGGGATCGTGGATTCACACTGCTGAGGAGTCCCAAAATAGGACTAGCTTCAATTGACTCATGAATCCAATTATTAAAGAACAATAATTACCAGGAAAATCACAGATCAAACATAAACTTTCATACAATATTTTACCATTTTAAATTATTTCCTAAATTCAGATCTGTTTACCGGAACTAATTAGAGAACTAATCAATAGACAATACTTCTCATTGTATTAATATTGGACGTTTAAGTGTCTGGATATTATATGACTAAAATTTTAATAAAGGATTATTGATTTCTTAATTGTTGAATAACTTATGATCCTTTTTTGTTCGCTGAAAGATTTTGCATAGGAGTAAAAGTTTATTTATTCAATCCGATAATTAGTTAATTTTCCTTTTTTTTAAAAAAAGAAATTAAATTTCATCAGTTAGTGTTGATAGATCCATTCTCTCAATTAGATTGTCATTTCAATTAATTCAATTGTACATCGAATCAATTGCTGGTTTATAACAAGTATTAACATTAAATAGTTTGGTTAAAATAAATAACTAGAATTTTTATCAGATGGGTTTTGTGGAGATTGTAGTAATTTCAGTGGTTAAGATCATGAGTCAGTTGAAGCTAGACCATCATGGAAAACCTGGAAGCACTGGACGGCCGTTTCGTCCTATTTCGGGACTCCTCAGCAGTGTGCATCCATGACCTTGCCCCCCGCGATATTCGAACCCAGGATCTACTGGTTTCGCGCGCGAGCACTTAACCACTAGACCGATGAGCCGGCCGGCATTTAACAGTGTTAATGTCTAACTTCAACTAATCCACGAAATTGAGTGACACATCCATTAGTGTCTTCAGTGAGTTACTATCTCATAACAGACCTGGTTGAACTCCACTGGTCACTACTTCACACTAGAACTCCAGGATATACCTCGTGAAGCCAGTCCCTAGTGAGCATATGTTGATTAATATCAGATGGGTTTTGTGGAGACTGCAGTAATCTCAATGGTTAAGATCATGAGTGGATGCGCACTGCTGAGGAGTCCCACAATAGGACGAAACGGCCGTCCAGTACTTCCAGGTTTTCCATGGTAGTTTAGCTTCAACTGACTCATGATCTTAACCATTGACTAGAATTTTCGTTTTATTTATAAAAGTCAACCTAGTGATTCACAACGAATATCTACATACTGTTTAGTGGGTATTTGTACAAATAATATAACGTTTCTATGGGATCAGACAATTAAACGCAATTTTATCTTATTTCTTATTGACAAAATTATATTACAATCTTTTAGAAAGTTATATATCTACAACTTATAATGCTACTTTTGTAAATGAATGACGTTTTTTGGAGTTTGAAAATCCAAAGATTGAATTCAAAACTTATTCAATAGATGTAATGGCATTCATCAAACATTCGGTTTTACTATAGCATGTGTACTCCCTCTTTAAATGTCCTATTAAAGATGTCAGATAAGGATAACTACAGAAGTGTATACCAGAAACTGACATTACCAAGATAATATGTCTACTTTTAACTTCTAACTCATTATTATAAATACACCGTTTATCTGAATGCTTCGACTATTGATTTTCTATAAATTCGTGATTGATATAATTTGATCAACATTAAAAGACCAAACAAATATGACAGTGATCACTACTCATTGATTATTCAATTATAAATATCTCAGTTAGGTTCATACAGCTCAGTTGTAACATCTTAGATTGTGAAGCCCGTTGAATTAAATCCGAACTGATAGGGAGCATCACTTCCCTAAAGATTGCAAAAATGCTTCACAAGTATCAGCTAACACGAATCAATAGGATGATGTCTACCTATCGAATACTTCCAACTATATAACATATAAATTCTGTATACTAAATTAATGTATTCAGACAACCTACGCTGGGTAGCTAGTGAAAGAAAACAGACATATATCTTATGAATTATACATAAATGACTTCATCCTTGGGTATATATTTCTATCAGTACCACTTCTAGTCATCGATATGTGATTCTTAAGGAAATGATTAAACAAGAGTATCTGTAGTCACGTGATTTACCTCAGACAAAACTATAACACGGATACATCTATTTTATTTGAATTTAGAAAGTAATAATGATGTAGTTTGAATGTTTCCAGATACTTTTGATCGACTTATCTTCCAAATGTTTTAATAAGAGAATGCTATCTGAATGCTATCTACCTAAAAATTGAACTTAGGATTAGCATAAATTTAGTTATTATTCATAAAACCATTTAGTGAAACAATAATATTTCCGACTGAGTTATCTAGAACACAGTACATAAAACAGCTTCTCATGGTATTTATTTCATGCACTGCTTATTAAAGACAGCTATATGCTCAAAAGATGTACGACTATTACAGTGCATATTCCGTCAATCATACTGTACTTTAAAATGATGTCACTGATTATTCAGCCAGGTAGTTGAATATTTGCTTTAGTCGCAGTTGTTCATTTTCTTAAGTGATTCACATGTGTTGTTACTGACTCAGGCCTTCCTGTCATGAACCGATCCAAGTTAGACTACCATTAGGGACCTGAAAACACTAGACGGGCGTTTCGTCCTAGCACAAGATCCCTCATCAATGTGCACCCACCAACCCCCTCGACAACACTGAACCTCTAGACTACTGAGTCGGAACCAAAGGTTTTTGATTTCTAACTTCAACTTAGGTCGGTTAACGATTTCAATGAAATTCAACAATCGCCACAACCCATTACTGACTATAAATAGATGAAATCAATGTGAACATAAAGCGAAATAATTAAGAATATAAAATGAGAAAGACCAGTTCAGTAGAATTATAAAATTTACTTTGAATACAAATTTTCAGGTATAACTTATGGATAATGATTGTTTTTTCAGTCTTAGTAACCTTTAAGATCCATATTATGTATGATGTTTGAATAAACTGCACAGATAAAATGAAGTTACTTCCTGGATTTCCAAGTGACTAGAAACAATCAAGTTATCTTAAAAATTGCGCTGTAAGATGTTTATCATGAACCATGAAGGAGAGTATTCCGAGATGTAGTTAGAGATTTTTAAAAAAACACTGGGAATACGTTCAATGTAACTTACATTTTATTGGGCCATGTGAGTTGTTATTCCCATATGGACGTTACCAAACATGGTATAGCTGACTGTTCCCAGTAATAACTTAAAAACGATATCATTATAGAAAAAGAATTCTCAGCTAAATTTTACTTTGTCCCATTACTACTGAAATTTCTGGACAGTTTTGTGTTTTTATGTTGCTTTAGATTATTTGAATTTTACTTTCATCATATGTTGTTATCTTCTGATGAGCCAATCGGTTTACCGTTTGGTAGCGATTTGCTAAAACATTACAAGGTTAAAACTTTGAGACTAAAGAAGCATTAGTCACGAAGTCATATAACTGACACCTCTCCTAACAGGTTTAAACTCATTAGTACCGGTCACTGTATCGTTTCTGACATGCATCAGTGCCTTTAAATATTATATTTTGGTTTTTTTTTACGTAATTTATATGTAAGAAAATAATTTAAAGCCAACGTGTGTGACCAATGAACTGAAGTCAAAACCCTAATTGAAACACTTCCTTTCTGTTATAGGAAACTGAAACAGTCCCAATAAGTAATTCTATACCATGTCAAAATGAATTACAGAATCAAAAACTTCCAGATACTCTGCCAAAGGAAGATACAAACAATCATGATGAAGATGATAGCGATAAACAATCTGAGAACTTCGATCAAAGTGTTGTGACTGAGAGAACAACTCAACATTGGATTGATATGTTATCGGTTGATCGAAATCCTATCAAACGTATTACAAGTTATTTTCCACATATCTGTTAAAAGGATATTCATGAATATATGTTAAGATTGGTGAAGAAATTTAAAACAATGTTTTATTAAATTAATTTAAAATTTAAGTGGAAGGTTTTTCGGTTAGATTATAATTTATGAACGACCTTTGAGCGAAGTCAGACTGATCTTGAGAGTGTCCACCTAATAGCTAGGACCAAATGAGGGTTATAAACCTGTGAGAGGAATCAGAATCACGATTTACAGTTGATGATTATGGTTAGAAATTAGATTTTGGGTTTTCTTCACGAACTGACATCAGTTATAATCCCAAAACCCCATTTATCCGAATGAATGAGTGAATTTCGCGCCGAAATCCGAGACCTGTTACCTTATACGTGATTTGTTCGTCCATAAATTACAGTCTCGCCGGTTTTTCAATTCAGTAATGAAATGGAAAGCTGAGTACATCATTTTGAGTTACATATTTTATTGACAGTCTATTCCAATAGTACCTATTTACTCAGATCATAATAGATGAAGCGGAGTTAAGAGTTGCCACCTAATGGTTAAAAATTAAATACATGGACTATAAAACCATCGATCTTATTCGCTAAAATCTCCTTTTGTAACCAAATTAAGATATTTAACATAAATATAAAGATACTGTAATTAATTTGCTTGAAATTGACCACATTATTATGTTGAGCGATTGTCTAAGTCCGACAATGATATAAATGCTTCATATATCCGAGACCAATCAGAGGATATGAAAAAATCAAGAGTGAGTAGGAAATTTTACAAGCTAACCGAATCAAACTATACGTAAAAAACCCATTCATAAATATGTACTTGTCTCCCTCACAAAATTAGGACAATTTTTCAATGAACATCGTATATTCGTTTCCCTAAAGAGTTAAACCAAGTCTTGATTAATAGCATGAACCTGCCAGCATCTCACTTATTTTGCTTTGATCTGAATTGACTGATTATCTCAGCTTATCGAAAATATGCTTTATCAAAATACAATACAGGAAGATATTTTGTATTAGACCGTATTTTCCGATAGTAGCTATCAGAGCCACTAACTAAGAATACGATTAACTTGTAATAGTAGACAATATTGAGACATTCGCTTCAGGAGACTTTAATACGACTTATTGACTCCAGCTAAGTGACAACGACAACTGGATGATTTTGCTCAAATATGTATGTTTAACTTCGTAAACATTCTATCCATTAATCACGTTAATACAGCGTAGAAATTAAAAGTCAATTACAAGTTATAGTTAAGATGTGTATATTTAATACATGCTTATGAAGAGTGGATGAAAGACCAAATAGCGGTGAATATGGATACTAGCATTTAATCAAAATTAGTTGAGCACACAGTTGATCTTAATATAAGGCGAAAAGTGTCTAAATTATAATTAGACAATTAGAGAGTATATATAAGCCAATTGATAGAAATGCTCATGAATTTAATTTGCAATGTTATGAGTAAAAGAGGTATATGTATGGAAGGACACAATTGTTTATAAAGAATGCGAAAGTTAAAGAGATAACTCAATAGTCACTATTCCATAATAATGTAGTAAATAATAAGTGTTTTTCTGTATTATTGCCTTCTTTTTGCATCCTATAATTAAGGATTATTGTTGAAGAGTCATGTATATTCGTCACTACCTAGATTCCGTTTGTACAACAATAATCTCGATCGTTTGTAATTAACAATAATCGAAAACTGAACCGAACAAATCGCGTGAAGTAACGTTTCAGAGTTGGACACTTTAAGAAAACACTTATATTTACTACAACATAAGTACATTCTAATGGTAAAACTCAAAGAGAATATAAAACATGGTAGATTTTCATCAGATGTCTTATTTCAATGAGTATGGATTAGATATCCGAACATATTAATATGGAAGACGATATACAATAGTTCCGATTAAGTTAAGATACATTAAAATACACTAAAATAAATCAAAACTGTAGTTTAGAGTTAATGTAAGAGTTCACATGTGACCTATAAAAATAATAACATTTCTTAATATCAGAAGGGGTGAGCATTGCTGAGGAGCCCCATACTAGGATGAAATGGTCGTCCAGTGCTCCCAGGTTTTCCATGGTGGTCTAGCTTCAATTGACTCATGATTTCAACTATTGAAATTTCTTAATAACCAATAGATTAAAAAAACTTTTGAGAGAGAGACAGAATTATAAAGAATGATACATTTTTCAATGACATAATTTTCGCTACATTTCGTAGATTTAATTATCATTTTGGTAAACAGAACATCTACAAACTAAACAATCTTTATATTACTCTTTACAGTATTAGCCACATGAAAATTGTTAGAATGTCAAAATATCATCTAAGTAATGATCATATTAAATAACTATAATACAAATCTCATGTAATTAATCATTCATTGATTTAAACCTCTTAACAAAATTATATCTAACCAGTTGAATTATCGATTTCAATAGTTGGGATCATGAATCGATTGAAGCTAGACCACCATGGAAAACCTGGATGCATTGGACGGCCGTTTCGTCCTGTTGTAGGACTCTTCAGCAGTGTGTATCCACGATCCCGCCTCACGAGATTCGAACCCATCATCTCAACTATTGAAATTACTACAATATTCACAAAACCCCTCCTGATATTCATCAACATATGCTCACTAGTGACTAGTTTCAAGAGGTGTTTCCTGGAGCTCTAGTGAGAAGCAGTGACCAGTGGAGTTCAACCAGGTCTGTTGTGAGATAGTAACTCACTGAATACAGTGATGGATGTGTCGCTCAATTTCGTGGATTAGTTGAAGTTAGACATTAGCACTGTTGAATGCCGGCCGGCTCAGTGATCTAGAGGTTAAGCTCTGACTCGACTAGTAGTGTTCGAGTAGAGAGCCTTCACAAGGTTTATGTACTTCTGAGGTACGCCTTTCAATGACAGACATTCACACAACCACTCGGTCTACAGAGTCAAATGCTGCTTCCAAGTCAAGAACAACTAACATTGTCAGACGCCGATAATCATGTCTGTGTTCTAAAATCTGATGAATGGTGATTATGTGGTCAATACAGCCACAATCAGGTCTGAAACCAGCCTGATTCTCTCGTGTCCGCAGTTCACGAGTCTTAGTTAGGCGTCCGATAATTATTGAGGCTAGTATTTTAGATGCTATATTAATCAAACCAGTCCCTCTATGGTTATCACAGGATGATTTGGACCCCTTCTTATATATTGGGATAATCAGTGATTGTGACCAGTCAGATGGCATTACGTCCAGCTCCCAGATTTTAGCCAAAATATCAGTCAACCTAATTGCTAAGACTAGACCACCATCTTTAAAGATATCTGGAGCCAATCCATCTGGACCAGATTAGCTATAGCTTTTTGGACTTCAGCTCGAGTCGGGAGACCTACTTCAATGTTCCATTCAGGCTGTTTGGAAATGGTGGGTGGTAGTTGTAGAGCAACTGAAGGCCAGATGAAGTGTTATTACAGTGTTCCTCCCATAGTTCTAAACGTCTGGTCTGAGGGCAGATAAGAGCGTCGTCTTTCTCCGGGATCATCTTACTTACACTTGACTTTTATTAGTCTGAACAGTTAGTCTGCAAAATGGAAATACGTTATCGATCAAAATAGAGTGAATATTATAAATTGAACTGATGGAGATTCGTATGTGTTCTAAGAGCTGGGTGGCTTAACTGGAAACTGTCATTGTCGTTCTGGCCATGACTGGCACTTACATCATGTAGAACACAACAACACAATTAGAATTAGTCATAGTAAACAATATACAGTTCTCTTAGGAAGGAATAATCAAATAATTCAGTGAATTATTAACATTTGTTTGTTACGACAGTTTAATTTAAAATAATGAAATTTCATACACATAGTTCCCTTTATCATTTTGAAAAGAGCAAGAACAAAAATTCTAGCAGAATAGAAACAGAAGCCTTATCACTGGGACTCATTTCATATACCAAAAACAAATACTGACAGGATTGATACAGAAGCTCAATTCGAAACTCTGTTTGACTAGTTAAAAGATTTGCAGCTAATGAATGAAGAAAAGAAAGGATGGTTCAAATCAAAGTTAGTTGATATTGCCAACCAATACTTTGTGTCTTCGACACCAAAGTCGAATATTCTATCCAAAAAACATCTAATAGCCCTAAGAAACATCAAGCAAAATAATTAGGTGATGATTTTACAACCGGATAAGGGTTCAGGTGTCGTTCTAATGAATACAGCTGATTATGTTACTAAGATGAAGTCAATCCTAGACGATCAACTGAGGTCCAAGGTAGATAAGTCCAAAAAAGATTTGACTGATTCAACAGAAAAACGAATCACAGGCATGCTTAGAGAACTCCTAAAAAAAGAAAATGATCGATAATTCTACTCACAACGATCTAAGACCACGTGGTTCACTTCTACCTCATATGTGCCCCCAAATGCCCTGGTATGGCGGAGAGTCGGGTGGGTCCCACCCCCAAATGCTCTCACACAGCTACGCGTATATAGCCTCTGCCAGGGAAGTCCTACTCACTGCCTTTTCGTGACAGGGGTGTTTACGAAAATGAGAGGACGAAAAGCGAATGTCCGGTGCTTTAACCGGATTCCAAATCAATGGTGCACATGGGCTCCAGTATCCTTCGGGAACAAATGGTGTATGAACCAATCGTTGGTCACCGGCTACCATGGGATTGCATCTCCTTACGATGCTCCACTGCCTTGTGGGTCGGACCTTTAGGTCAAAGGCTCGGGGAGTGGCCCCCTAAGATAAACACCTGCTTCGGTCTGAGCACCCGGGCAGTATCACAGCCCACACACAAATACGATGAACTGCCTATAATTATGGAAACTACTTTACTTACTTCAACTAACAATCAAATGATTCAAATGATTATTATTATTACTATTATTATTATTTACCACACTATTCACCCTCTTTTATACTTATACAGCAGCTCGCCTATGGTGGAAACTCTGTTCCATCTAAACGTTCTCGAGTCACTGCCTGGTTGAAAATTGTATGCTACCACCAAATACGAATACTGAAGCAGTTTTTCTAAAACAACGTGCACCATTCAAACTGGCTGCCTTCAACGTTTGCACACTTATGCACGTCGGACAACAGATAGGGCTGGCTATGTCTTTAGAAAGTCTTAATATCAACGTTTGTTGTCTATCCGAGACCCGTATTCAAGACTCTCGTGAAGAACTACAAATTCGCTCTCCATCTGTCGCTTCAAAAAGCTTGTTTTGCGTGCGTTTGTCCGGGGAGCTAGAGGGTGTACCAACATCATGGAATGAGTCGATAGTTGTCTCTATCTTTAAAAAGGATTCACGTCGTTCCTGCAACAACTATCGAGGGATAAGTCTACTTCCGATTGCGTCCAAGCTATTGGCTTCCATCATACTTCGTAGGTTGTTCGAAACCCCAGAAAGATTGACTCGCAAGGAGCAGGCTGGGTTTCGTTCTGGTCGAGGATGTATTGATCATATCTTCACTCTCCGCCAAATGTTAGAACACCGCCATATTTATCAAAGGCCAGCAATCGTAGTGTTTCTTGACATCAGGGCTGCCTTCGATTCGTTGGACAGGACTGTTCTCTGGGATTGTCTATTGAAGAAGGGTGTGCCTGAGAAGTTTATTAACATCCTGAAAGCCCTATATAAAAACACCTCAGGCAGAGTGAGGGCATACAACCACCTCTCTCCATTGTTCCATTCGAGTAGTGGGGTTAGGCAGGGTTGCCCAATCTCACCATTCCTCTTCAACTTTGCCATCGATGACATTCTGGAAACAGCTCTGATGAATGTAAGTAATGGTGGGTGTGGATCTGTTGCCTGGAGAAAGACTTCTTGACCTTGAGTATGCGGACGATATTGTCTTACTGTGCGATAATGCCCAAGGCATGCAATCCACACTTAATCAGTTGGCAATCAGTGTCCGTAGGTATGGTATGTGCGTTGCACCTTCGAAGTGCAAAGTACTCCTACAAGACTGGTAGGATTCTAATCCTGTACTCACCCTGGATGGTGAGCAGATAGACGTAGTCGAGAAGTTCGTGTATCTGGGTAGCTGCATAAGTGCTGGTGGGGGTGTGAGTGATAAGATCAGTGCACGTATAATGAAAGCCAGAGCGGCTTACGCCAATCTGGGCCATCTATGGCGCCTTCGTGATGTTAGTCTGGCTGTAAAAGGTCGGATCTACAACGCGTCGGTGAGAGCAGTTTTGCTCTATGCTTGTGAAACCTGGCCTCTCCAAGTTGAGGATGTTAGACGATTCTCTGTGTTAGATCATCGATGTCTCCGAAGGATTGCTGATATCCAGTGGCAACACCATGCTAATAATGCAGAGGTTCGGCGTCGTGTGTTCGGGCACAGAGACGATAATACAATTGATGTCACCAACTTGAAACACCGGATTCCGTGGCTTGGACATGTTCTCCGAATGTCGTCCCAGAGAATTCCACGTCGTGCATTATTTGCCGACTCTGGGACTGGTTGGAAAAAGCGGAGAGGTGGTCAGTGCATGACATGGTGTCGTGGCATGAAAGAAAGCTGCAAAGGACTGGCTTGTGTCAGTCGTTCACGACCCCCTGGCCGGGGTCCGAGAGATGGTGCAACACAGTGACTAGAGACGTTATCAGATATGGCTCAGAATAGAAACCAGTGGCGATCCTGCTGTAACCTTTTACATTCTTCATAAAAAGTGGTTGTGTCTCCCTTAACTGAAAGATTTCTTCTGATTGTACCTTTCCGTTCCCTCATTATTACTATTATTATTACTACACTACCTTACACCAGTCTCTTCGTCATTGTTCTCTTTTTCTTTTACGCTCCTTACTTTTTTTTCTTTCTCTTCGAATTCTTATTGGTTTGTGTGGTGCATATATATTGGCGCTCTCTTGTACCAATATTTATGTGTTCAAATAATTAATAACCTCATATGTATGGTTTACCAAAAGTTCACAAACATGACGTTCCCCTTAGACCTATCCTATCAATGATCAACTCACAGTATCATAAAGTTGCACGGTGGTTAGCAGTAAAACTAGAACCGGTTCGTCGTAAATTAGCAACATATACGTTAAGAGATTCATTCCAGTTTGCTGATAGACTAAATCATACGAATGTTACCGACAAGTTCATGGTCTCTTTAGATGTAACATCCTTTTTCACCAATATACCACTTTTTGAAACTATTGATATTTGTCAGAATGATGATCTCCTACCTTTACCAGTCCCAGAATTTAAAAAACTACTACTAATGTGCACAGCAGATGTTCAATTCCAGTTCAATAACACCATATATCGTCAAATCGATGGCGTAGCAATGGGAAGCCCACTAGGTCCAATTATGGCAGATATTTTTATGGAGTATCTTGAAAACACGGTACTTAAACAGGCAATTAGTGAAACAACGGAATACTCCAGATATGTGGACGACACATTAACTGTAACAATAAACAACATGCAATCCGCCTGCTAAAACTTTTCAATAACGCTCGCACTAACATACATTTCACTATGGAGCACGAACAGAACGACATGTTCCACTTTCTTGATATTGCCATAAAACGCAGGGGAGACGGGACAGTCCAACGTTCAGTTTATAGAAAAAGTAATTTGAATGGCCTCTACCTGAATTTCAATAGTTTTTGTCCAATTAGTTACAAGAAGGCATTGGTTAAAACACTATTTTACAGGGTAGAAAAGATATGTACCACCGACAAACTGGAAGAATTAATGAACGTAGAAAAATGTCTCAAAGACAACTTTTATCCACAAAAGTTTATTAACAAATATAAAAAGCCCAAAGAAAACAAGACGGAAATAACTACGGTCAATAAAAAGCCAGTATATATAAATCTTAACTTTAAAGGTGATAACGTCGCACAAATAATCAGCAGGAGACTGAACACTGCTCTAGCCAGAACTTATCCGGCTGCTAAACTTTTAACTCTCTATAAAACATGTTCAATAACCCAACCAAAGGTCGACAAGCACCCCTTTCATGTCACCGCCAACTGTATTCATAAATTTACGTATACCTGCCAAAGCAGCTACATCGGCTGAACTGAGAGGAGAGCATATCTTAGATTTTTTGAACATGTCCCAAAAAGTCTTAGAACAAGGGAAAGAAAGAATCTGTATAGTGCAATCAACAAACATCTCCTTGATACAGGACATCAGGTAGATACCTTACAATCCTTTAGGGTGATTAGTAAGCAGCCAAACTCCAGTCTTCTGAAGCCGTTGCCATCAGGTGTCAAAAACCTGACCCATGTATTCAAAAGGAGACAGTGGTTAATCTTTCCTTGCCTTGTTGATAAATATTCTTTCGCTACACTTTAAAAAAAATTTTCCTTTTTTTTCTCTTGTATTTATTACATCATTGATTTTATTTTATTTTTCAACTATCCTTCAACTGAACTCTACTCACTATATTCCTATCAATGTTTATTCATTATGTAATCAATTGTTTCTAACCCACTTTTGAACTGTTGTCATAATGTTGTAGAATATTCTTTCACATTAGGTATATATTTACAATATTCAGTAAGCAATTTAAACCCATTATGTAATTATGATTTTTAAATATCACAGCTGAAGAGAACCTACGAAATAAAATGAATTCATGCTATTCTGCTAGAATCTTTGTTCTTGCTCTTTTCAAAATAATGAAATTGCAAGTTGTATTTATGCAGTAAGTTAGTGATTAAATAATATCCAGTACTACCCAGTTCAATTTATTAAGATCTAATTATTGATCAATGTATATAGGAAACATGTGAAGAATAGTGTATTCAGGCATAGTTTTTGATCTATTTTTGATGTGTAATAAATTTATCGTCTATCAACATTTGGTTTGTACTTTGCATTGGGCCACAGATCTGCTTCTTTTTTAGTTTTACAGCACTATATTCAATACCGAAAAAAGGAGACAACTATTGTCATCTATAATGATTATTTTCCTGATCAAACTTTATTACAAAACTTAATGAAAATGCATGTATACAATAATCAGGGGAAAAAGAAGGGAAGAGACTAATAATAATAATCAGTAGTATACAATACCATAAACTGAGAGAAAATAGATGATTAATAACACAACTAAGAGATAAATGATGATAATCTTGGGGGTGAGAGAGACAAAAGGACGAAGGAAGTGGTGACGATAGAGATAAAAATTTACAACACAACATCTACACGCCTCAGTATGTTTACCTTTTTTGCCGGTGTATTAATGCATATTGTGTACATTTTAAAAAAAGTACTCTTCAATACATATATGACGTTTAGCAGTGGAAGCAAGTGATAAAAAGAAGCAATGAAAAGCGAGGGAGTGGATAAACAAACAAGTACAAAAGAAATGAAATACTCGCCCATCGAGAATCAATCTTCACAATTGACTATCACAATTTGACACAATACAGTATACAAATAATAATAGTAATAATAATAAATTAAATAAGAAGTAAACTTAATTGGAAGAAAAGTCCTGAATAACTCTGTCTATCGCTTACATTCTTCTTTAGATTATAAGTTCTGTTATTTTGTTTTTAATGGGAAGTAACACGATTATAAGGAGTAAAAACAAATTAAGTGAAATTATACACATTTATTTTTCATTCTAATAATGATTTTTCTGTACAAATGGAGAAAAGTGAAAGAATATAAGATTTTAATTAGTAGAAGAATAAAGGCAATACACTACTATACCTTGGTGTCTTTAGTTAAATCCCAAGATTGTAGCAGAAAGACAACGAATTCATAAGTTCCAATCATAATACAAGAATTAGGTACTTGACGAATATAATGAGTTGCCATACCACGATAAAGTCCACTTATACCTTCCTCTTTGCCAACTAAATGAAGTGTACGAAAAAATCCTCGATATTGTCCAGTTTCTTCACGTAAACGAGTTCGAGCTACTTCTATTTAATAGTAAAGATGGAAAATTATAAAGACAAAATTTTTTACGATTTCCAGATTTGTAGGATAGTATACTATCAAAATAAAACAAACTGTTTGTTTTTCTGTATCACACTCATTAACAGTAAACTTACATATAAACCTAATTGTAGCTTCATATGAAAACAAAATGGATTAATTATTCTTCATATTCAAAGTACGCTGGACGGAGGTTCATGAAGCAAAATGCTTCAAAACTATGTGACGAAAACGACAGAAAACTCACTAAATTTTATTTAATGTACATTTTTTCTCAATTATATTCTATATTGATTGTTTCCACGATGTTGTTACATAACATAAATTTCTTTTATAATTCACTAGACGATGGTCTTAATTTTTCCAAACCCATCACATGACTAAAATTGGCCTTGTGAAATAGGTCTAGGTCAATGTCTCGAAATTTACAAACATGGACTAGATTGTGGAAGTTTCGATATTTGCCACTGTTAAACTATTGATTGAGCCAATCATGGTTGTTACAACAATATTTGGTGACCTAGAGCGTTAATACACACCCAGGTTAATCATGTGATACGAACAGAAAATAGACTGAATGACTTTGTAAATTTAAGTCTAAGACCATTTCATCTACTTGTCTATCATCATCCAGGTAGTGATCTTCCGTTCTTATATTCTAAGTAATGCCTGGAAATCAAGTGTACATACGCATTGATTTACTTTTATTGATCTTTAGTGGTCTGCTGTAAAACAATATGTATTGATATTTTTCCTAAGGTCATTTCTGTATTACTGATAATCAAGGCAGCAAAAAGAAAGACGTAAAATGAATTTCGAAGTAAAACATTCTTGGAATTAAGTTATTTGACAAAAGAGATTTAATTTTTGTTTAAATTATTGATTTAAATCTAAGTTCTTGTTTAAGTTAACAAACGATTACAGTCATTTATAATTACCTGGACATAAAAAAGCCATAACACAATTTGATAGAATATGAAATTAGGAACTAATATAATCTAGTCAACAAATGTACGTTAATGTACTCTAGGGCTTTTTATTTATGTTAATAATAATCAATGCAAGTTAAATGCACTGGTTCACTCAGTTACTTCAATCGAATTTATTTATCTGAGTTTGAACCCATATCTATTATTAATTGTGGTGGTAAAGCGATGAGTTAGTGGTTAGGGCACTCGAGTAACTTTCAGTCACTAAGTTCCAGATTTGAACCCCACTTCGGAATCTGTTCAACGTTAAAAACTTTGGGTTGACATCTGAATTCTTATTGGGTCGCGATCCTCTAACCTCCTATCCGTCCTACCCTTGAGTTCAGAAATCAGTAACCAGCCTCCACTAATAATGTATTTTAGACAAACGTAGTTGATATATAAGCAGACCAGACCACATCACACCGTAGAATATAAAATAACAATTATACATGGTCAAGCCAAAAAGTGGTTGAAAGTACGGGAGACTATGAATAATAAACTGCCAGAAGATTAAGAATAATTAATAATACAACAGTAGTTAATAGGTTAATCGGAAGCTGATATATATATAGAGAGAAAAATTCTAGAGTCCTCTCTATCTATGCACCAAAGCTGATTGACTAAAAACGGACCAATCAGAGTGGTCCCATAGATTTTTTCATGGAATATGCTTTAATTTAATCTATGCCCTGTCAACATTAGCACTCAAATTTAAGTGTGGCTCGTAACAAAGTACCTGGTAAGTTAATTAATTAATCAATGGAAAGTTAAGTACCTAAATAAAAATTACTAATATTCATGCTACTACAATGACCGCTTACGTACTTACCGTGAGGATATAGAGCAGTAATAGCGATTGCTTTAGAACAAGCACTAGCAACCATACACAAGATCATATCTTTTGAAGCAGATAATTTACTTCCGCCCCTTGAACCACGAAAATCCGACGCTTTTTGAGGCAGATAATCATTATTACTACTGTAAACAGATTGTTCCGATATTGGAACAGAACTATTAAGAGTTAATTGACGTTTACGTTTATGCTCTCTCCAAAGCAGTTCTGATTTAAAATTTTCATATACAACGAAGTTTAAAGCTGTTTCTAGAGAACCAAAATACGATGCACTTACACCTCGGTAGAAGCCACGTAATCCATCTTGCTTCCAAGTGTTACGTATAACTTGTGAAACAGTAATAGGTGTATGACCTGGCCTATAAATCATAAGAAACATGGTGTATTAGAAGTGTTACTTTTTTTCTACTGTTCATAACTTTTTTAAATGTAGATTACAAAAAATTAAAATCAACGTATATAGCTGCATATAAATTTATAATAAAATAAATAAATAATTAATTATCAATCCTGACTAGTATTGGGGACGGATGGAAGAAAGTTAGGAGCAACCAAACCAAAACGTGGCATCAGTCCACAAAGTCACTGACTTCTGGTCTGAGCCATGTTGGTAGATACGAACTACTTGGTTGGGGTCCGCGCCACTATCGTAACCAATGGTTGGAGACTCTTGGTGACATGGTTCAGAATCGATCACAATGGTGTAGGTATGTACACCCTCTGTCTTTCCTTAAACTATTAGAATAAAATCGCATTATACCTTCCTTCCTACGAACTATTTCTTCCTGTATTATATCCTTACATGCAATCTTTCTTTTACTATCACTGAAGTAACTACTTCTATGAACTTGGTGTTCATCTTGTTGTGCTAATGAGATATGACAACTCGTACCGATGCATATATGTGCCTGTTCTTACGTTGTAGATGACTGACTGACTGACTAATTCTAAATGTAAAATTTAATGCTCAACCTGACAATTATTAGTACAGATTCACGTTAGCTGCTTTCAGACACGCTAGTACGAAAAGCCAGTGGTACTATTCAACTGTCCAAACTGAAATAAGTAAAGAATAGTTTGAATTTGGAATCCAGCATTTATTTTAGTACTTTTGATACATTGTTTAAAACTGACAAATGTAACATGGAATGTAAAATGGAACAAAATCCAAAAATTAATTAGAATTAAAGTGATATTAACGGAAAGCTGGGAAGTTTGAAGATTTCTTAGCAGTCGATTTAATTATCTAAGATATTAAAACTGGACCACTAACATTTATCCACTGATATACATCGTAAAGTTAGAATAACACGGGAAACTGTATTATTTTGACTATGGAATTAGTAATCCAAGGTGTTATGAACCGCGAAGTTAAATCCAAAAGTATGTTGGAAAACTTTCAGTAAACGACTTTGGCGTTTAGGTAGGTAAACTAAGCTAATAGCAGACGAGTGTTATTCTACTCCAGAGAACAAACAACAGCTAATACATGCTCTGATAAACATTCGCTTTCAGCAAGTATTACCATTATATGTTACGAAACACACTATGTAGCCACCTTCGATATTAGCTTAAGACCATACATAAAGATATCGTATGGTCAATGGATAACACTAACAAATTTATTATAAAAATAGCAGTAACAACTGTTAATGAATCGGAGTGGAAAATTGAAGAGTCAATAAATTTCTTCAGCTTCTACAAAAATGTTGCTGGAGTGACTTAACCTGATAGGCTTCATACACGATGAAAAACAGAAGTAACTTAAATGTAAACTGACAAACAGTTGGTAATTAAGCAATTTTGACCAAAGAAATAAAAAGGCAAACAAGACAGTGTCCAAAAAATGACACTAGACACATGTACCAACAAAATGAACGTGAAATGTTTCCAGTTAGCGAAATTATTGCTGGAAATGAAGTATCAATAGTCCAATTATCGGTCATGAAACTGGGATGATGGCTGAAACGTCTTAAAGAGTAATTCAAACGGTTTCCAAGCACATTTTAGTTGTCTGCTACCCGTCAATATCTATGAGCTAACGTTTTGTCATGGCTAGCAAATAAGTAGGCTGGAAAAAGCGACTAAACTAAAACGCATTCAATCCACAAAATCACTGATTGCTGAATCAAAGTCGTTTGGGGACAAACAAACTTGTTACCAAAATCCCACAAGATAGTTGTAATCTACGGTTAATATATTACGCGATATGACTCGAAATCCATCGTAGTGACGCAAACAAATTTGGTTTTTCATCGTTATTTGGGTTCATTATCATACTATTCTTCCTATTGAATGATATTTTCTGTTTTCTTTCCCACTACCGTCGGGATAATTATTATTCTTGCTTTTTCTCGGTTGGTTCGTTCTGACTGCGCTGCCAAGAAGTGGGGCAACTCGAGCTAGCACACATTTCTATTAGGTCTTACGTTGGTTGCGTGTATTTATCGGTTTATGTCTAAAATATGGTAACAATTTGGTTAGTAGAGCTTATTTCAGAATGGGACAGCGCATAAGCATCATAAACCCAAAAGTAAATCTAGAAATTGATAAAACTGAAGAAATTTGATTTAGGTTCACAATTCCACACTGGATATTAAACGAATGGACACTGGATATTATTGGCTACTAGGTAACAGGACTAATGCATTGAATACAAGACTGGAAAATGGAGATCACGATATCCGATCACTTGATATGCTACCCAATTATCTAACTAATACTTAGGAAACAACTTATGGGTCAGAACATATTAGCAAGAAGTATAAAGCAGTTAGCAGTGAAATCAGAGAAGAATGTTTTTAGATGTAAAATACGGTTAGATGTATCTATCTTTGATCATGAGTTAACCATATCCCACCTTCTCCGACAAACCAGAAATATAGTTTTAAATTAAGGACACCATGACTATTGAAATCAGATAAAATAGAATATGAAAAGGTTGCAAAAATAAAGATAATAAAGGCAAAATGAACAAGCATTGAAGGACCTCTACCAAAAACTCGAAGGCATTTTCAATTGTTGATGTATATGTGACTGATGATATATCTAAGCGCATGTACTGCCGGTAAGATACCAAGCAAAGGGTTACAAGAAGTGACTAAAAATCACAATTAGCAAAACGTTTGAACCTGCGGCCATGAGAATGAATTGGAAAGCGAAATCATTCAGTTACGATTCTACATGAAGACCTAATTCACTTAAGCTCTCAGTTTAGAAAAATTAACCCAATCAAGAAAAAAACCTACTGCAGCTAAACGAACTGTACTTAAATACTTACATACGCCTGTTTAAATTTAATCCACTAAGCTTTTGATGACTTTCATTAATTGTTTTTAGATAAAGTGTGTCTATAGGGGCGATTAGTAAATAAGTTAGATAAAAGAACTGTATCGAACCTGGGGATTCAGCTATTTGACTCGAAAATAGTATTTGGTCGAAAATTGATATCGAGATGATAGATCATTGAAAACTAAAAAGTAATTGTTAATTCTACATTTGCACTGCTCAGTAGTATGAACCATGGATTTTACACAAGATCGAATCCAGAACTTCTAGACCCGATGTTGAGCACTATACTATTAAGCATACTCATGAAGAGTTCTGAACTGGGACTAAATAACTGAGCTGATTTTCATCCACGACATAAAGATTACTTTTAACGATTAATGGCACCATTAGAAGTGAATTCACTAAGCAAATGTAATGACTTTAAACAAAAAACCTGTAGTGTCGGTTGTTATGTTAAGCCCATATAGCTTATTCTAGCTTCTCGACAAGCCATTTTATTCATCCTACCTGAGTTACATTTTGACCTTGTTAGTTATTCGCTTATCAATCTTGACTGTTTTTACGTAATCATATGCGTGTGCCCTTCTTATCACATTCATCACATGTCTGTAACTTATATTTGTGTGACTATAAATCACGATTAAGGCTTGAGTAAATTTAGTTGTCTCATACGCCCTCTCTACCGCGCGTCATTTTGCTTCGCTCTCTTCACTTCGCTTCGTTTCTCCGATAGTTTATTTAGATCAATGATTGTATGAAATATACATAATCGAAATCTATTTTCGAATTTGACTTATTTAATTCAGTTGTTCACTAACGCCAGTTAAGTAGATGATAATATACAAGGATAGCCAGGATGTATATTTTGACAACAATCATTCATACGATCTACCTCGAGTCAGATATTCGAAGTCCATATTAACATGCCTTAACGTAAAGTGTAAGTGGCAAAGATAATATGATTGGTTTAGAACAGATTGTAGAACAGTGGAAAATTTGAGCATCCTATCGTCTTTGAAACGAATAAATATAATGAATGACTGGTCCGTATTTACGATGAATAATGATTCCATGTACTCGTGTTTCTAAAAACAAGAAAATGAGTAGGGTGTTTGTTACTATAAAAAACAGATATACAATTTCGACTTGCCGTGAATCTAATTGAAGCCTTGTTTTTACAAACCAAATAGGATTGGTTAAGGAAGAAGCGGTTATGCCTGTAAAAGTAATGCCAGTAGAGAATGTATTAATTGGTCATCGAAACTAAAGAATATTAATGCTACACTAGCCCGCAAAATAAAACATTATCAAAAATAACAATTACGAAAACTGGATAAAAGGGAGTAAAAATGAAAATATGTAAGCAAGAAAAGAATTTTGAAAATTCAACCGGTAATTCAATACAGATGGAATATTTCCATTAAATATCACAAAAAAATCACTGGAGTAATAACAAACGAAAACAACTCTGAACAATATGTGGAGATATGGTGGCCGGCTCAGTCGTAATGTATTAAAACGAGAAAATGAATAGAGAATAGTACAAGTTCAAAATCTCTTCAGATAAAGCAATGAGTGCATATGTATCATCGTTTTTAACTTTAAGCAATGTCAAATAATGTATCTAAGTATAACATCTGAGACACTAACTTTAACCAGTCTTTTCTGCTTCCAAAAACACTCCATAATTTAAAACTAAATTACAAGGTAGGGAGGACTTTGTATTTTACAGAGTGGAATCCATTTGAATCTTTCAAGTTATGAGACATCAGTAAGGTCAGTAGGTCAATGTGATCAGTCACAACGTCTAACTCAGTTAAAGGATACTAAATTTATTCACAATGTAATTACTATGCATGAAAGTAACTTACTTATTTACAACTGTTACCCCTTGTAGAGCACAGGCTACCAACCAGCAACCTCCAACTTACTCTGTTCTGAACTTTCCTTCCCAGTCACTGTGAAGTTCTATTCATTCTTTTGATTCCTAACCCAGGCGCAATGTGTTCATTGGTCTTCCTTTTTCCCTTTAGCCTATAAGATTCCAAGTTAGAAATTGCATCGTGACGTAATTTGATGATTTCCGCAATGTGTGTACTATCCACCTCTAATGTTTGGTGGAGTTTTGTTCTCTGAGCTGGATGTTTTGGTCATGGAGCTTTCATCATCCTTCTGAACGACATTATTACCACAAACTTCAAATAGAAGTGAAGTGTTCGAAATGTCCTCTAGCGTCTTTTCCTGATTTCCTCTTTAACTGGAAATTAGTTTATTCTCTCCCACAGTAAGTTGTCGCTGGTGTCTGGCCAACAGATTTGGAGTATTTTGTGTAGACAGTTATAAATTCCTGTACATTTTGAGGATGGCTGTAGTAGTTCTCAAAATTTCAGCTCCCTACAACGCAACTGTCTTGATGTTTGTAATGAAAATTCTGACTTAGGTGTTAGCTGGGTTGTTTTGAGTTCCAGATGTAAAAATACTGCCTTTTGCCGATTTGTGCCTTCGCATTTCCCTCAGATTCTCCATGTTTATCAACGATGCTATCCGGGTACGTGAAAGTTCCTACTTCTTCTAGAAGTTAGTGTTTTTTGACAAGGTTCTTTCCTACGGGACGAAGTTGCTAATCTCATACCCAATCATCCTTCTTTACCCGGGCCTGGGACAGGCAGTAACCTTAGAGGAACTCCAGGTAGAGTAAATTAAATTCTTATTTTTAACCATTAATTCAACACCTCATTGGGACGAACTTTTCGAGTATAGACAATAAATTAGTCCCAGCTCGTAAAAGAGGTCCTGGTCATTTGATTGATTTCAAATGTGATTCAATCGAACTGGTCACCGACATATATATATATATATATATATATATATATATATATATAATGTGTACATAATTTCGATTACTTACTGAATACGGGTTAATGTAGTTCTGAGTTACACTAATTAAGTGATGATTAGCGATGCTACCTATCCACCAAAACCGAAATAGGTGGGAGTGCGGCTCAAACCTGCTACACACTTGCTTAAAACCTGATTCTATTAACTATTTTCGACAAGATCTGATGGGTTGTTAAAACCATGCTATTTCGTACACTGTTGCGATTTCATAAATACCCCAAATGCCCTGGTTCAGCGGAGAGTGGGGAGAGTCCACCCTCCCTCTCGAAATGCTCTCACATGGCCATGCGTATACAGTCACTGTCACAGAAGTTCTACTCACTATCTTCTCGTGGCGAGGGTGTTGTTTACGCAAATCAGAGAACGGAAAACGAATGTCCAGTGCTTTATTCGTGTTGGTGGATATGGAGGATCCAACTAAGGGGTTGGAAATCCCTGACTTCAAACCAATGGTGCATATGGGCTCCAGGATCCTGAGAGAACAAATATCGTACGAACTTATTGTTGGTCACTGGCCACCATGAGACTGCATATCCGAACATCGCATTGTAGATTAGATCTCTACGTGAGAGGCTCCAAATGTGGTTCCCTAGGAAAACCACTTGCTTTGGTCTGGGCACCCGGGTAGTATCACAGTCCACACACAAATTAAGTGACTTGTGTGGCGCAAATGTATTCTGTAGCCTTTTGTACCAATATTCATGTGTTCAAATAAATAAATAAAATAAAAAGAAACGGTATCAAAAACACTTACTTGCAATTCCAGCAGCACATAAATAAACAAATGAAGAACCAGGCTGGAAATATTTTTCAAAGAATAACTGTCCATTATGATATGCACAAAAGTATATACCTCTAAAAATATAACATTAATCGCATCAGTAATTTTAAAATTATGAAGACTGTAGTCATAGTTTAATTCTCGTGTCATAGCTTGTCGGAAGAATAAATACAAACCGTTAATCAATTGGAGTACATCAAAAGCTTTTATTATTCCGTTACCTTAACATTGGTCGACTGTAATATACTAGAGCGATTATTAATATTATTATTCATAAGAGTGGATACATTTTTTTGTTTGAGGTTTGAACCTGTGTCACCAAAGATTGAATTGAGCCTGGCATTTGACAACCTAGGGTGACAACTAACAACCACTGAACAGGAAATCGATTTCTTCAACAACCGATCTCCTTAGTGATAACCTGTGAAGATTAACGTTGAGAGGAAGTACCTAATGGGGTCCGAATTAAACTATACATGGTGTCATATCCACTCGCAGTAAGTACTACGATACAAGGAATATGGATTCTGATAATAAGCTTCATATTCGTATTCAGTTCGAAACTCCACCGAATCCTGGAATAGTGTAGACGTACATCTTAACGATGTTAGTAAAGTTTAATTCATAGTATGTGCAACAAATAGTCTACAAGATAAAACCTCATGTTTACATAGACACTTTTAGTGAGACTAAACAATGTAAGGCCAGACCCAAGTATAGTTTAGCATTGTGTACGAATAAATCATATTTTAGAACTACATTATCAAGGGAACATAACATTCACATCAACAGCTTCTAACTACTACCCAAGAAAACTAAAATAATTCACAAAGAACACTTAGCTCCTAACTATAAATTATTTGTATTTACATTTTTGTATCTTTTGGTAAGTATTGCTGCGAAAATGATTACGCTAAACGAGTCTTTAAAGTAAATCTACTGATCATGAGTAAACTCTCAAAAACAAGGTCAATTTCTAAGTTAGGTAGATATAACAAACTGATAACTTTCGATAGAGCAATGAGAAAAATTTATAAAAAGGGCTAATTGCTTCGAACTGATAACTATTTAGAGATCACTGAAACAAAGCACTTACCGTGTTGGCATCACTCCAACAAGAGTAGGAACTAGACCTTTAAAGAGAGCTGTGGGTCCTTCATAACGAAAAATGTCAATTAACGAGCGAAGAATAAGAGATCGCCGAAGTCCATGAGGTTTGACGTTTGAGAAATCGGAAGATGTAGTCGGAATGTTGAGAACTGAGGGTTTTGATGAACTAATACATGAAGAAATCACTGACTTGTGACTGGATTTTTGAACATGTTTAGGATCAACTTGTTTTAAACCATATAACATGCATCGTATGCGCGAAAAACGGTGACTGCGATTATAATCTGGGACGAGGTTAGGCCTGAATGAAGATGAAGAAAGTACAATTCCCTTTGAAGATTGTAGGCGAACTTTGACAACTTCTAACGGACAAGTTAAAACTGCTCCAACTGTTCCTCCGATGCTATAAGAAATTATAATGAGGTAAATCATTTACCACGACATTTGCAAAAAAACATGTCATTAACTTTATTCATACGAACCCATCAGAAAGATGGTGTATTTATTCAGACTCACCCTCCTCCAATAACATGCACAGCAGTCTCATCGAACATTAGCCCATCCAACGGATGGTGGAGCAACAAGTATCTGATAGTTCCAAATAGAATGTTTTAGACTAAGGGAAGATTATCCACAAAAACGCAAGATATTTCCAGAATAGAGTCTCATAACATGACCCACAAGCCCACCAGCACGAGCGTTAATCGTCGGCACTGTCTGCAATGACCTTCAGTCGATATTATAATTTCCAATAATTGCAAGGTCAGTTTTTTAGGCAGTTTAAAGAGACTCTGGTAGCGAAACATTTTGATCATTTTGTCCCTTTCAGATCGAAGCCGAAGCTAATTACATCAGGGATCATTGGAAGTCAATTATCTGTTTAATTCTGAGTATCTCAAAGTTGGGAATATAAGTAAATGGTTCAAATGATTCAAATGGTTGTGTACGGAATAGAAGAAGCTTTCGTTTAAAGAGCTTCCAAGTCTAGTAGCAGTGGATCACCAATACTTTCAGGCAGGGACCTAGGTATATTAACGATAATAGAGGGAAAAAAGAATTTGGTAACTCATAATAAGATGTTATTCTTAGTCCTTAGGAATAGATCAAGTTTCCTCTTAAAGGACTATTGGGAAGTCGCTTGAACTAGCTCAGTCGGGAACGAATTCCAGCATTTGACAACTCTTAAGGAGTGGAAGTTGTGTCTACAGTCAGCTCTGCTGTGTTGTGTCTCCAGTTTCTGAGTGTTACTCCTTAGGTTTGTATTAGGACTAAGCTTAAGTAGGTGTTTAAGGAGATGTCCAGAAGTGTTAAGGATACTACAAGCCATTAGAAAATCACCTCTAAGACGCCTTTGCTCTAATGAGTAAAGGTTGAGTGACTGGAGGCGCTCTTCATAAAGTTTGAATTTAAGTCCCCGAACTGATTTCGTCGCAGATGGACTGCTTTACACTTTGAAGTATTAAAGTTAAGTCCGTTATCGACTGCCCAACTTTGAATTCGAGTCCGATCCTCTTGAAGTTCCTGTATATCGTCTTGGTTGCGAAACTCTCCAAAGTTTCACGTCATCAGCAAAATGTAATAAGTCTGACGATAACTGTTCTGGAAGATCGTTTAGTGGGGTCCCCCAGGGCTCAGTACTAGGGCCTCTTCTCTTCTTGATCTACATAAATGATCTTCCTCAACAGGTAACGTCAGACTTACTACTTTTTGCCGACGACGTGAAACTTTGGAGAGAGATACGCAACCAAGACGATACACAGGCACTTCAGGAGGATCTGACGCGACTTCAAAGTTGGGCAGACGACAACGGACTTACCTTTAACACTTCAAAGTGTAAAGTTGTCCATCTGCGACATGTCGCAAACTACAGTTACAACTTAGGAAACTCCTCTCTAGTAGTATCCCAAGTCGAAAAAGATTTAGGAGTCCTGGTGCCCCATGACTTAAAGTCTTACGCTAACTGTGACAAAAATGCCTTCCGAGCAAACCTTGCACTGGTAACGTTGAAGCGCATTTTTGGACAGTTTGACGGACGAACTTTCCATACAATCTTCAATAGTTTCATCCGTCCCCATTTAGAGTACGGAAACATAGTACTCCCCCCCTCACTCCATAAGGACAAGGTCACTTTGGAGCGTATCCAACGGCGAGCCACGAAATCAGTTCGAGGACTCAAATCTAAGCCTTACGAAGAACGCCTCCGTTCACTAGACCTTTACCCACTAGAATATGGGCGTCTTAGAGGTGATTTACTAATGGCTTATAGTATTCTTAACACTTCTGGACATCCTCTTAAACACCTACTTAAGCTTAGTTCGAATAATAATCTAAGGGGTAACACCCAGAAACTGGAAACACAACATAGCAAGACGGAATGTAGACACAACTTCTACTCCTTAAGAGTTGTCAAAAGCTGGAATTCGCTGCCGGCCGAGCTAGTCCAAGCGACTTCTCAGGAGTCCTTCAAGAGGCAACTTGACCTATTCTTAAGGACCAAGGACAGCATCACATTATGATTTACCAATTTCTTTTCCTTTTTTATTGTTAACATACCTAGGTTCCTGCCTGGAGGATTTGGTGATCCCCTGCTACTAGACACGGAAGCCTGTTAAGCGAAAGCTTCTTCTATTCCGTCCACAACCATTTGAACCATTTGAACCATTTGAATATAAATCAAGAAGAGAAGAGCTCCTAGTATTGAGCCCTGGCGGAACCCACCAGGACACTAAATAGCTTGGAAGAAAGTGAAGTTAACCCTGACCTTAAAATATCGATTTTTTTAGGTATGAAGTGAGCCAATCGATTAGAGGTTGTCTGATACCCAATCGTTTGGGCTTATTGATAAGACATATATGGTTAACTCTATCAAAAGCTTTTGAGAAGTCAAGGTAAATGACGTCAAACAAGCATCCTTGCGACCAATGATGCTTGTCCATCTGTCCACCGCAGTCAGCACGTTGGTCATACAAGAGTGAACCTTCCTGAAACTATGCTGTTGGGGTGAGAAGTTTAAGGATAATAAACAATCGTGTTTACCATCGCATATCAGGGACTCCATAATTTTTGAAGGTATAGAGAGAAGAGCTAGCAGTTGGTCTCTTGAAGGTTCACTGCGTCAAACTTTTTTGAAAATTGGTGTGATGTGAGCCAGCTCCCAAATTTCTGAAAGTTCGCCTCGGCTTAGCGAATGTGAGAATACAACGATAATCAGTGTTGCCAGAATAGAAGCTGCTTCCCTCAGTATGGCAGAATGAACCATATTCGGCCAGGAGAAGTGTCTTTCCTTAGATGCAGCAGTTTCCGGAATACCAAGTCAGCGCTCAGGTTCATTTCGGAAAGTCCTGTGCAGTTGCAGATGAAGCCATCATCAGCATAGCTGATGTGGGTCGGTTGAAATGTCCGAGAGTATTGTTCAGCCAGAAGATTAGCGGCATCACCGTCGATATTGGTCGTGCCATTAGGACCTAGCAGTTGGGAAACTCCAGTTTTGACTTGTTGAAGAAAGTCTGCATAACGGAATAATGTGTTCGGATTGGAGACAAATTTATCCATAAGCTTTATCTGATAATGAAGCCCGTCTTCTCTCAGTGCTTTCGTGCATATGTTCCTTATACGTTTGTATTGCCTGTACGCGCTGTTGTTGTCAGTTTTTTTTGTATTCTGCCCAACAGTGCCTTCTGCGGCTTAGCAGGCGAAGTGTGCGGTTCTTCATGAATGCGGGTTGCTGACAGCTATGGGGGATCGTTTGAGGAACTGACTGCTTTGTAGCACTTAAGAGCGTGTGCAATAAGAAATCCCAATGAGCATCCACATCAAGTAGAACGACCATCACAGGAATTCTCATCAATTAGGAAAGACAGTTTGAACATGACATCAAAAATTATCTGAAAGGCCCGTTTCCATACATCAAGAGAGGAAGTAGACGATGAGAGGGACATAGCTGTGAATGCATGAAAACTCATATACATTCTTTGATCAAGATTGGGCCAGAACTGAAGGCATATCAAAATGACTCAGTAAAGTCTGTTCTGAGGATATTGATGCTGAAGTACCACACAAAGATACATCTGACATGCCGAAAAATGGAACCAGTCCTTATCTAGAAGGCAGCAGTCTTCCGTTGGTTTGACAGTCTAAAATCTCCCAAGTTTCCGAGTTCTGAGAACTACACCTACAGCTACTACCACCCCATGTGGACATTATCTCTGCACAGGCGAGGGATTTCCCCAGTATATCACTTTCCGAGACTCATACTTCAATGGATTGGAAAGGTACTATATTTAGCCTTATGTGTTACAGGATAAATATAACATTAAATTACGACCGTTTTGTTATGATAGATCTGAATTTATACGCAATGGGGTCATGCTATAAGTATGTAACTTCCTCAGAGCCTCCAAAATCTCACCCCCAGAATAAGCCCTTGAACGTTCGTATGCTGCATCATGAATAGTACTTGTGTTTCTCGTGCTGTATACTTAATAGACCACCTGAGGTCGCTTCTTTAATAAATAATTCATTCCTTAAAACTATGAGAGGGGATGTAAAGGACAACCTTTCCAGGTATTGTTGGCAAGTGATTTCAGTGTTATTGGGCTCTCCTTTTTAGATAATAATGTCAAAATAATTACTGATAGTATGAATTTAATATAAAAGTTCAGATTGTCAATAAATGTGGCTCAAAAGACATGTCCTCTGATAGGATCGTGAAATTGATTGAGGCACTGTGAGATCAGACATTGAAGGGTTTTCTTGGTTGAGCGACTACAACTCCGTTGACTTGTAAGAATATGTGTCTAGTTAAACTGATGTGATCAGTATCAATCCTTAGAACACAACTATACGGTGTTTATTGACCTCTCGGACGTCCCAGGGTACTCGATACGTTAACCGTCGAAGTTTGCATCAGAAACAGAATTCTATGGGTATAAAAAGGTGTCTCGTCATGTATCTGACAGATTATCCAATCAGGCGTCAATAAGCTGTCAGAGTCACCAGTACTCTGTCATATTGGTTTCTCGTGATAAGTGAAGTACCACAAGGTTTAAACCTTAGGCAACTATCCTTATTGTTCATTAACGGCCAATCGAACACTGAAGACCAAATGCGAAAGAAATACTTGACTTTGACGATATCACTACCTTCAAGTAGACTTATATAGGATCCAAGACTGAAATACCAAGAGCCTCATCATTCTCAATATCAGTAAATACAGAATACTAATACTAGGAACTGGCGATGTAGTAGTCACCACTAGCTTCCTCGGGAATTTGATACCCTTCATTGTACAAAGTAATTTGGGAACCATGCTTCATGATACTCTAGGTATCTCTTCAAACTGGCATTAAGCGGTCGGTAAAACAAAACCACGTTTGGGGATTCTTCCCAGAATAGCTAGTATCCTGAATTTTTTTCCGGGGTTTGACTAAAAGTTCATCTGCGAAAAATCCACCGCGTTATTTCTTCTTACCTTGAGGAAAATACCACTCTTCTGGAGCGCGCAAAAATATTGTAGATCACCAGCGTAGACGATCTATGTCGAATGATCGGAGACCTACTCGAGTAAGACAGGAACAGTGTGACGAACCAGATAACGTTGAAGACACATCTCGTGGCCAACACCCTACATGGACTACCGCCTTGACGTATCAAGGTACCATAGATGCCTTGAAGACGGTACAACACAGAGGACGTTATTACATAAATAAATTAGTTAAAGTAGATACAAGCCAGAGTAAGACCACTGCTGCATGGGCCATTCCATGGTGTACGATGAACTTATGCGCGTCGGTTGCCCTTGACCTTGATAAGTATCGATGATTTGTTCGATATTCAGTGACCCAACCGACGGATGATTTGGCCAGGGCTTGGTGGAATTTCACTGACCCTACAATACTACTGAATAATAGTCGGCGTATCCAGACGAATAAAATCTATATTTACCAATTTTCGTGAGTAATGAGCAGTATGTCGTGCACAAAAGTGATTTTTATAGGATGCATAACCGATCCCCTTCAACCGAGAGTTTGTCCAGCAAAAGTAATAAAGCCAGAGTCAGTGTTAAAGATGAACAACACTATATATTTCAAGGGTTTATTAACTATGCAAACCCTACACAGCTTTCTCAGGAGCTCTCAACTAACAGTCGGTACATCATGGAAGGACTGGTGAGAAATATGATCACGATGCACCACATTTCACTATGACCGAATACATCAGAGGCAATTTTCAGCAACCAATCACATGTAGGAGAACAACCATTAAAAATAGAACTTAATAGAGCTGTTGATTGCTTCATGTTGTTCCATGAATGCTGCCAGGAGCCGTAGCATCAAAGAACTGTTCTGAAAAGTACACTGACAGGAGCAGCTAAAACGAATCTGTGTGCAGTCGTCTCAGGTAACATCGAGTTCGGTGGGTTCACGTGTACCTAAAGAAGAGGGGCCGACTTCACAGAGGTCTATTTTCAGCAAGATAAATAAAGAAAGTCATGACCTAACCACCCGATTCATCGACAATCATCCAAGATCTTACAATGTACGTATTGCAACAGTGGTTGTTACCCCCAAGGTGAACGTAAAAAGACGATACGAATTAAGAGTAATCAGAGTTCTCATGTCAGAAAAGAAAAGCCTGTTTCATTGACCGTAGTTGGGAAATCAAAGGCTGATCATAGTGGCAAACCAGTTCTTAACATCAATGGAAATATTCAAACAAACGATACAAACTGAATTTAAATCACTTATTCTTCTTCGAATGAAGTATGGTGAGAGCTCTGAGCCCTGAATCCTTCTAAGCATGATATTGGGCTGACAAAAGTTCTCGATAATCAGGTGATGCCACAAAATATCTCTGAGGTCACCTCGCTAAATGTTTATAGACTAGTTAGACAAATAACTTGAATGGAAATTGATATGGCATCTGAGCCTTCCAATTAAAAGGGCTTAATATCATAGAATAGAGAGTGAATAAAGTGGTCAGAAGTTTTTTTCCGTTCACTGGTCATAAAAAAGCGAGAACCTGAAAAGGGACTGAGACTGATATAAGACGCTCGCGAAAGAACCTTAAAATTGTAATTTTTGGGTGGTGAGTCCTCATTAGGAAGTGATACCGAAACCACTTTCGGTGCAACACGGACCTACTTAAATGGTCTTCAGATCATTCACACTAACGTTCAGAAATTTTGTGGTGCCAATGTACCCTAACAACACGATTTTCGAAGCCCAGCATATAATTACTGAAGAGACATATTCAACAGTTGACACGAACAGAAGGTTAACTATGGAGAACGCGGGAACACTAATTCAATATATCGGATGTCATGGCTCAGCCTTGCAGGCGTGGTCATCCTTGAGTAACTTTTTTATTCATATTAAATATATTGTTCTATCCCCAGCCTAAATGTGCTTGTTAAATAGTCCAGTTATATCACTAATTGTCACGATACGATAAGTCAGGGTAGACAATGATGTGACTTCCACGAAAGATTTTATACATTAGGTAGTCACATCATGACACATCTACAATTTTATGATCAAGTCTACTATTAGAAGAGTACTAATGACGAAGTGGACCACAATTCTACAATTTCTGAACATATGATCGAAACCAGGTGTGCAAATAATTCCTTTAGGCTGGATGCAACTGCAGTCTGAAAATTGACTGAATCAGTCTGTAGAAAAAAGGGAACATAATTTTGGAAATTTCACACCAATAAGAGCCGATAGAAACTAGGAGCGTGAAGATGGAGGAGTAGCATTGTCTGTCAGAAACACTATCACTCTTACCGTTTCCGAAAACATATCCCATGAAGATAGGATAGAAGAACAGATGTGGCTTGATTGCGGTCTGCAAGTTACCTGTTGATAGCTTGGATCTGACATCCCTTAATGATTTTTGTCTCACGAAACCGAAGTTTTATGAGGACGCTCTAACGATGTTCCCTAGAGCAGAACAAATTAGTTGTCAGCTGACTATCGACGCTCAAGGGAAATTATGGGTAGATGAAAGTGCTTACTTCAATATATGTTTGAAGCTCCATCTGCCGACGCAATAAAAATGAATTGTGATCAACTGGAAGATCATCATCGCTAGGACTAGCAAAGACAAGGTAGTCTCCTGTCCTTTCCAAACTGAAGCTGAAACTGAAAGAGCATGCAATGTTTTGGTGGTTTGTAGTAAGCAAGTCATGGAACTTCCCACCAAACGATGCGGAGATGGTGCTATCTGTCAACTCTCCTTGAAAAAAGCTCAAAGGTTATCATTGTTCTGTAGGTAGTAAGAGGGATTACTGTAAAAGTTATTCATCAGTTCCTTCTGTTATTAATTTTCAAGTATATAGCTCATCTGTTTTCAAAAGAAATATAACAAGATCAATAGCCATCCAAAAATAAGCTTCCCCCATCCCATGGACAAAACAGTCAATTCTGTCTAGTAAAAGTGTCTACATGACCTTTGGGAATACAGAGGTAAATAGGTAAAGCATAGGGGAGGTACCTGTACCTGTGTTCCGGCCTCATAAGGATTTTGGGGTGACAGTGGGTCATGATATTATGACCAAGACCCACTGCCGGGAGCTTGCAGCTAAGAGGTTTAGAACACTGTGGGCTTTAAGACGGACATTCGCCAAGTTAGATATTGCCATGTTCATTACAATATACACAACCCGGTTAAATAGGTGACTTGGATATCCTGGAAAAAATACAGAGGACAGCTACTCCTGTAGATCCCGGACCTCGGGGTTTTCCATTCAAATATGTGCTTGAAAAGCTAGACCTCTTTACTCTGTCCTACGGCAGAGTTGGTGACCTGATTTTCACTCATATAATATCTAGAAATGAGTTTGGGCCTGACTTATTCTCTCTTGTTCTTCCTACCAGATCGGAACGACTTAAGGGACAAAGTAGGTGAGTAGAAAAACCAAGAATGAACAAAATAGCTGTGGTATAAAGGTTTTCTCACCGAGTCATCGATTCTTGAAACCTGTTGCCCGAAGCGGCGGTGTTCGTACCTTCAATTGACTCATTCAAGAAAAAGATAGACACTCAGAGAAGCACTTTAGAAGAGGAATAACATAGGCTGTAGGCCTTCTGTTCCAATTACACTGATCTGATTCTGAACGGAATAGCGCTATATTCCAGTAGTACGCTACATCTGGGCGTCAGTGCTTATTTTGTGTCACGGACGTGCCATGTGTCCATAATTGATTGTCAAAGCAGTGGTGACTTGAAAACTGTTTTTTTGTTGAAATACCAAACTTTAAGCTCCAATGAATAATAGATTTCACATTTAAAAATGGTGTTGCCCTCATAGTTAAGTGGTAGAAGTATAGTGTGGACGAATTCTCAGCTAGTTATTAACCCTGAAAACAGCTTTATTAAGTGGTTAGTTTGCGGCAAAAAGATAGTTATGTGAATGCTAGATAGATTTCACATAGTTAATAAGTCTGGACGTCTTCTACAGGTTACTCTGCCTGTTAAGCGAAAAATTATCAAGAGGTCTCTCCTTTTGAATATCAGCTCTCCGTCTTCTCAAATTTTGAAGAGGATGAAAACAGTTAACTAGGGTGGGGATTAGAGGTTTTGAATTTTCATCTAGAAAGGGACATTGGCTATAATGCAGACATGTTCTGTAGCCAGGAAGATGAATGATTTTAGCGCAAAGCATAGAGTTGTTTATGTGCTTAGTTTGTTATAAAAACGATTTTTCATGGTTTAAGGTTCAGGGGTGTTATTGATTTGCCCGTTATATTCAATTTACAGAAACATTCGTCGGTATTTGATCAACTTAATAAGAAGGTAGTACACCTACGTCAATTATACACCTATACTTTCAAAAAAATCTAAATCTCATCGTAGGTAGTTCGGGTTAAGTATCCATCTCTTAATCAACGGGCAAGTACACTTCACGATCGTTTCGTATTACAACTGCAGAACATGTCTTATGAAGGTTGAAGAGGCATCCCTAACCCATTGCTTGTGTATGAAAAAAGTACTTATTGAGGGCAATCTTAACCATTTCCTCCATTGGCGCCTAACTCTGACTGGTATAGAAATAAGTTGATAAAATGCTGAGTGGTTAGATGAAGTTATGACACTTCACGAGACCACTGATCTTAATCTAAGTCTCATCGTTAGGTGAAGATTTCTTGGTAGGGATCTACACAATATTCGTGATCAATAGGTGACTTGTAAAAGGATGCGAAACTGTCCATTACAGTGCTTTCCCCCTCTCAGTTGGCAGTTTCATTTGACACAACTAGTACTAGATTATTACCAATTTTGTTTACTTCGTAGACCGATCGAGTTGTGTAATTTTTAATCGATAATGCGATATCAAAAAGTAACGTAAGTAATGCTTATGGGATTTCAAGCACATTATAACAACAGACTAAATGTGTGAGAAAACGAAAAATTTATGTCACGTCGATTAGGAGAAGTGATTAATAGTATTTGCACCGAATAAATATTGTCCATAAACAATCTAATTAGATGGCCAGCCATACATAAAAGCGGATATGTATTCATAAAATGTACGTAATTAGTTCATAATTAGTAGGTCGGTGGTTAATGCTTTTGTCTTTTTTTCCACTAAATCTGGATCCACCTACTTCGGTTTGAGTAACCGGGTAATATAATTAGCCCTTACACCTTAAGTGTGACTCACCAAAATACATACTGAATAAGTTGATTGATTTTTTCCCGAAACTAGTCATTATTAACAGACAATAACGATTGAAATAAAACAATTCATTTCAGGTTGCATACTCATCTGGCTTCATACCAGTTCACAGAAGTAGGGGGTTACACAGTCTTGTCATAATTAAGATTAGTTGGATTCGGTATGCTAACTAGTAATACTCATAGCTGTCCAATTCGTGCCCAAGTGGTCAAGTATGTACCATTATTAAAGTCAAAAAGAACTGGGTAAACACGATCTGAGGCATTTTATTTGCAACTTGAATCAAGCGCGGAATAATGTACAGTTGGTATAGGACCTGGCACAAATGTACACTAGTCCAAAAAACCACTCTGTATCAGCATAGCGAGATGAAATTGACAAAATGAATGTCGAGGCAGCAGAAGTATTAATGCTGGTAAATATAACAAATAGAGAACATTGTTCGAAAAGACATAAATGTACAGAATAAAAAGTATATAAATATATATTGAAACCCAATATTTAGGGCTAAATAAAAATTCACCTACCTTAGTGCTATTGATTTTAAGCCATCACTCGACGTAGGCAGTCTATATCTACGAACATGGCCTATAATATGGATTAATAACCTCATAAAATAATTACGCGCCTTGCTATGAGTACCCTTAGATTTTCTCCAACTTGCTGTCAGTTAGGATTGCGCGTCTCGATAGGTGGTGCTTATGGCACATGTACTACATGTTTCAACATCAAACCTTACATTTAAAAAGCTTGCTAACGCTCCACTATCATATTATTGTTAAAATAATTTTAATCAGCTTTGAGGCTTTTTTATAAGTCCATTAACTTTTGAAGTTCTTTTACTCAAGATTGTTGTTGAGATTTAGTGTTTTTCTCCTTTAGTCACCTTATTCAATGTCAGTACGTATAGAAAAGACACCCTTTACAAATTGCAATGAGAATCTTATTCAGAGTCACGAATTCGATGAGGAGTCTCAGAAAAATGAAGATAGTCGCAAATCTATAGAAGTTGCCGAGTATTTACTGGATAAAAAGCTCTTTTTGTCTGCTCTCGAGTACTATTTTGAACAGTTGGAGCGTGGTAAAAGTATAAAACTTTTGCATGAGTTCTTCACTAGTCCAAATTTTGTTGATAATTTGAACTTATCTTCTGTGGAGTCATCCAGTTTGTTGATGGGTAAGCAAATATGTTTTTTTTGATTATGTATGTAGGGAAATATCCAAGCCTATCCTCTTTGGATTCGTCAGATATTGGACGGATATCAGATGATGGGAATACACTTGAAGAAAAACTAAAAGGTATCTTTTTTAAATTCCAAAGTAAATCACGCCTGTTTACTTTTCTTCTAGTACTTGAATATGAGTTGCGCAAAAAGAATGATGAAATAAGTTCATTACGGAATGAGTTAACCAGTTTGGTAGCATGGGGATATAAAGGTGATGTACAATCTTCACAAACTTCAGGTAATTCTATTTACAGGTTATTGTTGCTCAACTTTATGTATTATAGAAATAAGTGTAGTTTTAATTCTTTTCCGAAACAAGAAGTGAGCTGCTTACTTAGTCTAAATTTGTGTTAAAATGATAACAAAATCACTTTCACAGTTCCATGGATTAGAAAAGCGAGGTTACAGAACACTCAATAAAACCATTTTTATTTTTATCATAAGGATACTTAAAGTATGAAATATTAAGACACCTTTGAACTACAATTATGATGTTAAAGGCTAGATATATACTAATCAAATGTAGGTCACAAAATTGATGCCTACAGCTTCACAGTCTTTAACAGATGTACGCTTCTTTTTTCCCACTGATTGTTTCGAATAATTCGATGTAAAACGCCTTGAGTCCATTGGTCAGTCGAATGCAACATAGAACCTGGTATGTATGTACATCTTTCCAAGTTCTCATAACCGATTATCACGGCAAGATAAAATTGTTTAGGCAAATCGCAGAGGTAGTAACAGTACTAGCGATAATAAAACAGATTAAGCATCGAAGATACGATTCGTGGAGGAAATATAAATTAATAAAATAAAAAAATTATAAGGAATTTAGAAACTTAAAACCTAGGTGAATACAAAGAGTGGATGTACTTGCGCCATCACAGACAATTTTGAGCAATGTCATTCAAAATTTCTAACCGCTAGTTACGATAATTAAGCTTACCTTGGTCAGGTATGTACTGCACATCTATTTCATAGTTCAATGACTGATGGTACATTTTGGTTTGGCCTCCCTTAGCTTTCTTCTAGCCTACTCTTACACCAGATGACATCGCCAGCCGAAGTAGGCGGTTACTCTATGCTCCCGAAATACACGAGCTAATCGAGCCTTCTAAATTCGTGCTGAGATTTCGTCAGGTACCAAACCATAAGGATCTATGGAAGTGAAGTAGTCGATGCTCCCAACTACTTCACTCACTACCGTTAATTTAGGTGGTGACACAAACAAGTCCTGAAGTAACATTTAACATTTGGAGGGAGAGAATCGCATCCCAAACATGCATTTTGAAGCTTAGCTTCAACAAAATGTAACTAGTAGTAAATTCATTGGGTTATAATTCTCAATTCCTGTTTAGTTGTACACTAATTATCGAAGGCGGTAAATCATGCTGTAGTTAAATACTTTGTTATCGGGTGTGTCTAGTAATATTGAAAATGTATTCATCGTGCCCTATAAGCTTTATTTTTGTCGAAAGGTATTTGGACCTTAGTTCATGTAGCTTTGTTTGAAAACCACTGATTAAAATGCAAGTACTTGAAAGAACTGCGGTCTCTGGGTCTAGAAAAAGTAATTTATTTATTATTTTATTATTTGGACACATGAGTATTGGTACAAGAGAGCGCCAATATATATGTGCCACACAAAACGATGAAAATTCGAGAGGAATACAAAGAAATAAAAAGAGAAAAAAAAGCTAAGGAGCGCAACAAAAAAAAGAGAGAACAATAACGAATAGATTGGTGTAAGGTAATGTGCTAGTAATCAGGGAACGCAAAGGTACAATCGGAAGAAATCTTTCAGTTAAGAGAGACACAACCACTTTTTATGAAGAAAGTAAAAGAATGGTACAGCAGGATCGCCACTGGCTTCTATTCTGAGCCATATCTGATAACGTCTCTAGCCACTGTGTAGCACCATCTCTCAGACCCCAACCAGGGAGTCGTGAAGGACCAACACAAGCCAGTCCTTTGCAGCTTTCTTTCATGCCACGACACCATGTCATGCACTGACCACCTATCCGCTTCTTCCAACCTGTCCCAGAGTCGGCAAATAATGCACGACGTGGAATCCTCTGGGACGACATTCGGAGAACATGTCCAAGCCACCGAAGTCGGTGTTTCAAGATGTTGACACCAATTGAATTATCATCTCTGTGCCCGAACACACGATGCCGAGCCTCTGCATTACTGACATGGTGTTGCCACTGAATGTCAGCAATCCTTCGGAGACAGCGATGATCGAACACAGAGAGTCGTCTAACGTCCTCAACTTGGAGAGGCCAGGTTTCACAAGCATAGAGCAAAACTGCTCTCACCGACGCGTTGTAGATCCGACCTTTTACAGCCAGACTAACATCACGAAGGCGCCATAGATGGCCCAGATTGGCGTAAGCCGCTCTGGCTTTCACTATACGTGCATTGATCTCATCACTCACACCCCCACCAGCACTTATGCAGCTACCCAGATACACGAACTTCTCGACTACGTCTATCTGCTCACCATCCAGGGTGAGTACAGGATTAGAATCCTACCAGTCTTGTAGAAGTACTTTGCACTTCGAAGGTGCAACGCACATACCATACTTACGGACACTGATTGCCAACTGATTAAGTGTGGATTGCATGCCTTGGGCATTATCGCACAGTAAGACAATATCGTCCGCATACTCAAGGTCAAGAAGTCTTTCTCCAGGCAACAGATCCACACCACCATTACTTACATTCATCAGAGCTGTTTCCAGAATGTCATCGATGGCAAAGTTGAAGAGGAATGGTGAGATTGGGCAACCCTGCCTAACCCCACTGCTCGAATGGAACAATGGAGAGAGGTGGTTGTATGCCCTCACTCTGCCTGAGGTGTTTTTATATAGGGCTTTCAGGATATTAATAAACTTCTCAGGCACACCCTTCTTCAATAGACAATCCCAGAGAACAGTTCTGTCCAACGAATCGAAGGCAGCCCTGATGTCAAGAAACACTACGATTGTTGGCCTTTGATAAGTATGGCGGTGTTCTAACATTTGGCGGAGAGTGAAGATATGATCAATACATCCTCGACCAGAACGAAACCCAGCCTGCTCCTCGCGAGTCAATCTTTCTGGGGTTTTGAACAACCTACGAAGTATGATGGAAGCCAATAGCTTGGACGCAATCGGAAGTAGGCTTATCCCCCGATAGTTGTTACAGGAACGACGTGAACCCTTTTTAAAGATAGGGACAACTATGTCTCAAATTATTTTAACTGAACTCAGAATTAGATAAAGCACATATCCAACCATAAAATTTACTTAAGTAACTTAAACCAACTGGTATTATCGAGTGGACTAATATAATTGTACAGAAAGAATTGACAACAATTACGATTGCCCTTTCTCGACCGTTGTTGCTACCTTTACGTGGCGGTCGGGCTTGCCTATCGTGATGAAGCAACCGAGCTATACTGGCTGGAACAACCGTTCCTCAAGGTCCTACCATGTCAGACAGGTCGGTTGAAGAGCGGTAAGACTAAAAGCAACAAACCCAAGGTCCGAAGGCGAAGTCGTACTGCTGACTGTACAGAGGTGTGACAGCAGTAAGGTGTTTCCTTCAGACAACCAGCATGACAGCGATGCTGCCTTCCCACAAGGAGGGGTGGGGTTAGAAAAGGTCGGCCCTAAAAATACACACCTCGCCTTATCCCACGGATATCCGTCTCCGGCAGTAAGGTCCCTAAAAGTACGGAGCTAACACAAGAATTACTCATAAAAAGGTTGTGTGTGGCCGACTTCAAGCAGTTGTCCCTTGGGCACTGCGGTCACGCTCTCAGGTCACTAAGACCGCCTCTAATCCAATTCCCTTTTCACGTACCTCCAGAAGAACCCTTCCACGGTGTGGGCAACCGGGAAGTGATAACCGCCCTCATACCTCTAACAGCACTCAAGACCACTGTATTCATAATCAACCTCCCTCTCCAATTCCTATTATTCCTCCTACATCGACTTTCACCTCTAAACTTATTTTTTCGGCTTCCTCCTCAAGTGTCACCATAGCCAACGATTCTAGTGCTCAAAACTCTGTCCCAGGTCTACTGAAACCTCACTCCAAACTACACATTGGAGCCTTCAAGTCAGTCAACAGGCTTCCTTGGCTAGAACCCTAGAATCTCGTACCATTGATGTATGCTGTGTCTCTGAAACACACATACAGGATCCCAGTGTGATCATTCACTTGACCTCACCTCGGCAAAACGGAGAGCCAACGAGATACACCCTACGTGTATCTGGTGACCCGATGGCCAGCTCTCGTGGACTGGCAGGAGTAGGGATAGCACTAAGCATGAGGGCGGAACAAGCACTGTTAGAGTGGATCCCCGTTAACAGTCGTTTATGTGCTGTTCGGCTAAACGGCTCCGTAAAAACTCGGAAGGATAGGGACACACGTCGTTGCCTTTTCGTCGTTTCTGCCTACGCTCCCACCGACTGCAGCTCAGATGAAGTGAAAGATGAATTTTACAGAAAGCTTTCTGAACTTCTTCAGAAAGCTAAACGCTCAAACATAGTACTCGTAGCAGGTGACTTTAATGCCCAGATAGGTAGTTTAAACCAAACAGAAAGGCATTTAGGTGGATATTTTAGTATTCCGACACAACGAACAGATAATGGTGACCGTCTGCTGCAACTGTGCTCAGACAATCGTTTGTTTTTAGCAAACACAAATTTTAAGCATAAGGAGAGACATCGTCTAACATGGCGACTCCCTACACTAAACCAACGATGGACTCAAATAGACCATATTGCCATCAGTCATCGTTGGAGAGGGTCGGTAGAAGATTGTCGCTCATTCTGGAGTACCTGCTTGGACTCCGACCACGCCCTAATACGGGCACACATCTGCTTGCGCCTCACTGGACGCAAAAAAGCCACAGTAAAAAGACCCATTAGAACCGAACTGAGTAGCGAGGAAACCAAAAGCAGATTCCAGGAACAACTGAGGTCGCGATTAGGTAGTTCTGAAGACGAGGCTGACCCAGATGTTGCTTGGAATGAAATACAAGCAGCTGTGGAAGCAGCAGTGACATCTATTAGCGACTTAAACCACAGAGTTTCAAAGAACCAGTGGATTTCTTCAAAGTCTATCACACTGATGGATTCTCGCAAACTCGTCCCATCAGGTTCTGAACATGATGAAGAGCGACAACAAATCAGATCTAGGTTAACCAAAAGTCTGAGGAACGACCATGAGCAGTGGTGGGCAACGAAAGCAAAAGAGATGGAAAAGGCGGCGGCTATAGGGAACACAAGACAGCTCTACAGACTAATAAAAGAAACTGGAATTAATAAGTCAAGTGTAAGTCAGACTATTTCGGAAAAAGACGACACTCTCATCTGCTCCCAGTCCAGACGTTTAGAACGATGGGCGGAACACTTTAGAGAACAGTTCAGCTGGCCTACAGCTACTCTACAACTACCCTCCATTCCCAGACAGTGTGAATGGAACATTGAAGTAGGTCCCCCAACTCTAGCTGAAGTTCAAAAGGCTATAGTTAATCTGAAACGAGGAAGGGCAGCTGGTCCAGATGGATTGGCTCTACAGGTCTTTAAGGATGGTGGTCCAATTTTAGCGATTAGGTTGACTAATATTTTAGCTAAGATCTGGGAGTTAGACGTTATTCCATCTAACTGGTCACAATCACTTATCGTCCCAATATATAAGAAAGGGTTAAAATCATCCTGTGACAACCACAGAGGGATTAGTTTAACTAATATAATATCTAAAATACTAGCCTCGATAATTATTAGACGCTTGACTAAGACTCGTGAACTGCAAACACGAGAGAACCAAGCTGGCTTTAGACCTGGTCGTGGCTGCATCGACCACATATTCACCATTCGTCAGATTCTAGAACACAGGCATACTTATCGGCGTCCGACAATGGTGATCTTTCTTGACTTAAAAGCAGCGTTTGACTCGGTAGACCGCGAGATTCTGTGGCAGTGTCTGTCATTGAAAGGCGTACCTCAGAAGTACATAAACCTTGTGAAGGCTCTTTAGTTGAACACTACTAGTCGAGTGAGAGCTTATGGCGAACCGTCATCTGCTTCTGCAACCTCAAGTGGTGTCCGTCAAGGCTGTCCACTTTCTCCATTTTTGTTTAACTTCATCATAGACCTATTGATGGAAATAGCATTCTCGTCGACTGAATTTTCGGGCAATGATCTCCTTCCAGGAGATCCACTTATCGACTTAGAATACGCAGATGACATAGTCCTGTTTGGTGAAGACGCTGACAAAATACAGAGTCTTCTGGTAGCACTGAGCAACAATGCCAGGATGTTTGGAATGCGCTTCTCTCCCTCTAAATGCAAGTTGTTGCTTCAGGACTGGTCTGCGTCAACACCTGAACTAAAGATAGGGAGTGAAGTAGTCGAACGCGTTGACAACTTCACTTATCTTGGAAGTCTGATCAGCCCTAATGGGTTGGTATCGGACGAAATCTCAGCACGGATTCGAAAAGCTCGATTGGCTTTTGCCAACTTGCGTCACCTATGGCGAAGGCAAGATATCCGTCTATCAATAAAAGAACGAGTATACTGCGCAGCAGTCCGTTCTGTTTTAATTTACGGCAGCGAAACATGGCCATTAAGAGTAGAAGACACTCGTAAGCTATTAGTATTTGACCACAGATGCCTTAGAAATATTGCTGGCATCTGCTGGGATCACCGGGTAAGTAATAGTGAGGTTAGACGCAGGGTATTAGGGAATGATGGTAAATCAGTTGATGAGGTTATGAATCTTCATCGACTGAGATGGTTAGGCCACGTGTTACGTATGCCTGAACACCGATTACCACGACGTGCAATGCTATCCGGTATTGGAAATGGTTGGAAGAAAGTTAGGGGCGGCCAAACCAAAACGTGGCATCAGTGCTTGAAGTCACTAACTTCTAGTCTGAGCCATGTTGGTAGATGCAGACTACTTGGTTGGGGTCCGCGTGACTATCGTAATCAATGGTTGGAGACTCTTGGTGACATGGCTCAGAATCGATCACAATGGCGTCGGTGTATACACTCTTTGTCTTCCCTTAAACTGTGAAATGAAAACCACTTCATATCTTTCTTTCTATGAACTAATTCTTTCTTCTTGTATTATGTCCTTATGTGCAATCTTTCTTTTATATATTAACACCATTTAATTAACTACTTCTATGAATCCGGTGTCCATCTTGTTGTGTTAATGAGGTATGGCAACTTGGACTGATGTATATATATGCCTGGTCCTACGTTGTAGCTGACTGACTGACTGACATTATATGGCAAGACTATAATTTATGGACGAACCAATCAGATATGAGATAACGAGTCACGAATACGGGCGCGGAATTCATCCATACATTTGGCTAGATAGAGTTTTGGCATTATAGCTGATGTCAGTTCGTGATGAAAGCCCTAAATCTAATTTTTAACCCTAACCATCAGCTGTAAATGGGAATTCTAACTGCTTTATAACCCTCATTTAGTTCTACTTAGTAGTTGTTCACTCACAAGGTCACTTCAGCGTCGCTCAAAGGTCGTCCATAAATTATAGTCTCACCCATTATATTTCTCTGAGTCACAGTAATTTCATAAGATGACATCTGATCTGTAAGTATTAAAAAACAATTACTGTTCGACAAAAATACAAATCTTCATAAACCTTTTTAATCAACTTAAAATGATAAAAATGGTTGAATGATTTAGGTTGGTCAGCTTAACAGTAAAATGTATTCTCCAATAAAATTATCCAAACCACGTGTCAATATGAATGAAAATCGGAAATAGCGGAAAATTTTCAACTCATCAACCAAAAGAACCATAAAACATTTATATCCAATTAGACCACTTCTTGTGGCTAATAATGGAAAACAGTTTTATATTTGTTAGTGTTTATTCTAAGTGAATTAAAGCTGAAATTGTTGGTTTACTTAAACCAACGGCTGTTGAATTTTAAATCATAACTAGTTGTTGTAGGCTAATAATCTTGAGATTATCGACGTTTTTTTTCTTTCTTTCTTTTTAAACCTTTTCAGTTAAACTTATCGTAGCTAAAAACTATTATTGTTCACATGATTCATTTCATTTTCATTTGTGATGAAAAATTAATTTCAACGCTCAATTATCAATTGTTTTGTTAGAGTTTTAGACTGTGACTCAAGCAGCATTTGAGCGTTTTGAGATGATGGAGAAGATTTGTAGCTCATGTCGATGGTTTGGTCGTGGAGCTTTCATCGTTCTTCTGAACGACATCATCAGTACGAACTCCAGGTAGAAGTTTGTGCTGATGATGTCGTTCAGAAGAACGATGAAAGCTCCACGACTAAACCATCCAGCTCAGAGAACAAAACCCCATCAAAAAGTATTTGAGCGTTTATGAAATAATAATTATTTTGGCATTTTGTTTATTTCTTCATTTGATTACTTCTTATTAATTGGCCTCTATCTAACTCAAAATTCTAGTGTGATATATATATTTTTTCTGATGAAATCGTTGGCTAACAGTTTTAATCAATGGACTGATTTATTATTTTATTTTTGTATAATTTAAGCAAGTAGTCAACATTTAATTGTTCCTTTGTTTTCCATTGATATATTTTGTTTCTTTATTGTTCCTTTACAGATTCTATTTTGAATAATCATTTTCGGTCGAATTTTAACAATGGTACTCAAAAAACGCTACCTCATGAACTACGTGCAATATCATTTTTAATTAATGAATATTTTTTGGAACAAAATTTTCGTTTAACTGCAATACAATTTGCTGAAGAAGTAGAAGAACATGGTCTGCATAGTCTGGAATCATGGCATGAAGTAAATGTTGAAAATAATAACTTTTTTTAGAGATAGTTATCAGAATCATTCATATACATTATCGTATCGGCACAAAATGTAAACTCTGTTACACATTTCAGGCGTCTACCATGAAATAACTACATCTTCCATACACTTAATATAATTGTAACTGTCATTTTAAAATGTAGACATGTAATTTTTCACTATCACTTTTAGGTTTGAGGTTGTGCCCTATTTAGATTGATTTACGTGAACATGTAGTATCAATCTCTGTAATCTATAAACGTGATTAATAAATTAATTTTACTTTATAAGATGTATTCATCACAGATTGATATCAGTTGAGGTACCATTTAGAATCAATGGAGACTGGGCAGCTCCTCAGTAGTGCAGGCTAACCATTGGATACTGGCCTAGTGGTTTTAATGATTAGGCGTTAATCGTGAAAACTGAAGGTTCTGGGATTGTTGGTATGCACTAATGAGAAGTCCCATACTAAAATGAAACAGCCGACCAATGCTACCTTCTTCTCAACGGTACATCAACTGAGATCAATTTGTGACTAATACAATCTACAAATCAAACTAATCTCCACAAAATCCCTTCAAGTGAATTAATTTTATTTTGCTTTATTTATGTACGTGTGTGTAGATTTGTGGAAATAATTTACCTTTAAGTTATCATTATTATTCTGTTGTTCGCATTCATGAATTACATGAACTTGGTATAGGTTTCCCGTGCCACATTAAACGTTTAAAAAATAGATTGATTTTTATGAATATAGATCACCGTCATATATGATCTATTTGTTCATTTCTTTGTATAATCTTTAAAAACTTTTGAGTTATTTAACTTGACAGTGGCTTTCACCAGATCTTTTAAAGGTTTAGTACTTTTATTTTATAGCAATAGGTTTTATGCAGCAAAACGACAACTTAAATGAACTCATTCACTAGGTACTTGGATGTGGGCCATACTCTAAGTGTGAGGGCTAACGATACTACCCGGTCGTCCAAACTGAAATGGGTGGGACAGCAGGGTTCTAACCGGAGACTCAATTGCTGAACACCAAACGCTCTAACCCCTAAGCTAGCATTGTCTAACAGCTATAATTGTGACCTACACCTTAACACGCTAAGCTGTTATTGTCGATTATAGTCACATCTACTATCAATGTTGTCGATTATAATATTTTACTTTAGCTCTTTATTTGATGAGAACAAAAAGAGTGGTTCATAAATTCCTAAAATAGTTATTGGGACTTGGAAGGGGTAGGTAGCATGGATGTGGTAAATCCCATTTAGGCAACTACACCTTTACACATGGTTCAAAGCAAGTCAATAATTTTATGCTTTGAACTCATGTCTTATTGTAATTGTCCTTACATGTTTTTTTCCGACATACTGCTGACTAAACAAATCAAACAGATAAAGTGTTGAATTTTTATTTCGAAAGTTTTCATTTCAGTTTATCTTGTATTTGTATTCCAAACTGTGTCATTAACTATTTTACTGTCTATGTTTTCTTGATCTAAATTAAGGTTGCAATAAATTTACGGAAACCTCCAAGCTTATTATCTTTACTCAGGTTATATTGGAATCCTTCTTCTGTATCACAATCATCACAAATTTCATCAAATCGAGATGTACCAAATTGTAAATTTTGTGAAGTTGCTGTTCAGACTGAATCTAATCAAAATGTTTATACTGTTACAGCTGGTTTTAATGAATATTCCTCAATAGAAATTCAAGCAAAAGTATGATTAGCTTCTTGTAAAGATATTTCCATTTGGTTTATTCCATTTATTTATAATTACACAGTTTTTAAAATTCATAGCATTTATTGTTACCTTATATTTTTCATGTTATTTAGACAAGTGCTGACTACAATAAAAAAAGTAGATTAGTACAATTGCCGTTTAGTATTAACTTGATCATATGTCTAGAATATACGGCGAAAAAATCACATTAGTAGTTGGATTATCATTGTAAATCTTTGAATTAGATAGTGTCATTTTTAACTGCTTTCTTCTGAATCCTGTGAAGTATGTGCGCACTTGCGTTGTTTTAATTTTAAAATATACTAACACAGTTGTATAGAAACAGTTTATCACATTTGCGATACAATCAGTTTAATCCGAAATCTCGTAAGAGTACTCTAGGTTTGTTCTCATATGCTGGTATGTATTGTATGTGATGCCAATATCATAAACTGTTCTCTAACTATCCATAGTTTTGTATTTACGTAAATGGAAAAATTATAATATTAAATCATTCAGGTATAATTATAAAGCACTTTTTGGGTTTTGTGAAAGTATCCATACATTTTCTCATGTATGTCTCTTAACGTGTATCAACTTACTTGCTAGAAAAGCACTTGCTAAATACTTTGTAACTTAGTTCTCACTGTCGGTAGCAAATTAGAAAAAATAGAATTAAATCTATATCAAATTAATATTAGTTTTTTCTCTTATGTCTTACATTTTATTGACACGACCGTAGCTGGTATCTTAATATGGTGGTCGGACGTGCCTATCATAATAACCCAGTCGAGCTGTATTTGCAAGTACATTTGTCCTTTCAGATTCTACCATGCCAAATAAGTTGGTCGGAGAACTGTAATATTAAAGCAATAACTTTAGGTCCGAAGGCTAAGTTTGACTTCCGACTATACCGGCATTACCATCTATAGCATCGCTGCATCTTCTGCGCTGATTATGTTGGGACAACTTAAACCGATGCTTATAACTACTTATGAATGGTCTTTTGGTAATGGTAACATTCATAGTCTGTAACTAAGTTTGCGATACTTCTTAATCTATCTATTTAGATGTTACCAAATAGTCCAAATTTTGTGTAACTTTATTCACTTTTATTACTGAATTAACAAAAAGAGCGAGATAATATATATGGACAGGTTAAACAGTCTTAGTGTTACAACAGAAATATCGGTTTCAGGTAAATAATGATAAGAATCGTGAATGATGACATTCAATTCTATTTCTTCTTTAAATACTTGTAAATATTATTCAGTTATTTCAACACTCATGAAGTGTTATCATTTAATCACTGTTTATGATTATTTAAGCTAATATATCATTTAGTTGTAATTGATATTACATTGTTTTATGTAACTAGGCTCATTCCATTAATTTTGAACAACATCTATCTGTTCATGTATACAAGCCTATTGTAACGAACTTACAGGACAAGTTTTTACAAGCCTGTACACTTGTACAAACTAGTATAAGGCTAGACTTACTTACTTACTTACACCTGTTACTCCTCGTGAAGGAGCATAGGTCGCTCACCAGCATTCTCCATCCAACCCTGTCCTGGGCAATCCTTTCCAGCTCCTTCCAGTTGTAATTCATCCTTTTCATATCTGCTTCTATTATCCGACGTAATGTGTTCTTTGGCCTTCCTCTTTTCCGCTTCCCTTCAGGATTCCAAGTTAGAGCTTGCCTCGTGATGCAGTTTGACGATTTGCGTAATGTATGTCCTATCCATTTCCATCGTCTTTTCCTAATTTCCTCTTCAGCTGGAAGTTGGTTTGTTCTCTCCCACAGAAGGCTATTGCTGATGGTATCCGGCCAATGGATGTTGAGTATCTTGCGTAGACAGCTATTTATAAATACTTGTACTTTCTTGATTGTGGTTGTTGTAGTTCTCCAAGTTTCAGCTCCATACAGTAGAATTGCCTTGACGTTCGTATTGAAGATTCTCACTTTGATATTGGTTGAAAGTTGTTTTGAGTTCCATATGTTCTTCAATTGTAGGAATGCGGCCCTTGCTTTGCCAATCCTCGCCTTTACGTCTGCATCTGAACCTCCATGTCTATCGACGATGCTTCCCAGATATGTGAAGGATTCTACATCTTCCATAGTTTCGCCATCAAGGGTGATTGGATTGCTGTTCTCCGCTTTGAATTTGAGGACCTTGGTTTTCCCTTTGTGTATGCTGAGGCCTACTGATGCAGAGACTGCTGCTACATTGGCTGTCTTTATCTGAATCTGTTCACGTGTACGTGATAGGAGGGCTAGGTCATCTGCGAAGTCCAGATCGTCTAATTGGTTCTGAGCTGTCCATTGTATTCCGTGTTTTCCTTCAGATGTCGAGGTCTTCATAATCCAGTCGACCACCAGAAGAAAGAGGAAGGGAGAGAGTAAACAGCCTTGTCTGACTCCGGTCCTTACTTGGAATGCATCTGTCAGCTGTCCTCCATGCACTACTTTGCACTGTAGTCCGTCGTATGAGTTCCGGATAATATTGACAATCTTCTCAGGAACTCCGTAGTGTCGAAGAAGTTTCCATAATGTCCTCCTATCTACACTGTCGAATGCCTTTTCATAATCAATGAAGTTGATGTATAGTGACGAGTTCCACTCAACTGATTGTTCGACGATGATCCGTAGTGTTGCAATTTGGTCTGTGCACGACCGATCCTTTCGGAATCCAGCTTGTTGATCTCGAAGTTGGGCATCTACTGCATCCTTCATCCGGTTCAGCAACACCCTGTTGAAGACTTTCCCTGGTATTGACAGTAGTGTAATGCCTCTGTAGTTTTCACATTTGCTCAGATCTCCTTTCTTTGGAATCTTGATGAGGTGTCCTTCTTTCCAGTCCATTGGCACTTGTTCCTCCTCCCAAATCTTTTTGAATAGAGGGTAAAGCATGCTTGTGGTTACTTCGACGTCTGATTTCAGTGCTTCAGCTGGTATGTTGTCGGGTCCTGCTGCTTTCCCGTTCTTGATTTGTCTGACGGCCATTCTAATTTCTTCCGTCGTTGGTGGGTTGACATCTATAGGAAGATCTGTGTGTGCTGCTTCGATGTTCGGTGGATTAATTGGAGCCGGCCTATTCAGGAGTTCCTCGAAGTATTCTACCCATCTGTTTCGCTGTTGTTGAATTTCAGTGATTGGCTTGCCTTCTTTGTCTTTGACCGGCCTCTCTGGTTTACTGTATTTCCCTGATAGTTTCTTCGTTGTATCGTAGAGCTGTTTCATATTTCCTTCTCTAGCAGCTTTTTCTGCCGTCGTTGCTAATTCTTCCACGTATTTCTTCCTGTCGGCTCTAATGCTCCTCTCCACTTGCTTGTTTGCTTCTATGTATTCAGCTTGTGCTTGGACTTTCTCTGCTCGTGTTCGGCTGTTGTTAATTGCTGTCTTCTTGTTCTTCCTTTCTTTGATCTTGTCCAGTGTTTCTATAGAGATCCATTCCTTATGATGGTGTTTCTTTAGGCCCAGAACCTCTTGACACGTTGAAGTCAATGTTTCTTTGATGCCTTTCCAGTTGTCCTCCATGGTAGTTTCTTCTTCCTTCAGTAGATCTTGAAAGGCTTGGAATCTGTTGTTGAGAGCTATCTTGAATTCATTGAGTTTGTCAGTATCTCGAAGGAAGGCTGTATTGAACCTTTGTATTGCTGTTTGTCCACTTGTCCAGTTCTTTTTTAGCTTCAGTTTTAAATTGGCTACAACTAGGTGGTGATCTGAAGCTACGTCAGTTCCTCTCCTGGTTCTCACATCTTCCATTGTCCTTCGGAATTTTTTGTTGATGCAAATATGGTCTATCTGGTTCTCTGTAGTGTGGTCCGGTGAGATCCATGTAGCCTTGTGTATACGTTTGTGTGGAAATATTGTGCCTCCTATGACTAATTTGTTGAATGCACACAAATTTGCAAATCTTTCTCCATTTTCGTTCCTCTCTCCCAGTCCATGTCGTCCCATAATATCTTCATATCCAGTGTTGTCTATTCCGACCTTGGCATTTAGATCTCCCATCAGAATGGTGAGGTCCTTTCTTGAGCATTTCTCTATGATTGACTGCAGCCGCTCGTAGAATTGATCTTTAATGTCGTCGTTGCTATCATTGGTGGGTGCATAACATTGGATAATATTCATTAAGATCCCCTCCTTCTTTGTTTTGAATGATGCTTTGATGATTCTGGATCCGTGGGATTCCCATCCTACAAGTGCATTTCGTGCTACTTTGGACAGCATTAGAGCAACTCCCTGTGTGTGTGGAGCATTTTCCTCTTCGTGACCAGAGTATAGCAGCATCTCTCCCGTAGCTAGCCTTTTCTGTCCAGCTTGGGTCCAGTGGGTTTCGCTGATTCCCAGTACTGCCAAGTTGTATCTCCTCATTTCCGTTGCTATTTGGCTGGTCTTCCCGGTTTCCCACATTGTTCTAACGTTCCATGTACTTATAAAAATTTTTGCTCTGGTTGTTAGAAGGGGCATCGGCCTCGTGGCTTCCGAAGGAATTCGGCTTTCACCATGAAGCGTCATAATTCTTCTAAATGAAGACCTTCTAACTCTCAGGGCAGAGTTAAAATGGTTTGAATTATTTTTTCTGGTAAGCGTTTTTTTAGCGAGTTAGTTTTCTACGGGATGGGGACGCTAACCCCATGCCCAACCCTCCTCCTTTACCCGGGCTTGGGACCGGCAGTAACTCTAGAAGAGCTACAGGCGGAGTTATAAGGCTAGACAATCATGTGAAAAGTAAATGCATCATTTCTATCCTATGAGTTATTTTGTTTTTATTCTTATGGTTAATTATGAAGCTCTATCCACGTTCATTTTCAAATATATACAAATGTTTATCTGACTATCTTATCACATTAAGTCTATAAATTATTTTTATTCACTACATATATTTTGTCTTCGCTCACTTCATTCAACATCATTCAAAACACACACACTTCCTTTGCTTTTTTGAACTTTGCACGTTTGATTTATCGTTAAAGCAGAGCATTTGTAATGCATTACCCTCTGACACCTCGTATTCCGATTTCTGTTTTCACACTGTTGATAATCGTAGTGGCAAAGTTGTTCTAGTTATCCAATGATACGATGTTATCAGGAATGATTATGTATTGCGAGTTAGATCTAGTTTCACTTTGATCATTAGATTAAGTGTTTTAACGTCAAGAGGCACTATATTTGGTATTTAGTAATTCGAGTTGTAAGGACCAATTCGAACCTAGATTTCACACAAGTTGGCACTTACCAGCAAAGTGTATTTGCAGTTTATTAGTGAGATTCGAACTCATTTTACTCAATTTCAGTCAGAGTTCGATCATTGTTAGAATTTAAACAATGTAATATCAGTTACTATTCAGTATTGATGAACTAGCGTGAATATGTACATTGAAAAACATTAATAGTAAAATTATCACTGAATTATGTGGAAAGCACTTGTTACATATTGGTAATGTAGAAGGGTTACTTTATGTTTAATATACTTCGCTTCCAACCACTGAGTCTCAGATTCAAATTCTATGTTTTCGTCTACATCGATTTAAGTAGACTGGTCGTATTACTTTCCCTCAATTGAAAATTGCTTCTTCGCTTTGCTCCAGAACTATGAAAATAATCAACTATATCCACTAATTTGGCTTTACACTAACTGTGATTGTCTAAATATATATAGGGAAAAGGGTAAATAATTGATTATAAGGTCAAACGTTCGTGTTATCTGTTCTTAATGATGAAGGCAAATATTTACCTCGCGCGCGAGCGCTTAACCATTAGACCACTGAGCCGGCCGACATCCAATGGTGTTAATGTTTAACTTCAACCAATCCACGAAATTGCGTCACCGTACACCATTTTCTTCAGTGAGCTGATATCTCACAACAAACCTAGTTAAACTCCACTGGTCACGGCTTCCAGGTTTTCCATGGTGGTCTATCTTCAATTGGTTCATGATTTCAACTACTGGAATTATTAAAATCTCCATAAAACCCCTTCTGATAATCATCTGCTCACTAGTGACTGACTTCAAGAGGCATTTCCTGAAGTTCTAGTGAGAATCAATCTAAAGATAAAATTCCCCCTCTTCATAAGTTTATTTTGAATATAATGGTTATTATCAAATCTTTAGTGTAAATTAATGATATGATATAATATAACCTGTTTTAAGAAAACAACAAAGTAGACTAACGTTCATCTTCCTTAACACTGAATAGTGTATATATATGCATAAGGTTCGGATTTATATGTAGTAAAACTATTTAACATTCTCATACGTCTCGTTTCTACACTTGTTGACATTAATTATCAAGGGATTTGAACCTGTGTCAGTCAGAGACATTGTCATTGGAATATTTGGATCGTGGTTAACTTTTGAAACAGTGATATACATACATTCCATTACCATTAAGTGAGTAATGACTACTTTCTTATGTATTTAGTTCTTATTGCTGATCAGTCATTTTCCATCGATCAAGTTGGACTACCAATTAGTAAGTGCTTAACTGATAGTATATTTTAATTTCCAATAGAGATTTTTATCTAGACTCAACTTTAATAATTCATCGAGAATTCGTGGTCTTTTAATGTAGTATTGTTTAATTTTAGCCTTTTTTTTGTCTCACAGTTTTTCCGACTGTTCTTTGTTAACTGATTAAATTTCTACTTCAATTAAAGAATATATTTCTTTCAACTATGCAAAATTTTTAGAATGAGGAGATTTCATCGTTAAAATCGAAAATCAATCACTTAGAATTACAGTATTCAACTGCTTCACAAAACACCAGGGATTTACGTAATCAACTTATTTGTCTTAAACGGTAAGTGTATTACTTGCATCGTAAGTAATCTATTCTAGTTATTTTTGTCTATTCTCACATGGATGATGTCACACCTTCATTGTTTGTATGCTAATAATTAACCAACTCACTTTATAGTCGATGTTAAGCCAATTTCAATATTCATTGTCCAATAGTTTCTGTATGATTTTCTTAGTGATTTGGGCTTACGTCATCTAGAAAATCTTTTCTACAAGTGTCAAGTTAATCGGTTCTAATTTCAAATTGACTGTCCTCAATATCTATATTACTTTTATGGGCACTCATATTTTTATCGATTATCATTTTGGCCTTGTTTCTGACGATGTAGTTGATGGACCTCTGTGTTATAGGCTGATAGATTGGATCTTTATCGCCATGTCTATTGACTGTAGATCAATATGAGTGTCAAAAGTTTTTAGATTGTCTTAGAATTTCCCTCACTTGGAATTCTAAAATTCAAATTATGAGGGAGTTTTATGAAGATTGGTTTGATTTTTAATTTCATTGAGCGTGCCATTGAAAACCAGGGGTACTGGACAACTATTTCGTCCCCGTAAGGAACTTCCCAAAACTCTGAGCCATGTTGGTAGATGCAGACTACTTGGTTGGGGTCCGCGTGACTATCGTAACCAATGGTTGGAGACTCTTGGTGACATGGCTCAGAATCGATCACAATGGTGTAGGTGTATACACTCTTTGTCTTCCCTTAAACTGTGAAATGAAAACCACTTCATATCTTTCTTTCTATGAACTAATTCTTTCTTCTTGTATTATGTCCTTATGTGCAATCTTTCTTTTATATATTAACACCATTTAATTAACTACTTCTATGAATCCGGTGTCCATCTTGTTGTGCTAACGAGGTGTGGCAACTTGGACTGATGTATATATGTGCCTGGTCCTACGTTGTAGCTGACTGACTGATCCATTGGTTCTAGTGATTAAGCTTTCGCTGAGAGACCTGAAGGTCTTAGGTTCTCATTTCTGGTGCGGCCATAGATGTGCACTGCTAAGAATCCTCATACTAAGGGAAGAGAGATGTCCATTCCCTCTTGATTTCAAGGTTACTCTTAATGAGAATCAACCCGTGACGAATACTACTTACCAATTTCAGATTTAGTTGAATTTTCAAAATCAAATAGAGTATACTGTTTTACAGTTATTCACATCATTTATTAAAAATACATCTTATGTATTTTTCTAACTTATCAGTGAACACATTGAAATGATAGATAAAACATTATCAAATAAATACACTACTACGACAAATGCAAACACCACTGTGATAAAGGTGAGTGATTCAGATGACGAATGCAATAACCAATCAAGCCTAAGTGACAATGACAGTGTTTCATATTCATCTCCTGGAAAATTTGGTTTTACTGATCGAACTAATAAATCTTGTCGGTAAGTCGTTTATTTTTCTTAATAATTTAATCTTAATGCACTAATGTGGCATGAAAACTTCATACAACACACATATGTCAGGTTCTACGTTACTTATGGCTGACTGAGGCAGTTTAGTTGTTTAATTAATTAACTTTGTGTTTGCATGTGCATGGTAGACCATGTAAGTTTCTTCCCATTCACATCTTAATAATTGGTTATATTTCTCGACTTTTTCGCATCATTCGACATTTAATTTAATCCATTTTGCCTAGCGAATCTTCATTGACTGCGGTGAAGTTGGGATACTTACTTACTTACGCCTGTTACTCCTCGTGAAGGAACATAGGCCGCTCACCAGCATTCTCCATCCAACACTGTCCTGGACAATCCTTTCCAGCTCCTTCCAGTTGTTATTCATCTTTTTCATATCTGCTTCTATTTCCCGACGTAATGTGTTCTTTGGCCTTCCTCTTTTCCGCTTCCCTTCAGGATTCCAAGTTAGGGCTTGCCTCGTGATGCAGTTTGATGATTTGCGTAATTTATGTGTTGCTGGTTCTCGCTAATATCTTGTCTGCTATGAGGGCAACCTGATGGAGTGGTGCGTCCTCAAGCAGAGCCGTCACAGTTGGCTGGATGTGAACCGGTAGCGACTCGTGCCACAGTTCTTTAACTATTTCTGATTCAGCTGCTGTTGGTCCTGCAAGGGATTTCAGGCGTGTGAGGTGGTGACGAGGTTTAGCGTCACCCGGAGGGTGACGTGCTAAAAGTGTTCTCAAACGTTCCTCTCTAGATGGGAGGAAATGACGTAGAATCGCCTCTTTGAGACGATCGTAAACATTAGGGACGTTAGGATTGAGAACAACCTCGCGAACAGCAACTATGTGGTCCCCGGGTAGTGATCCAAGAGCAAAAGCGTATTTCTACTTTTGACTCGTAATTCGTCGAGTCTCGAATTGAGACTCTAGTGCGGCGAACCATACCTCAGGGTCGTGGGGGATAAAAGCTACAGGTCTAAACTGGATGGCCTGTATATCAGAGTCTATGTTAGTAATGCCGCTCTTTTCGTTATCCATCATGCCGAGTATAGTATATATTAAGAATTAATATAAAAATACACAACAGACGTGGATAGAAAAACAATAGACTCACCGGAATGACTTCCTGAGGCGAAAAGACCAGAATTTATGACGTTTCAGAAGTCTGCTCACCAGTTGTGGCGTGGTGTCGAGTCCCAGTTGACTATGAACACCACTACACGTGCCAGAAAAATCAGAAGGCGAGAATTGAATGTAACCAGATTTATTCGTTGGCGATCTCGTGGTATCGAACGAATACCAAGATCGTGCCAAGAAAAGGTACAAGCGGAATCGGCAGGAGAAAGTACGTGCGAACGGGGTCACGAACCGCGAAACAATAATGGAGAGTAATGGTAGCACGAAATATCTGTAATTAGCACAGCTAAACAAAAGCACATTAAAAACAAGCACAGGTACAATTGGTTATAATAACAATAATAATAATTGTTTTCATTAAATCAATCGTGTTCTCGTGATAAAAGTAAGTCTCTACAGTTCCATTCGAGCAGTGGGGTTAGGCAAGATTGTCCAATTTATCCATTCCTCTTCAACTTTGCTATTGATGTCATTTAGGAAGCAGCTCTGATGGATGTAAGTAATGGCGGTGTGGATCTGTTGCCTGGAGAAAGACTTCTCGACCTTGAGTATGCGGATGATATTGTCTTACTTTGCGATAATGCCCAAGGCATGCAATCCGCACTTAGTCAGTTGGCAATCGAAGTGCGTAAGCATGGTATGTGCTTTGCACCTTCGAAGTGCAAAGTACTTCTACAGGACTGGCAGGATTATAATCCTATACTCACCGTGGATGGTGAGCAGATAGAAATAGTCGAGAAGTTCATGTGTATAGGTAGCTGCTTAAGTGCTGGTTGTGGCGTGAGTGTTGAGATCAGTGCACGTATGGTGAAAGTCAGAGCGTCTTATGCGAATCTGGGCCATCTTTGGCGCCTTCGTGATGTTAGTTTGGCTGTAAAAGGTCGGATCTACAACTCGTCAGTGAGAGCAGTTTTGCTCTATGCTTGTGAAACCTGGCCTCTTGGAGTGGAGAATGTTAGACAACTCTGTGTTCGATCATCGGTGTCTCCGAAGGACTGCTGACATCCAGTGGCAACACCATGTCAGTAATGCAGAGGTTCGGCGTCGTGTGTTCGGGCACAGAGACGATAATACAATTGATGTCACCAACTTGAAACACCGGATTCGGTGGCTTGGACATGTTCTCCGAATGTCGTCCCAGAGAATTCCACGTCGTGCATTATTTGCCGACTCTGGGACTGGTTGGAAGAAGCGGATAGGTGGCCAGTGTATGGCATGGTGTCGTGGCATGAAAGAAAGCTGCAAAGGACTGGCTTGTGTTGGTCCTTCACGACTCACTGGCCGGGGTCCGAGAGATGGTGCAACACAGTGACTAGAGACGTTATCAGATATGGCTCAGAATAGAAGCCAGTGGCGATCCTGCTGTACCATTCTTTTACTTTCTTCATAAAAAGTGGTTGTGTCTCTCTTAACTGAAAGATTTCTTCCGATTGTACCTTTCCGTTTCCGCCATTATTATTATTATTACACTACCTTACACTAATCTGCTCGTTGTTGTTCCTTTTTTTACACTCCTTACCTCCTTTTTTTCTCTTCGAATTCTCATTGTTTTGTGTGGCGCATTTATATTTGGTTCCCTCTTGTACCAATATTTATGTGTTCAAATAAATAATAATAGTAAATAAATGTGGAGTTCTAAATAACGTCACTCAGCTCCACAGTCTGAGACGTGTTATTACTGACTTATTCTAGTCGTAACCAACCTGTAAGGCTGAAATAGTTACAGTTAATAGGCACTGAGTAATAAACAATGCCAAGTTTGTTCAGTCTTTTATTGTTGATCTATTTGTGTCGGTCGAATTTCAATGCTCCCACTAATGTGTGATTCGATATCACGTGACCCATGTTGAGATGCTAGATAGGTGGATGCGGTCAGTAAAATAACGGACTGGATTACTATGTTTACATATTCCGTTTATCATAAGTTTTCATTTAAATAATTAATTATCATCGTTCTGCTTATTATTCCTATTTTATTTGCCAATCAAATACTCACAGCTCACCCTATTCACAGCCTTTCTCGGCTTCTATATGTGATTCCTGTGAATTTTCGTTTTATGGCGTGATGTGGTTCAGTATGTTTGTATGTAAACCCTCGTATGTTTGAAATACGATAATGGTAGAAGGTGGTTTCTGATTTCTCGTTTCACTCGAGGCAGAAGATAAAGAAGGGTTTGAGTATAACGGACCAAATTCGAGCTTAGCTTGTGTTTGGCTCAAAGTTAACGGTGCAGGTCTAACGTGTATTTGGTCAAGTCTGAAATACTAGTTCGTAGAAGACACAGTAGACGCGTCATAGAAAAAATTATAATTAGAATTCTGATTGATGACTAACACGCGATATCGATCAGTGTCTCTTGTTATAACAACAGGTAATAAGTGACAGTCTTTTGTAATTCTGTTTGATGATGATTTATGTATTATTGTTAAAAATAATATCTACCATAGTTGCACTAGTCCAACAGTTAAATCGTGTTATACTATTCATTTTGCTGTACGCTTAATGTTTCTCGTTTCATTTTTTATTTTTTTGTTTTTCAAAGTAAACTATCCAAAGAGTTTTCTAGATATATTGCTCATTTATTACCGGATGATGACCTAATGTTAAATGAAATTAACCATAATTTTCACTTAACCGATTCATTAGACGAATTTGTCACATTTTTAGCTCAATATGTTGAAAAGATTTTACCATACTTAGTTGATAAAGGCAAATTAGTAAGTACATTGTGTTCATAATAGATAAATAGTTATTTATGTTGCTCCATTTCATAATAGTAATATTGTTTGTATTCCTTTTTTTGCCAATTGTTAACTGACTAGGCTAAATACGATATGAATTTCTAAGCAATATCATCCTTATTATAAAATTCTCAAGTTTTTAGTTTGACCATGTTTAGGATGGTTAGAGGCTGTGTGCAAATTGCCGTGAACTTACAAAACGTGTATGAAACAGTTATTCTATGTGCGCATTGATTTTCAAAGACCTATCAGTTGACATTATACCATAATGAGTTCAAATCTGGAGTAAAAGAATTCCTATCTGATTTGTTTATCTCGACTCTAACCTCTTCCCGTCATTTAAAATTTATTTAGTGGATAAAAAATGGTTAGTGTAACACTAGAGCTAATAAATAGGATTCAAGTTCACTTGGTTGAAAAGTAAAATGAAATAAATCCTAAGTTCCAACATTAACTTTGACTAAATATTCTTAATTGCTTCCTATCACTACACAATGATGAGTGTAATTGACATAAGCCACCTTTAACGCCATCACGATCTTGGTTTAGCCGTGAATGGATGCAAATATATTGATTTATTTATAACAATCTACCCAATGCTCAATTTATTCGAAATTACCAAGTCAAACCTTGGTGAATGGTTACGTTTTCAACACGTTGGTTCTGTTCTGTCTTTGAAAAACCTATCCTTTCTGATCTGAGAGTATCTGGCCACATTGTTCGATTATCGATATCTCTGAGAAACTTCACATTCATTTTTATTGTTATGCAGAATCGAAATAGTTAGTCCTTTAAAAAGTGTGTAAAAAATATGTATCATTGAATGCCAACTTATGGTTCTAACAATTAAACTCTCTTTGTGAGACCTATTGGTCATAGTTTTAGTCATCTGTAGGGCCGTGGATGCTCACTGGTGAAGAGTCTCATACAAAACAAAGCAGTTGACCAACGCTTCCTGTTTTCTAATGATTGTCTAATCAGGGTCAGTTCGTAACATGCAAACTACACAATAAAACCTCAGTGACTTTATGGATACACTAATTACTGATTTTACTGTTCTCTTTTTAGTTTATGGTAACATGTGAAAGCATTAATTGTTACTATTTATTGTATGTGCTAGAAATACGCCATGAAATGTTTTCCACTAGGTTTCAAAACAATGTAAAGAAGGTTTAGACTTCATTGTCAATTGTGATACTTTAAAAGTAACCTATTGAAGTAGCTCATCTATTCAGTCAGTCAGTCAGCTACAACGTAGGACCAGGCACATATGTGCATCGGTCCAGGTTGCCATACCGCATCAGCACAACAAGATGAACACCGGATTCATAGCAGTGGTTAGGTCAAAGGTAGTAATATGTAGGAGAAAGACTGCATATAGAGATATAGTACAAGAAGAAAGAATTGGTTCGTAGAAAGAAAGATATGAAGCGATTTTAATCCCTTAGTTTAAGGGAAGACAGGGAGTGTATACACCGACGCCATTGTGATCGATTCTGAGCCATGTCACCAAGAGTCTCCAACCATTGATTACGATAGTCACGCGGACCCCAACCAAGTAGTCTGCATCTACCAACATGGCTCAGACTAGAAGTTAGTGACTTCAAGCACTGATGCCACGTTTTGGTTTGGCCGCCCCTAACTTTCTTCCAACCATTTCCAATACCGGATAGCATTGCACGTCGTGGTAATCGGTGTTCAGGCATACGTAACACGTGGCCTAACCATCTCAGTCGATGAAGATTCATAACCTCATCAACTGATTTACCATCATTCCCTAATACCCTGCGTCTAACCTCACTATTACTTACCCGGTGATCCCAGCAGATGCCAGCAATATTTCTAAGGCATCTGTGGTCAAATACTAATAGCTTACGAGTGTCTTCTACTCTTAATGGCCATGTTTCGCTGCCGTAAATTAAGACAGAACGGACTGCTGCGCAGTATACTCGTTCTTTTATTGATAGACGGATATCTTGCCTTCGCCATAGGTGACGCAAGTTGGCAAAAGCCAATCGAGCTTTTCGAATCCGTGCTGAGATTTCGTCCGATACCAACCCATTAGGGCTGATCAGACTTCCAAGATAAGTGAAGTTGTCAACGCGTTCGACTACTTCACTCCCTATCTTTAGTTCAGGTGTTGACGCAGACCAGTCCTGAAGCAACAACTTGCATTTAGAGGGAGAGAAGCGCATTCCAAACATCCTGGCATTGTTGCTCAGTGCTACCAGAAGACTCTGTATTTTGTCAGCGTCTTCACCAAACAGGACTATGTCATCTGCGTATTCTAAGTCGATAAGTGGATCTCCTGGAAGGAGATCATTGCCCGAAAATTCAGTCGACGAGAATGCTATTTCCATCAATAGGTCTATGATGAAGTTAAACAAAAATGGAGAAAGTGGACAGCCTTGACGGACACCACTTGAGGTTGCAGAAGCAGATGACGGTTCGCCATAAGCTCTCACTCGACTAGTAGTGTTCAACTAAAGAGCCTTCACAAGGTTTATGTACTTCTGAGGTACGCCTTTCAATGACAGACACTGCCACAGAATCTCGCGGTCTACCGAGTCAAATGCTTCTTTTAAGTGGAGAAAGACCACTATTGTCGGACGCCGATAAGTATGCCTGTGTTCTAGAATCTGACGAATGGTGAATATGTGGTCGATGCAGCCACGACCAGGTCTAAAGCCAGCTTGGTTCTCTCGTGTTTGCAGTTCACGAGTCTTAGTCAAGCGTCTAATAATTATCGAGGCTAGTATTTTAGATATTATATTAGTTAAACTAATCCCTCTGTGGTTGTCACAGGATGATTTTAACCCTTTCTTATATATTGGGACGATAAGTGATTGTGACCAGTTAGATGGAATAACGTCTAACTCCCAGATCTTAGCTAAAATATTAGTCAACCTAATCGCTAAAATTGGACCACCATCCTTAAAGACCTGTAGAGCCAATCCATCTGGACCAGCTGCCCTTCCTCGTTTCAGATTAACTATAGCCTTTTGAACTTCAGCTAGAGTTGGGGGACCTACTTCAATGTTCCATTCACACTGTCTGGGAATGGAGGGTAGTTGTAGAGTAGCTGAAGGCCAGCTGAACTGTTCTCTGAAATGTTCCGCCCATCGTTCTAAACGTCTGGACTGGGAGCAGATGAGAGTGTCGTCTTTTTCCGATATAATCTCACTTACACTTGACTTATTAATTCCAGTTTCTTTTATTAGTCTGTAAAGCTGTCTTGTGTTCCCTATGGTCGCCGCCTTTTCCATCTCTTTTGCTTTCGTTGCCCACCACTGCTCACGGTCGTTTCTTAGACTTTTTCTTAACCTAGATCTGATTTGTTGTCGCTCTTCATCATGTTCAGAACCTGATGGGACGAGTTTGCGAGAATCCATCAGTGTGATAGACTTTGAAGAAATCCACTGGTTCTTTGAAACTCTGTGGTTTAAGTCGCTAATAGATGTCACTGCTGCTTCCACAGCTGCTTGTATTTCATTCCAAGCAACATCTGGGTCAGCCTCGTCTTCAGAACTACCTAATCGTGACCTCAGTTGTTCCTGGAATCTGCTTTTGGTTTCCTCGCTACTCAGTTCGGTTCTAATGGGTCTTTTTACTGTGGCTTTTTTGCGTCCAGTGAGGCGCAAGCAGATGTGTGCCCGTATTAGGGAGTGGTCGGAGTCCAAGCAGGTACTCCAGAATGAGCGACAATCTTCTACCGACCCTCTCCAACGATGACTGATGGCAATATGGTCTATTTGAGTCCATCGTTGGTTTAGTGTAGGGAGTCGCCATGTTAGACGATGTCTCTCCTTATGCTTAAAATTTGTGTTTGCTAAAAACAAACGATTGTCTGAGCACAGTTGCAGCAGACGGTCACCATTATCTGTTCGTTGTGTCGGAATACTAAAATATCCACCTAAATGCCTTTCTGTTTGGTTTAAACTACCTATCTGGGCATTAAAGTCACCTGCTACGAGTACTATGTTTGGGCGTTTAGCTTTCTGAAGAAGTTCAGAAAGCTTTCTGTAAAATTCATCTTTCACTTCATCTGAGCTGCAGTCGGTGGGAGCGTAGGCAGAAACGACGAAAAGGCAACGACGTGTGTCCCTATCCTTCCGAGTTTTTACGGAGCCGTTTAGCCGAACAGCACATAAACGACTGTTGACGGGGATCCATTCTAGCAGTGCTTGTTCCGCCCTCATGCTTAGTGCTATCCCTACACCTGCCAGTCCACGAGAGCTGGCCATCGGGTCACCAGATACACGTAGGGTGTATCTCGTTGGCTCTCCGTTTTGCCGAGGTGAGGTCAAGTGAATGACCACACTGGAATCCTGTATGCGTGTTTCGGAGACACAGCATACATCAATGGAAAGAGACTCTAGGGTTTTAGCCAAGGAAGCCTGCTGACCGATTTGACATAGAGTGCGTACGTTGAAAGCTCCAATGTGTAGTTTGGAGCGAGGTTTCAGTAGACCTGGGACAGAGTTTTGAGCACTAGAATCGTTGGCTATGGTGACACTTGAGGAGGAAGCCGAAGGAGGAAGTTTAGGGTTGAAAGTCGATGTAGGAGGAATAATAGGAATTGGAGAGGAAGGTTGATTATGAATACAGTGGTCTTGGGTGCTGTTAGAGGTATGAGGGCGGTTATCACTTCCCGGTTGCCCACACCGAGGAAGGGTTCTTCTGGAGGTACGTGAAAAGGAAATTGGATTAGAGGCGGTCTTAGTGACCTGAGAGCGTGACCGCAGTGCCCAAGGGACAACTGCTTGAGGCCGGTCGCGCACGGCCTTTTCGTGGGAGGTTTTTGACGTGTTAGCTCCGTTCTTCAAAGGGCCTTACCACCGGAGACGGAAATCCGTGAGGTAAGGTGAGGTGCGCATTTTTAGGGTCGACCTTTTCTAACCCCACCCCTCCTTGTGGGAAGGCAGCATTGCTGTCATGCTGGTTGTCTGAAGGAAACACCTTACTGCTGTCACACCTCTGTACAGTCAGCAGTACGACTTCGCCTTCGGACCTTGGGTTTGTTGCTTTTAGTCTTACCGCTCTTCAACCGACCTGTCTGACATGGTAGGACCTTGAGGAACGGTTGTTCCAGCCAGTATAGCTCGGTTGCTTCATCACGATAGGCAAGCCCGACCACCACGTCAAGGTAGCAACAACGGTCGGGGCTCATCTATTCATTTAGTTCCAGAGTTAAGTGATAATTAAACTTTAACTATATTATTAAAATTGATAAACATCCCTTATCTGAATGCTACCTGATCAAGTCTGTCCGTATATACTGAAGGTGTTTTCATCAAACGACTAGTATGTGCAACGATGTTGTCTTTTCACAATTCAAGGAAAGGGTTGGACAAGGTTGGTCCTAAAAACAAAATACCTCAGCATATGCTACTTATTTTCTTCATCAAGGGTAACGTAACGAATATTAAGTTTTTCTACACTCCTGTCATTCTCTCTGGAAAAACGTAGATTAGAATTTAAAGACCTATACTGCGATTCACAATTCAGTTTACAGTAAATGCAATTGGTGACAAAGTGAGACTTATTGGAGTGCTACCATGCTCCGTAACACTCAAGGATCTGATTATATTTGGGATGTCACGTAATAAATGACAAGCTAAACTCATTGGACTTTCTAAATTCACAGGCTAACTGGATGCGCAGAAAATCTGTGTAACTAACGTCGGTAACATTTTGCATTCATTTCTCATTCAAGGACGCGTCATCAACTTTATGTGAAGCAATTAACGGTTTCATTTGTCGGAGCATACAGGGGATGAAAATTGACCTCTAGAATTAATTTTACTACATTAATGGTACAATCCATTAATTTCACCAGAATCATTTAGCCAAATGATCTTAATGGATTGGTTAATGTACTCAGTTTTAACCATATTCATGGTCAAACAACAAATAAAAAATAGACAACCAGATAGAGAAACTTCGAGCTGTGAATAAGTGTCCTCGAAAATGAGACTAGAAGAGAGCTCACCAATTTGTAGTGGCCCAAATCCTAGGACTAAATTCAGATGCACATAACTCCAAAGTAACAATTATAAAGGAGAATTGCACTTATAAAGTATACAATGTGAAATAACTGAAATAAAACTGAACATATACTTGTAAAACTTCTGGATCAGAAATCAACCACACAAAAGTTCACTCAATCGATTGCAGTAATTCAACCGAATTGGGGACTAATGAATTATCAGAAAATGTGTATATTTTACAGTGTTTTTAGTTCTAGACTATGTAGGAACCTTTCAAGGTGTAAATCAGCGTAATATCTATACAACTCCATAGACATGTACGTTTAGTGATGCAGATGGATACGATTCGGAAGCCCGATGTCTTTTTGCACGCCGCAGCGAATAACGGTACTTTGTAAGTAGTTCTTGCTATGTTAGCTTTGCACTTTAAAGGTCTAATCATTTGTGTGAAAATAATTTTTCTCTTCAAAATGTACGTGTTATGCTCACCACTTTTGTTATACAGGGAAAGCTAACACTTTTCATCCTGTCCTGTTATGCATACTGCTTATTGTATTTTTCAGATTTTTCTCCCCTTATTAGTTCAAATTATTTGTTTACATTCCAATCCATCGGTACGTGATCAATTTCTCTGCCTATTATTTGATTTCCTTTCAACTACTTCGTCCCCTACCTTATCACCTCAATCATCATTATTGTCAATTGAGCATAAAATGTATGTGGATCATATGAATCCATCTAGCCTAATTAAAATGAATACTGGTTGTGATTCAGTTGGTCGCATAAATCATGATGAATTCTCTAAGCATATATTAAATGCTTTACGATTATTAGCTTCATATTTAGGTAAGTGAAAAATTGTCTAATTATATTTTATGACAGCCTGTTATAAAAATGAGTGTTTTGTTTTTGGATTTCTCACTGGATAAGGGAAATGTTAGATTAGATTAAAATAAAAACCGTTGAAATCACGAACCGATTAATGTAAGACCACCATCCAAAACCTGGAAGCACTAGACGGCCATTTCGCCTCAGTATGCGACTCCCTAGCAACGCGCATCCTCGACCCCTCAATCGGGAGTTGAACCCAGCGCCTTCGATCTTGCTCTCGAACGCTTAGCCTATAGACCATCTAGCCGTCATCCAGCGGTATTAGTTTCTGACTTAAATTAATCCACGATATTGTGTAACCGTTTTCTATTGTCTTCGGTTAGTAATTGTCTCATACCTGACACGATTTCGCTCCATTGATCACGGTTTCTCACCAAGACTCTGGGAATTTCATCTCAAAGCTATTCATTAGTGAGCACATGATAATTGTCAGTAAGTTGTAGGGTTTATGGTTTTTCATTGAGATCATGAAATTAAAGTCACATAGATTTTTTTTATTCATTTATTTACAGTAATTATTACAATGTTTACATTAATTGATCATTGGTTAGTAACCAGTGTGATGTTTGTCTAATATTAAGTCCTGGTCGGATCCTGTCGATCAAGTTACAGCGTGATCAGTAGTCTAATTAATTCGTTTCCTATCGACTGCTTGGAAATCACCTAACATCAAAATATAGAGACTCAGTGTTAAATCACTTAAACTAATAGCCGCTTGCAACTTGACTGTTATGACTCGGTCATCTCTAATCACTATATGAACATGACACTAGATATGACCCAGTGATTGACCAGTGTAAATATTTCAGTCCTATAGGAGGTCAGTCTCTTTCCGGATCGGTCAGTGGTAACTTCTTAGATTTTAAAGCTGAGTGATCACCGGCGTTTATCACTTCCTTCAAGATTGCTATTAAATGTTACTGACAAGTACCAACTAGCACAAAACTTAGGTCCAGAGTTTTCTATCGATTGCCTCCGTTCACCTAATATTGTTACAATATGTTTGAAACAGTGAGAAAATTTACAACTTTGTTTATTATTTAAGTTTGTCGCGTTCGGGTAATTACGGTGTAAATTAGGTACAAAGCAAGCAGTTGACCTCAAGAGTAGTTTATTTACACATACACAGCACATGATTGTAGACAAAACAGGACACTTTGATCCTTGATGACTTTCATCCACTTAGTAATTCCATCGGATTAGTTTGTGTGTTATGTGAATGGTGAAAGCATGTTAAATACCCTAAAAAAAAAACATTTTTTAGCAAAAAATCAAATGCAACTATGTCTCAGTTAAATATAATTCTGACTTGTTTCAATGTAATTTTCTGTGCAAAAAGAAATGCTCCACACAAATTAAGTGATCACCTAGTGAAGAAAAAGATAAGAAATCCGTAAGGTCTATGAATGAATACAGAAGAATAGTATTTAATAAAACATACCTCCTGATACCCATGTACGACTAAGAGTTTGAAGAGTCTCCCCTCTCACTTGAAACGCTGTCAAATGGCCACACGTCTTTTTACTGTTTGGTAGAAAAGTCGTCACACATTTCGCTTAACGAATGTGCTTTCATGAAAGGTTTATGGGCGGACATCCAACGCCTAAACCGGGTTTATAAATACCGAGTAGAATCCATTTGATTAGGTTAGAAAGTCCTTATGTCAAACCATTGGTATACATAACAGGCTCTAGGATTCTGGTATACAAATGGTGTACGAACCTATTTCTCTCACTGGTTATTATTGGACTTCATTTCTCGACGTCAGTGGTTTCATAGCATTATGGATTAGATCTCTGGGTCAAAAGCTCAGAGTTCGGTCTCCCAAGGAAAACCATCTGATTCAGTTTAGATGTTCAGGCAGTAGTATCCCACCCCATACACATAAAATTTAATATTACTCAAAAAAATGAAAGTTGTAACAAAAACAACTTAGATAAACGTATCAGACTCTTAGCACTAGCTGAATTCTGTCCATCATTGATAGAGAAAACATTTCACCATCCACAAACGTTCTACATTTTAAGTTTGCTTTTTAGGTCGACTTGCATTTATCATAATTCATTTCTATTCATGAATTTCAATAAGCGGTAATCAAAATCTCTACCGATAGACACAAATCTAGAGTTATTATTGATGCATTAATAATTTCATTAATCAATGGTCTTTATCAGTATTGGAACTAAAAACATTTTTTGGTATCTAACATGTCATGTCTACGTGTTCATACTGTCATTTTGATGACATCGTTTATTCACCTTTGATCTTGGATGACAAAGAAGTAATTACGACTCACAGCGTTAAGTCAGCATATTATTATAACTAATTCAAGCATATTATTTACTTGTCTGATATTAGATCTACATTTTAAACAAAAAGTTGGAAAGTTATTTTATACAAAGCGTTTCATATCGTACTTTTAACAAATCATTCTGTTACAATCTATCCTTATTGTATAGGTCCTGCTCGATTGGAAGGTGAACTGTTACCGGGATTATGGTTACAAATAAATAAATGTCCAATTTCTGATCTATCCAGAAGGCTTCTTTTAGTGTCGGCCTGCGGTGTAATCGCTCCTCACCTTCCGGTTAGTTAAAAATCATATTATTGTCTTATACTATGATTGCTGGCCTACGATTGGTGTATTTTCATATTCTATAGTGTATAACTTAATCTGGGATTACCCACGGGGTAAACCCTCCAAATAAACTGCAAATATATAGCTGTTCTCGTCTGGCCGTAAAGTAGATACGTTGTATCCCGTGGAGAGAGAGTATGAATAAATCTGAAAAAAAGAACAAGAGACAAAGTAAACAGACTCATGAAACACGCTGTTTGCAATTGCAATTAATAACGAAAACAATCAACAAAAATAAGCAGTAACACAAATGTGAGATTAAGATAATATGGAAATGGAAACTAGAAGTTAATACAGTAAAATTTTAAATGTGCTACACAGTTTTCCCTGGTACGAAAGCATTATCCCAGTACTTGTTTTACTTTAAATAAGAATAAGAACAGGTCTGCCTGACATTTCTTTTATGTTAGCATTCTTGAAAGTTCACCAAAATTATTGAATTAAGTGTTTGTATTAATAAGTAAAGTTGGACGATTGCAGCTAGTTGAATGTTCTTACTTACTTAAGCCTATTACTCCCAATGGAGCATAGGCCGCCGAAGTTGAATGTTCACCAAGCTATAAATTTACTGGCATCTCATCGCGAGATTTATTTCAACGGCGATTCCAACTATCTGATCCAGTTGTACACTATTACTTAAACTACAAATGATGCGAAATTCCGTTTCGTTTAGACTGAATGACTTCAAAAATGGTTGGTTACTGATTGTATATAAAACATTCATAATGAATTTATGTATTCACAAAAATATTACCGATAGGAATTTTATTTATTTAAACACATAAACATTGGTACAAGAAAGCGCCACACAAATCATTCGATTCATACGTCATTTGTTCCCTCAGGATCCTGGAGCCGATGTGCACCATTGGTAAGGAATCAGGGATTTTTAACCCCTTAGGTGGATCCTCCATATTCACCAATCCGGGTAAAGCGCTGGACATTCGTTTCCTAACAACTGCGTTACTTACTCGATGGTCCCATGATATACGAGCAATGTTTCGAAGACACCTATGATCAAATACTAGTAACCTACGGATATCCTCTACTCTTACCGGCCATGTTTCACTGCCATAAAGTAGGACGGGACGAACTGCTGCGCAGTAAACACGTCCTTTGGTTGATAGACGGATATCTCGCCTACGCCATAAATGACGCAAGTTGGCAAAAGCTAGTCGAGCCTTCTGTATCCGTGCTGAGATTTCGTCACACACCAAACCACAAGGGCTGATGAGACTTCCAAGATAAGTGAAGCGGTCGACACACTCAACTACTTCACTCCCTATCACTAGTTCAGGTGTCGATGCAACCCAATCCTGAAGCAACATTTTGCATTTCGAGGGAGAGAATCGCATCCCGAACATGCTTGCATTGTTGCTTAGAGTGGTCAGAAGACTCTGCATTTTGTCAGCGTCTTCACCAAATAAAACTATGTCATCTGCATATTCTAAGTCAACAAGTGAACCTCCCGGTAGAAGTTCAACCCCTGTAAATTTAGATGAGGAGAGTGTTATCTCTAAAAGTACGTCGACCACAAAGTTGAACAAGAATGGGGAGAGTGGACAGCCCTGACGAACACCACTTGACGTAATCGATTCTGATGACAGTTCGCCATAAGCTCTCACTCTACCAGTTGTGTTCGAGTAGAGAGCCTTTATAAGGTTAATGTACTTCTTTGGTACTCCTTTCAGTGACAAACACTGCCATAGAACCTTACGATCGAGAGTCGAATGCTGCTTTAAGGTCCAGAAATACTATGATTGTGGGGCGTCTGAATGTATGTCTGTGTTCTAGGACCTGATGTAGTGTGAATATGTGGTCTATTCAACCACGTCCGGGTCGAAAGCCAGTCCGGTTTTCTCTAGTTTGCTCTTCACGAGCTTTAGTTAGGCGTCGAAATATTATTGAAGCTAATATTTTAGACACTATATTTGTCAAACTGATTCCTCTGTGATTGTCACAAGAGGACTTTTGTCCTTTCTTATAGACTGGCACAATCAGTGATTGAGACCAGTCAGATGGGATTACGTCCAGTTCCCAAATTCTACCTAAGACCTCAGTTAATCTCACTGCTAATACTGAACCACCATCCTTAAAAATCTAAGGAATAAACCTGTCAGGGCCTGCTGCTGTTTACCATACTGACAATATCACTGCTATTTCCACAGCTTTTCGGATATCACTTTATGCCGCCCCAGGGTGGGCATCACATACATAGCTGCCTAACTGTCTTCCGAGTTGTTCCTGAAATATACTCTTAGCTTGACTATCATTAAGTAGGGCCCCAAGAGGTTTACTTGCACCATCTTTCCTACGTCCAGTAAGACGCAGGCGAATACGCTCTCCCACTAGAGCATGATCTGAATCTAAGCATGTGCTCCAGAATGAGCGACAGTCTTCTATCGAGCCCCTCCATCGGTGGCTGATAGCGATGTAATCTATTTGGGTCCAATGTTGGGACGAATTACAGGGTCGCCATGTTAAAAGATGTTTTTCCTCATGCTTACAGTTAGTATTTGCAAGAAAGAGGCGGTTATCTGAGCATAGCTGCAATAGACGGTCGCCATTATCTGTTCTTTGAGACACGACGCTATAAGATCCACCCAGGTGTCTTTCCCTTTCGCTTAGTTTACCTACTTGAGCATTAAAGTCACCAGCCACTAATACTACATCAGAGCGCCTAGCTTTTCGGAGGTCGGAAAGCTTTCTGTAAAACTCATCTTTTACATCATCTACGTTGCAGTCGGTGAGAAAATAGGCAGAGACGACGAAGAGGCAACGACGAGTGTCCCCATCTTTCCGAGTCCCTACTGTCCCGTTTTGTCGGACAGTTCACAAACGACTGTCTACTGAGATCCAGTCTAAGAGAGCTAGTTCTTCCCTAAGACTCAATGCTATACCTACGCCGGCGAGGCCACGAGAAGCAACATCATAGCTTCCAGATACACGAAGTGTGAGCCGTGTTGGTTCTTTATTTTCGCATGGTGATGTCAAATGAACGACGCTACGCGGATCCTGTATGCGCGTTTCGGAGACACAGCACACATCGATAGCGCGAGATTCTAAAGTCCTAGTTAAGGGAGCCTGTTGTCCTATTTGGCACAGTGTTCGTACGTTAAAAGCTCCTACATGTAGTTTAGAGCGTGGTTTCAGGAGACCAGGAATAACGTTCCGCGTACTCGAATCGTTTGCCCTAGCGGTGCGAGGTGATAAAGGGACGTGAGAAGGGTTAGTTGTGAAGATAAGAGTGGTATAAGGAGGTGTAGGAAGGATTTGAATGTGATCAACTTGGCCTCGTGTGCTGTTACGGGTATGAGGGCTGGTGTCACTTCCCGGCTGCCCACACCGTGGAAGGGTATTTCTTGAGGAACCTGAAAAGGAAGTTGAATCAATGTTGGCCTTAACGACCTGGGGGTGTGACCGCAGAGCCCAAGGAACAACTGTTTGCGGCCGGTCCCGCACAGCCTTTTCGTGGGAGGCTTTTAATGTGTTAGCTCTGTTGTTCAAAGGGCCTTACCACCGGAGACGGAAATCCGTGAGGTAAGGTGACTTGTGACATTTTTAGGGTCAATCTTTTCTAACTCCTTCCTTCCTTATGAGAAGGCAGCATCGCTGCAGATGTTGGTTGTCTGAGGGAAACATCTTACTGCTGTCACACCCCTCTACAGTCAGAAGTACGACTTCTCCCTCAGACCTTGAGATTCCATAGCAGTGTGCATTTATGACCGTACAGAAGATTTTACCTAGGACTTGCATGTCTTATGATAAGCTTTTCACCTTCAGATTACTGAGCACGTATCTAGTGGTTTACTTGTGTAAATTCCATGAATTCGCGTTACTACATAATCATTTTCGAACACAATCTAGCAATCACTTTGAAATATATGAATATTATACATTCACGATCAAATCAGTGATCTCCGCACCCCCACCTCCTACTTTAACATTGACTTTACGCATGCTGGTTGTCCGAGAGAAACGCCTTACTGCTGGCACAACCCTCTACAGTCAGCAGTATAACTTCGCCCTCAGACCTTGAGTTGCTGCTTTTAGTCTTACCGTTCTCCAATTGACCTGCCTGGCATGGTAGAACCTACAGGAACATATGTTCCAGCCAATATAACTCGGTTGGGTCATCACGATAGGAAAGCCCGACCACCGCATCAAGGTAGCAGCTACGGTCGGGTGTAGTACATTCAGCAAAAATAGTACGCAAATTTATTATAATCGAGTCGAAATACTCTTAAAATGGTTGTTATGAAAGACTGATAGTCTGAGCTATTTATATACAAATCTGAATAAATTTCTATTAATGGGCTAGATGAAGTAGAGTACAGTTTACTGGATTTTACCAACCGATGGATATTAAATAATTCTTAACGATTTGTTTATTACTGAGATTTTAGGTGATTGGAGGTAGTTGACAAAAAACCCTATTTGATGTAAGTTCTTTATTATTTGATACTCGTTAACAAGGTGTTCAACCCGTTATGTCCTGTTATGACCTTGACGTCTGACTTTTCTATATGCGACTTATCCACCAATCAGAATACGACTTATACAAATCTTCACACTACGCCAAACCAATGACGTTCAACCGGTATGAGCAGTCTAGCGTCCTTATTGGTCCTATGTCCTCCTAGCCCGTCCACTAGAGTCCATAACACAACACCAGTTTCTGCAATATGAATTAGATCGTTTATTTCAGACGTACTCGGTTTATATATCAACCAGACAGACCACAACGTACCATAAAATAGAAAACATGTGTACACAAATAAGCCGAAAAGTGGCTGTGGACGCGGGAGATAGTAATTAATAGACTGAACATAGATTAAGAACCGTAAATCGTTTAATAATAAATTATAGGTCAAAATGAAGCTTATAATAAGGGAAATATAAATATACATAATGTAATTATTGAATAGTTATACAATAAGAACATTTATAGAATATTAGTCCATTAATAGTCCTCAGAAGTTACCCGTAATTTAATCTTCACTCGGATATAACATGTCCTTTAGCCCTCAAACTATTACGTGACAAGATCGCCAATCAGAACACCAACCTATAACGACCTTGACCCTGTACCAAACCACTGACTTGTTAAACAGCTCGAGCAGCCTAGAATTAACTCTGAGTCCTTGCTGGTCCTTCTCGTATAGCCCTGCCTGTTTCAGTCCAGAACACAATCTCAGCTCCCTCTGTATGAACCGTATACTTCAGACATGCCTGGCTTATACATAAGCAGATCAGACCATATTACACCATAAAATGAAAACTAACAATTATACAAAATCAAGCCATATTGGCTATAAATATGGGAGACTGTAACTAGTAGATTATATATATATATATAGCTTACTGTCCTATAAGTCTTCCGATAATGGAGGATAACATAGAGGTTTTCAATTTCATTCTAGATATAGTTACTGGCTTCAGCGTAGCCATCTTGACCTTAGCTAATAAAAATGAGTAATATATTTCGTTAGCAAACCTTCGTAGCGAAAATACGCTGCGATACTGTACACCAACTCAGAAGTGTCAGCGAAGTAATGCGTCTAAACAGATGATTATATAAACGATTCTGGCATAAGACATAATGATACTCGCAATAAGTTTAAACTTTATAATTTTATACTAACAATCACACCTCTTGAGGCGCTCTATAGATAAGCACTTTGTAAGATCGCTCTAGCCAATGAGATCATTTCAGTTACAAACCCAACTGAGTTAAAGATGAAGATCATTCATGACAAAATAATCTTTCGAGTTGGGTGCATGTTAAACTCATGCAATCTAAAGTATAAATTAATAGTTCAGGCATCCCACTGTATTTTTCAAGTTCTCGTCGCCTACGCAAAAATCTCTACCTAATCAGTCATTGAGTAACATTAACGTTTTCAGTTATCAATCCGCTTCCCTTTATTTTCCTAATTCCCCATTTCACTTTTTTCGATTATTATTATTATTATTATTATTATTGCAGTCGCATTTACAATCTTCCATAATGTTATGTATCATGGAATCCAGCCTGGATGAAGAACGTAATCCAACAGTACTGGCAGCTAGTATACGTTCTCTATCATGTCTAATTAGTTCAATGTCGGATTCTTATAAATTGCCACAAATTATACGTCGACTTAATTCATTTCTTATACAAACTGCAAATATATTCAATGATCCGCAACAGTTGAAACTGTTTTATTTATCAAATAAGAATTCATCATCATCGGGAACAACAACGACAACGGTGCAATCATTATCTAATCTCATATATAATACTACTATGAATTATTTCTTATCATCTATAGCTCAATGGTGTTTAGAATTAGACTCGATTCAACAAGTTCTACTTGATCCATGGTTAATTCATTTCGATAATTATATTTTAGTAAGTCTATATTGTCTCTGCTTTTTGAAAAAAATCATAATAAATATTTAGATTATGGCTAGAGCAGTATTTTATCTATCACAACCAATTAGAATGTAATTATGGCACGAAAAGCTAATCCAACGTCAATCCTGAATACAAATGGGGCTTTTAAGAATCCTAATAAGTGTGTTTACTGTTTATTTTACAACAGCATCAGGGTCAAGTTTGTTTGACGTCCTGGTGACACGTACAATAGGACTGATCCGTAGAAGTATGATCTCAACTGTCACAACTGACTCTCATTTACCTGATCAATACGTTAATCATGATTCACAGTACACCATTTACAAACCATTGACAGTCACACACAGACCACTATTGCTCTCGATCATACTAATCATAATCGATTGTCACCAACATTTTATTGAATCACATTGTTGACTAAACAACTAGCCAACTAACTCGTACACACTGATCATATGATCTTTCAGTTTTCCCACTACCATACACCCTATACTACTGATACGATGCAGAATTTCTACTACTACCTGACTGGTTCCATGCTCATCTGCATCTAGTCCGGTTTAATTAATACTAGTTAGTACAATTAATTCTACCACACAATAATGTATATTATCACTCAGTTGTATCAAAGTCCTAAAATAAAACAACATCATGGTATTTCCAGATTCTTATTTTCTGTACCAACAGTAACACAAGTTGAGTGGTATTGTAATTAAATTACGTAAAAATAGATCAACTAAACTCAACAGTGTACACGTTTTTAGCCAGATCAAAACGTCAGTTCGTAAAATTATGGACTATTGCTTTGAACCATGTGGATAAATGTAGACTACCTGGTTAGGGTCCGCGCAATAAACAGAATCAGTGATTAGTGATGTTAAATAATGTAGTTTAGAATCGGTCATAATGGCTACAGACATTTCAATTCTTTGTTTGACTCTAATCATTGAGTTTCAACATTTCTTCATAAATCTCTTTTCAAAAATGAAGAATATTCGAGCGAACAATTGTTTTCAATAACTTCATCATCAGGCTCTACAGTTCTAAGTCCATAATTATTGTGATATTTTACTAAGGCCAAATAAGGCATGTATTAATCAAATGGACAATGGTATATGTTAAAAATGACCAACATGAGCATCTGTTATGACATAAATACTTCGAAATATTGTTATTTGTAAATTAGAAAGGTCCGAATGATTTGGAGTAGTGTCAAGTTACAATCAGTATGATAGTAATATAACAAAATGAAAATGGAAAAAATCATGTGCATAAAATGCGTAGTAGGAGAATTTCATCTTGTTAATCGAGGTAATAATAATATCGTTTTGTGAATATAATATGTAATAAGATGGGCGTGTTATCAAGACAATTACGATAGAAAGGATTCATGTGAATTTGGAAAGATGAATATGAAGATTCAGAAACATGTAACCAAAAAATGGGGAAGGGGGGTAAGAGGTTTTCAATATCCTATGCTCCGGTTGTAGGCCAAAGTAAATATAGAGGCTGGATATATCCATTCTGGATACACATGTTTGGTTTTCTGGAGTTGATCCAGATGGCTTCGGCTATATAGAGTAACCGTAATCTAGCTTCTTGAGGTAAATTCTTTGGAACTTGATATAAAACAGAGAAAACTCCCTCTATTTGAATATGAGGTTAACTATCTACCAATTGAGAAAGAATGGTACCATAAATCGTTTTAGTAATTCCTTTTCCCAACCATGCTGGTACATGTTCACGAACACACAAGAATAAAGCCCTCTGAGTACGGCCTATGTAACTAGCTCCACATGAGCAGTTGAATCGGTATACACACATGGAGGAGCCCATCCTTGATTTGTTGTGTGAGTACTAGTTTAGTTGAGAAAATTGTGTGTAACTTTGCGGCATGAAAAATCCTTTCAACAGATTTTTTGAGTTGACGTGTTAAAATTCCACTCGCTGTCTCCTAAGTCCAGTTTCAGTTACAGGGTTGCTTTACTGACCGAGAGCCACAATTTCTTTTTTTTAATACCTTCTAATAGAAATCTTCTGACGAAACTATCTGGATGGCTGTTATTTCGTAATGTCTTCTTTAGTGTATTTATTTCTCTATCTACACTATCTTCAGAACATAATAGTTTGATCCTGTGACTGAGACGTTTTACCAAATTTATTTTGTATTGAAGAGGTGCAAAGCTATGGAAGTGGGTATATTAACCCGTCCATGTATTCTTTCTAAATGTATTTCTTTTTATGATGCGTCTATCCTTCTAGAAAGTAGAACACCAAGGAATGCTATACTATTGTCTTTCAATAGCTGGGTGGACGTTATTGAAATAGTTCAACAGCTCTTCTTTATCGATATTCTCGTCACATACGATTAGTTTGTCATCTATATATCAACAGTAATAATCTAGCTTATTTAGGATGTCTTTCAACAGTCCATTTTCTAGTTGGGCCAGAGAAATATTACCAAGGATCGGGCCTAGGGGTGATCCCACTGCTATTCCATCTATTTGACTGTAAAATTCATTGTTAAACATAAAGTAGATATTCATAGTACATTTCAACAGAAGCTCCTTCATTTTATTTATTGAGATCGGTATCTCTATTTTCTATTCTAGCAATTATTCACACATCTAATCGATATTTTCATTCAATGGGATGTTAGTGAACAAAGATTCTGTCTAGTGATAACATGGTTCCACTATTTATATTCATATTTTTTATTGTATCCACAAATTCAAATACGTCTTTGACTCTATGCTTAACCGATTCTCGGTGTAACAGTTCTAATAATTCCATCCAAAATTTTTGATTCATAATCCTATTCGTGAAATATTGACTCTACCGTGGATTGGAACTAAATAAATGTTAGTTTTTTTTCTAACTTAAGTTTACTCTGTTTAGAGTGTGGTATGCCAAGTGAAACTAAGCTATGATCAGTTACCAAAGGCAGATGTATCCAGCTACACTAAATATAAGAGACTTTCGCATACGTAAAATTCATACCACTTTAATTCCATATGTTGACTATTCTATGTTATGTGTTTATAAGCATTCGTTTGTGCCTTTGTTTCTGCTTCTTGGTCATTGGGCAAATGATTAGTCGTATGTTTCACGTGACCAAATATCCTGATCCACGACTGCAATTTCTTATGTAGCCTAGTGTTTCCGGCTCATCCAGTTACATGCTCGATCAGCACCATTGACATTGAGCCAACGAAGCTAAGTCTGTTATCCGTAAACTTCTCTCTATCCCTTGCCTTAAGTCCTTAACTCGACAGCCAGCTCCTACCGTATTCATATTGTAAATAGACGTGGTTTGGATATAGACATCCCGAACAGCACTACACCATAAAGTGAAAAATAAAAATTGTACATAATTGAGAAATAAGTGACTGTGAATAGACCAAACTGTAATTAATAGACTGGTAACACATTAGGAATATTAAGTCGTATGACAGTATATATATACACACAGTAATCTAGCTACTCATTACAGCAAACTTTTAATTAGTAAGTTCTAAAAAACCCTTCCCAGTTCTTTCAACATTTGTCCCGTTAAGAACGATTTCCTCCCTCTCTTCTCTTGTTGTAGGCACGTCAAAATACTAAAGATGAGGTCGCACCTGATATGGTATTGCTTTATTTAAATACTCTATATTATTTAGCACCATTTCTTCATGCTTGGTTATTATTATCATTAATAAAAAAATCAAGTCCTGATGAAAGTTTATGGTTGTCTATGCGAAATCTACTTCATGCTTATCGTAATTCAACTTCAGAATTTGAACATCTTTTGAGAAAGAATTTCACATTTAAAGGTAAGAGTAATAAACTCATATATGTTAACTAATCATTTCAGTTAATTCTTTTTCTTTTGCTCATTAAGTAATTTATGATAGTCATAGATAACATGGAACCTGGTTTACTCGAACTCTCACCCTTCGGTTGTATCTTAGCAAAATACTAATTTTGGCGCTGAAAATTATATGCTCATCAATTTAGTG